>NC_040019.1:10458000-10798000 GCF_000972845.2 Larimichthys crocea
AGGTTTTTTTCTTGATTTGGATATAAAAGTGGCGTTACAGTCGAGTAGTTGAATACTGTGTAACTAAACGCTGATGTGAAAAACTAAAAAGCAACATCATGTCAGAGTTTAAATGGAACAAGGAAGTGGCTTGCTAGAGGTGTCATTCCAGTTTCTGTTGTCTGTTGCCACGTCACATCGCTGCAAAACTGGTTCCTCCTCTCTGCTTTCCATCAGAACATCAACAATTCAAACGACACCTTCCCCCCTCCCGAAAAAAGAATGTGTGTAGCTCAATGTAGCTCCCAGGTAGATCTTTTCCAGTCCTTTCAGCACATATGTTAAGCATGTAGAGGGTTAGATTGATAGAAAAGTATGTCTTCAGGTATAAAGTGGCCATGCTGATGAGACAGTGTGTCCAGTGAGATAAATTAAGCCATCATGGCATGCTCAAGTTTCCAGCCTAAATTCAGGATTTATGTCCTTCTCTACGAAGACACAGTGAACCGACTCTGTCAGCCTTGAGCTGCCTGTGGTGGAAAAAAATCCTGAATTCTTTGGAGACGCCCGTTCCTTGGGCAGTGTGGTGCCACCGGACAAGGCCTTCATTGAGCAGGAACAGGAGTGGTCTTGTAGAAGGGATCCACACTGGCTCGGCCTACGAAGCAACAGAGCTGTCCAAGGACGATTAAATATTTAAGAGCTTGGAAAGGAGGTCTCAGTGGTAAGTTAATATTGATGGGTCTCTCATCTTTCCCTTCTCAAACTTGTTGCCTCAAGAGGTCGGTTTGGTGAACCTGGAGAGGTTCTCTTCTTGGATAGACTCAGCTTTAAAAAGCTGTCCAGAAAAAAACCCTGTCTATCCTCCATGTTAGTTCTACGTTTACTGCAAATAAACCAGGCATGAGTTTGACTTTTCAACTCTTTTTTTATTGCTTCACATGTCCTCTATTGGTCACTCTGAAATACTCCATCCTGACTAGCTTGTAACCTCACCCACTCCCTGTAACTGAAGTAACTGCCATGTCAGGCTTACAAGGAAGTCAGCATTGCAGTGTTTTCTGGCAGTTGTCCACTGAGCACCACTTACAAGAATGCCTTCAGTGCATCTCGCTGCCTTTCCTTGTCATCTTTTGTTGTTGTTGTTCTTCTTCTTCTTCTCATTTTTTGGTGAATTGCTGGAATTGGATACTGCCGAAGGCATTTTAATAGATATAAACAGGATGGAAAATAGTAATGAATGAAGGCGTTAAACTGTTGATTGAGATGAGATAAGGGTCCTTCCATGGAAGATTGTTTTGTTCGTAGCAAGGAGGAAGTGGCATCATACATACAAATCATAGTTTTACTTAATTACTACCCTTGAGTTTGCTACCTAGAGAGCTGAACGGTGTAGTTTGTTGCCAGTTATCCATATATGTTGTCTGAGATAATACAGGGTTTATTTGAGATGGCAACAGATTGATTTACATCAGGAAATGGTTTCCTAGGAGAGATAGACTACAAGGCTGTGTGGAATGTAAGGTTTCCTGGAGTAATTGTCTTTGTGGAAAAACACTTCCTGGTTTCTCTCCAAGATCTGTCCTTGGACATCCTTCACTTGCCCTCGACTCTTCAGTGGTGTTTATATAGCCCATGATCCTAGTTTTAGGACATCTGAATAGAGCATATTTTGTGAACACGTATGGTTTAAAGACTTGTGTGTTGTGTTTGGAGTGGTAAAAACATGTTTTATTTTGCTGCAGTCTACTTGTGTACAGTACTTGATAGAATTCCTTTTCTGAGAGTTTTTCTCTTCAAGCTCGAGGGAAGAAACCTCTTGAGAAAACCAAATATATCTACCTATTCCTTCCCATATAAAACTGTAAAAATAATCACGCCTAAGGCTATTAATTAAATTGTGCACTTAATAATTTTTGGATGGAATATTTAATCATGTTGCTGAGGGTTGCCCCAAGTTTTTATCTTTTATGCTTTTCAGTCTAGAAGAAAAAGAGATTTTACCTCTCTCATAGAAGCACTGACTGCACCTGCATCTGATCATGTTATCTACTGAAGATTACACAGGTATGTCTTCTTAGTGTTTAGTAAGGCAGGGTTAGTAAAAGCTCCACATTTAGAGGCGCAGTCCTCAGATCTCTTTAGGACGTTGCCTTCAGCTTGTGAAGAACAGCGGAGCCGCACTCTAGGTGGCCATCTTTGCAGTGAACAAAACCACACATCTCTCTTCTGCTTTTGCTGACTGCCATGACAGTCTGCAGAGGAACAGACAGGAGGGGAAGCTGGTCCGTGCTCTTAAAGTTAAACACTTCCATCTGTGTAACAAGATAGCAGAAGCAAGCAGAGGCAGCTCCACACAGCTGAGCTGAGAGGACAGTCAAAGACCTTGAGGAGCGCAAAATGGTGGATGGCCGTGCCACTGATACTCCTGCATGATTGGCTGTGTCTCCTTGGCCACAGTGGGGCCGGCTGTGTGAAATGGAGTCCTCTGTGTGGAGCGCTGGCCCAGCCTCAGCTCTGATGCAGAAGATAATTCTGTCAGCCCCGTGAGAGAGAGACGAGAGAGCAGCCAAGTGAGGTGACTATACTAAGGGGAGGTTGAGCTGTAGACATCTAGAGAATTCAAACTCATGCGTCTTATCCCAGTGACTTGATGTCTTATGGTCTGACTTATGTTATTAACTGCATTTTTCATGTGGCGCTTTTTGCATTAGCTGACACGCGGTGGCTACAAAAAAAAAAAGAAGAACAGCTCAGATAAAAAGATTCATTTTTGGTTTTGTTAACAGGAATGAAGAGAGAACTATGTAAGGGTATTCATTATCTAACCTTCACACCCAGCAGGCTTTAGCAGAGGGATTTACCAGCCCCCTGTTTTGTTGCTTTGTGAGAATTTCAGGCTTGAAGGTCACATAACTATCTCTCGTGATTAAAACGTAAATGCAGAAGATGCAAAACACTGTAAGTGCTAGAATTTTGAATGGAGTAGGGTTTTTTTTTCTTCTTCTTTTGAGGGGGGGGCGTGAGTGAGTTTTCACCATGACAACCTGAAGATAGTAGCCAAATGGAAGATGGCCATTAATGCTTGTCTCCTTCTAATCTGCTTGGTCATTATCTTCTGTGCAAAAGAGGTTAAATGTTGCTATCGAGTGCTCTGGGTTGCAGCCGTCCTCCTTTTCAGACAGAACAATCCGAGCCCTTTGCCGAAGACAAAGGCTACCCTTGGAGCAAGGTTACTTGTACCATGATGGCCAGCTTCTTTCTTTCTTTCTTTCTTTCTTTTTGGTGCAGCTTTAGAGAGAGAAACATATAATTAGCAAGTTGGATATCTTTGATTGAGAGAAGAAATGTCTAGGTTTGCAAAGGAAGAATATCCATGAGAGAGCGAGTGCGGTGATATTAAGTATTAAAGGCTGTCTGACTGGGTGGTTGATGTCAGGTAACCATCTGTCAGAGAGAGACAGGCTGACACAAGCACTGTCTGACCTTGTAGTATGGACGACACGCACATAAAATAGAAAAATTATCTTCCCTTACTAGGATTAGCGTGGTATTGCAATTCGGAGCCATGCTAATGGCATTCCTCCTTCTCTCTTTCAGCTCCTGTCTCTCTATTTGATGTGAGTGCTTGCTTGAAGGCCTCAGTCAGCAGAATACTTTGAGGTCCAAAGATCAAAATCCTCCAGTCCTCGAGACTCTGCTCGTTGTCCTTTATTACAGAGGTGGCACATGTTCCTATCATGAAACGCATTAACTCTGATGTTTGAATCAGATGACATCCCATGTATGATTTTGATAAATAAACCAGTTTTAGGGGCAGCGAAATTGTTCAAACACCCATTCAGTGATACAAGAAAAAAAAAAAGGATTCAGTTCTGCATCTCTAGCTTCATTTTGTTCCATTAAACCTCCTTCAGTCAACTTAATAGGATGGTGGTAAGCCTACATGATCTTCTCCTTTACCCAGAATCCTTAAGGGTCGCCTGGGCCTGCAGCAGTGAGGTGTTTCTTTTTAACGCCCTCTGAATGTGACAGCAGTGAAGGTCAGGCTGCAGACAGATCAGCAAAGCTTGCTGGATTGCAGCGTCTGAAAGGCTCTGCACCTGTATTTACCAGTCCTCTGAGACAATGTGGGATTACTGAGTTGGTTTCCTGAATGTTCACCAGAAATCCAGACTTTTTTTGGTCTCCTTCATTCTGTTAAAGTAACCAGTAAAACACAAAAGGCTGCTGTTTGTCGTCCCTTTGTGCTAAGAATGGGTAAATATTTTAACTGCATAAGTAGGCGCATATGTCATTAATTCATGGTCGTAATTGTGTTAAGATTGTGTTTCTCGCATTGGAAATCAAGAAGTGAGCTATTTTTTCTTAAATTCAGTGAAGGGATTCCAATTAGATCAAATAAAACTAGATTTTCAGTGAAGGTCAAAGCGTACAGAGATTAGCGGGGCAGCAAGGAGCCAACACAACATGTTTGAGATGTTACCGCTGCAAGATTCAGATTTGGAAACAGACAGAAAATCTGATTTAAGAATCTTTTTCTGCAACAAAGTGAAGACAAACTCAAAGACCTGGAGAAAATATGGCACCATCAGGACTTTATCTAGATCAGGTCGTGTTTCTGTGATGGATGGTCATGTAAAGAGGAAGCTGTAAAGGAAGAACTACCAAGAGGCCAACAGCAAGCTAAAAATAACCCAAGGACTGTATAGCAGAGTCGATCCACAACCTGCACTTAGAAAGAGTTTTATGTGTTCTTCTGAGCTGAGGGACAACAAAATGAAGAGTACTTCTCACCAAAAACCACATGTTAATTTTGCAAGCATGTGCCTTGTTCCCATGACAGGAAGTGGAACTTGCGATCAGATGAAGCGTTTTGATCTTATTTCCTAAATATAGAGCGAAGACACATGGAGTACAGGTCATCACCTTAAGGACAATGCTTACTGAAACACACGCCCTAATACTGCACAGCTGTTGTGTTGGCTCGAAGGAGAAGTCAGTTTAAGACACCAATATGTTTCCCTATTAAGTTAAGTTAAATGGAGTTTCATATTTTATTGTGGCTGAAAAGAAAATCCACACATGCAGCAAAGCAGAAGATGTTTCTCCTTTTTGATGTAATAACTGAGAAGTTGAGGACTTCTTCTGCAATAATCATGCCACTGCTCAGCCTTAGTACATGGGGCAGATGCTCTACCAACTGAGCTAATCGACACCCCCTTTAGCTTCATTTAAAGTGATCCTAGATGTAGGTTTGGCTGAACGGCAGCTGTGGCAAAACATAGCTATTATGGGATGATGCTAAAATGTAGATTAACACTAGCACAAGCAGAGAAGAATCATAAGGTTGGAGTCATTTACAGAGCAAATGTCTGCTCACATTAGTCACCATAAGCTACTGGCCATACCAGACCAAGTCAGGCTGTAGCAGCAAAGCAAAGTGTACTGATCTGGGCTAGGGTGTGTTTTATTTTTATTTATTTGAAGAATGTGTTATTACTCATTTGATAAATTACATAAGATTGCTTTTATATTTTTTGCTCTACATGAGATATTTCAGCTTGAGATGAAGGAGTGCTAGGAAAGCTGTTTCTGGTCAAGGCCTGTTAGATGGTTAATGGTTGACCTACTTTTTTGAATACCATATGCTTCCTGAAACAGATTTGTAGACAGATTAATACACAGTTTTTCGTCAGGTTCATTATTTCTCATGATAATGTTGATGATTTGGGATGATTTAATGTAAAACTTCATAGCTGGTGAAAGATGATGCCACATTCCATATTTATTCAGCACCTTCAGACCTCAGAATCAAAACCGAAAGAGAATCTATGAAAAAGACGATTAGGGAAGTACAGTAACATTCGGATGTAAGCTTAAAATGTTCAAAATAAAAATATCATACCATAGAAATGTAAGCTGACAGTGTATAGGGGGTTGTGTGGTGACATTGCTGTTGTATTTTCAGCTCTATTCTGCCTTTTTTCTGCTGTTCTTATCCCTTTCATCCCATTCCACCAGATATCTGATGAATGTTATGACAAAACGTTCATACCGAACATTATTGATTCCTCACATCTCATGAGAAAAGGTCTGGTCCATTGATCGGCCAGGTGGGATCGATGTCTCATCTCTGTGTATTCAGACTTCCTTAAATGAGCAGCACCATGTGATCACATCATTTAAGGAAGCTCTCTGCTCTGATCACAGTCAAAGAGTAGTGAGGTCGCTGTCCAGCTCACTGTTGTTCTTATCACCAGACAGCTGAAAAGATTTTGTAATGAAACAGATATACTCATCAAGACTACAGTAACAAGATATCATTCTGTCTGATTCAGGTAGTTAGATTGTGGTATTGTAAATTAATTCCAAAGTCAAAGTCTATTGGATTACCTATTAGATTAAAGTGGATTATTATTACATGTTTATGCCTATAGAAAGTAACACAACTACATACGTATGGGGTTCCAGCCATGTAAATCTGGTGACACGTTATTATTTAACATCATTAATGTATGTATTATATATCTTATTATCACTCTTGTGTAGTACTAGAACTGTTTCTCGATTAATCAATGAGTTGATCGACAGAAAAAATTATTAAAGATTTCAATAATCAGGAAAATCCATCTGTCTTAGTTTAGCTTGTTAGCATGTCAACATAGTAGAACAAGTGGCACTAAACATGGGAAAGTCATTAGCTTTGAAAGTGTTTGGTTATAAACCAATGTAAATTTTGACCTGTTGGTGGAGCTAGATGAAAAAAATCAAGGGATCAAACCATGACCAAAGTCATTAGTATTCATTGCAATCCATCCAGTAGTTGTTGAGCTATTGTAGTCCAGAACCAAAGTTGTAGTCAGACTGAGTGACTGATCATAACATGGCAACACAATTGCTGGTTTGAGCTCCTTAAATGTGAGGATTTATTGCTTTTCTTAGTTTTATATTGTTGTAAACTCTAATCTTTGGGGTTTTGGGCTATTTGTTGGCTCAGAATGTGTGATTTGAACACATCACATTGGGTTCTTGGAAACTGAGATTGAGATTTGTCACTAATTTTTGACATTTTATATAAATAATCAATAGACTAATAATGAAACACTTGTTGTAGCCCCACTCTCTCAAAATAAGCATCTAATTTGCATTTTTGTCACGGACATGGACTGCGTTTACTGTAAACTTGTCACAGGAAACTCAACCCTTCGCACCCAGAAAGATAACAAGCAAAGATACATTAAAATTGATCAGCTTTTTCATAGAAATCTGTAAAACCCTAAAACGAGGATACCCAGCACCTATGTATATAATCTCCACTTTACATGCTTACTATTACAATATGAGACTACCATGCAGTGTTGTGGTTGTATCTGTCAATATGTTACTCTTCTATGAAGGGATTATTGGAATATGAAGGTCATTGAAGTCGGACCAGCTTTTCTCTTTTGAACTAGTGTTGTTATCTGCTACAGTGCCGACAGATAAAAGCCTAACTGCGAGCCAACAAGAGCATAAGCTGCAAGCAGGCCAAAGAATCGCTAAAAACCAGACGCTGCTATTTTGGCTGGCTTGCATTTGAGGGCACCATTCCTAATCTGAACCAAAATAACTTCCAAAGTGTGTAGTACGAAATTCCTGGGAGATCCTTTCTAGGGAATAATGCTCTGTGACATATTCAGAACCAACTCCTTTTATGACTTTTAAGACCTTCAGGTGTGAAGAATCCAAAACAAGTTGACACTGGAATTTAGATCTTTGTGTGTGTTTGAGGCAGTGATGGTGCTGGGTAACTGTGGGCATGGGTGTGTATTTGTGTTCCACAAGAATATTGTGCATCGTTGGCTGAGAGAATGAAGGTGCACACACATATGGTTGCATGTAAGCCAACAGTCTAACTGTCCAAACATTAATTATGCTTCCTGGTTACCCGTTGGCTGTGGTTTCAGCACTCTTAGTAGCACTGTGTCTGTCCACCATAAATAATACAGAACGGATGTGCCGAAAATTATGACATAAACACTGTTACAATGTCATGTTATTGTACATTTTCATTTGTCTGATTTTTTAGGAACACAATCCTGGCGTGTGATCACATTTTAAGTTGATATGGTTGATGTATATTTTTTTTTACACATCCAGAAGTTATGAAGCAAGATAATAATTTTGTTGGAGTTATTTCTGGCCAGCTGATGAATGTAAGTCCAGCAGTCATCCTCTTTTAGCTCTGTCTTTGGTTTCTAACACCTTCTGTGGAAAATATCTGGCTGTATATAAGCTGTTAAATACTTCACTGCATAACTGGATCTGTCTTGTGCTGAGCAGGTACGGTGGGTTTTTAAAGGTGCCTGCTGTTGCCGAAAACAATGCCACGAGAACAGTGAAAGTGCTTGAAGCCACTTTAAAGTGTGTGTAATGTTGACGGAATAGATCATAAAGGTTAGCAAACTGAAAATGAAAGTTATGCCAGACAAATTATACTGCAAGCAGTATTATTTAATAAGAACTAAGAGAGGACTTTTTAATGCTGTAAAAAGGCGAATTCAACTTGTTATTCATACGAAGAAGTTCTTTCTTCTTTCTATCTTAGATTTTGTGTTTGAATTGAGGATTAGCCGCTTTTATTTGTCGTGTATGTCAGTGAACTGTTTATCTTTGGCTTTTGGATCAATGGTCAAATAAAACCATGAATTTTAAGATGCCACCTCAGGCTGGGAAATTATAATAGGCTCCTTTTTTGGATGTTTTATAGACAAAACAAATAATCAGTCATTGCTTCATGCTTTAAATTCAGTTAACTATTGTGATTTCCATGAATACGGGCATTGAGAACCTTGAGTAATCGTTTCATTAACCTGTTTTATATACAGAGCTGGGACGAAATTGAATGTGCGGTCGCTACAGATCAAACTTTTTTGTGGTTAAAAAGGATGCTAAGGTTAAGTGAGTTCGCTAAAGCTCAAACAGAGATGGTGTGTTAAGATTTCCCACAGATGTGGAAGGAGTGACTCAGTTGTCCTGATCCTCTAGTCAGCGTCTGTGGTGGCTTTATTTGCAACTCAGGGCAGTCCGGATGATGGTGGCAGTCACCAAGTCTGAACTGTTTTGCTGCTCCATCCGAGTAAGCATGTTTCCATCGTTTTGAGAGTTATGCCTAATATAGTTAGAACCCTGTCAGGAGTCACATACTGTCCTCTTTGAAAAGATTAAGTGCTCCCTTCAGCGTGCTGGAATTTTCTTGAAGATGTCACGTTTTGTACTGAAATGCAGCTTGCACATCGTTTAGGTGTCTGTTACAGTCAAAGTGGAAAACTTGTGGTGGAAAATGTTTCTCAAGTAGCTCTAAAAAGACAGACAAATATTTTCTGTGATAAGTGCGGCACATAAAAAGGAATCTGCTTTTGAAGTTTGAAATACTTCTGTTTTCAGGCAGAGAACACACACGCTCACACACCCACACGCTAATCAGTCATCTGCTCTAGAGCTGACTACGATTAATAACTATTGGTTATCATTGTCATCTATTAATCTGGTGATTATATTATATCTCAGTTGTGTAATTGTTCTCCGTACAATGTCAGAAAATAATGAAAAATGTCCATCACAGTTGTCTCGAGTCAGAGATGATAACTGCAAGTCACTTGTTTAGCTCAGGCAGCTGTTCAAAACTCAAAAATATTCAATTTATGATCATAGAACGCAAAGAAAATTTACAGTTGAGAAGCTGAAAAATTATCCTATTATAAAAATGTTAAACGATTTTCTGCCAAACGTCTACTATCACACCACAAAACACTTTAATATTGTGACATATTTACTGTATTTTCGCAAATGCAAGTCTAATTGTTTATGTAACCCGGCATATCTAACAGACAGGCTCCAACGCTCACTCTGAATCTTACACCTAATGATGCAGTCACCAGGTGTAGGATGAACAACACACACACACACACACACACACACACACACAAAAACATTGCCTTTGAAACTAAACCCTTACTTCAGTTTTTTGGTTTCAAAGTCCCTCAGTTGTGTCTGGTAAAGAGAATGATTTAAAGGTTTGGTGCCAAAATAAATATTTCTTGCTGCTGCTTGACTTGGCCCATACTTGCATCAGCAGATGTTGGATTTCATGAGACGATGATTTGAGCGTTCAGATACTACAAAAAGCTAAAGAAAGGCTGAACTGAGGTTTGTCAACAAAAGATGACCCTTAATGTCCATAAATCAGTTTTTATTTCTTGCACGAAGAAAGTCGATAACCATTGACCTTTAAGAAATGTTTAACTACCTAATAAAGTTGTGTGTGGTGTGAGAGGCCACGTGTAATGGAAAACATATTTAAAAATTAGTGTAATGGTGATTCAGAGACACATAGGCAGAGTTTGCACATTCAGGAAAAGCAGGTTGTACCATTAAATGTTTGCTAAACTTAAGACAAAAAGTGTGATAACAAGGGTTGGTGAGGAGGCTTGCACACAGCGTGGGAAGACAATATCCCAGGAAAATAAATATGCATCAACAACTTTATAATAAGGAGTGAACTGATCAATATTCACCCACGAATTAAGTTTAGATTGAACACAAGTGCCGTTAGTACTACATCTGGTGTAACACTTGCACTCTCTTAGGTAAGGTCCAACTGTGTAAAAAAAAAAAAAGATTACTGCGATGAGCATCACAGTCAACACATGTCCCCCTTCTCTCTCAGAATAAACTAGAATTTAAAAAGATTGATAGGTAACAAGGAAGTCAGGATATTAAGTAATAAAACCACACAAAGGTGTAAACATGTACGCTTCAGTGTAGCACTGAAATGACTAATTGATGAGTGAGTGAATTGAAACTCAGTTGGCAACACATTTTATAATCGATTAATCAACCTTTTGAGTCATTTTGCAGCACAGATGCCAAAAAAAGTTTGATGGAATATTAAAAAAGTTTTGAAATTAAGAAGATTAATTGATTCAATTAAGAATTAATCAAAAAAAGCCCTTCATTGCTGCTGACATTATATAATATAATGCATGTAATCAATAGTAATGCATATTGTTATAAAAGTCACGCATTTAGCTGCTCATGCTCAAATTCATTTTTTGACCACATGTATCGCAGACTTATCCTGTCGCTAGTTGACATATTTTTTTTGCAGAAAGTGTGTTAAAGTGAAATAATGTTCCCAAATGACAGGTTCATATTATTACTGCGAGGGAGATGTTGGGGAGTGGAATAGTGAGAAAAGGGATTTGGCACTGATGAGATTGTCACAGAATCTGAATGTTACTTATTTACACAGAGAGCCGGCGTGCCAGCTTGCAGAAGCTGCTGCTTATGAACCTCGTGTCTTGTGTCTGCGATGGATGTACGATAAAATAATCACAGCAAAGAGCCAAATTCATGTAAACAAATCTCCCTCACACGAACCTTGTATCAGGGAGGTGTCCTGTTCTCGAGATCCAATACTTGATTTCGGAGCCAAGTTTTTAGACATTGAAGCCAAGTTTTGCTGTTTTTGGATATTACCTTCTAACATTTACAGATCTAATACACGTTGCCTATGGAACAGAGATGATGAATTTTCTATTTGGTGTTTTTTTCTAATCTAATCATCAGAAGTTTCATTTTCTGTTTATAGTTTTTGGAGCATTCTTAATGAAAATGTGAGCTAAATGCAAAAATCATGTGTAGTTTCACCACAGATAACACATTTATTTGTGAAATTTAAACATCTTTTAAAGTTGATTTTGTCATACAGCTTCACATATGTCCATATAGAGCAGGTGGACATTTGAACATCTGCGCTATAGCAACCAGTATTCTGGTTTGGCCATAGATTTTGCAGTGAAATGTATTGCCCTGCACTTTGCTGTGTGCTATTTGTGTATTTGCAAGTGTGAAGCACACTATCAGATCCGGTGTGTTGAGTTCTCATGTTGGTCCTGATGACATCAGAGGAAAGGAGTAACCATCTTGATGCCCAGCTCTCAATCTCCTGTTTGTGCAAGAAGCCAAATTCTTGCCAGTGCTCTGACGCAATGTTTTCTGCTCTCCTGCAGACGCAGCGAGATCTTTCAGGAAACCTGGTGGAGACTGCAGGCTCAAGAGATCAAAACTTGAAGCATTATAACGTTTACCTTTGCACCTTGCTCCCTCTCTCTTTTCATAACTTTCTTGAAGCAAAAAAAATATATCGATTTTTCTCTGATGTTGTCATCTCTGCAAAAAAATAAAAAAAAATAAAAAATCAATTTCCATGGATCTGGTTACCTGCTCTTATTGCCACTGTATTTTCCATTTAAAAAGCAGCCAAAAGTCATTTTCAATCAATGGGTCATTAATTATTGAGTATGTGCAGGTTGACAAGATGCACGTCTTGTCTTGTTTGCCAGACGAATTATCTGTAGCCAGGATGCTTGCCGTATAATAATATAACCAACACGTCAGTGGATTTTTCTCTCCCTGACAGCATGAGATGGTAGCACTAACCAACAGTTAAGGACAAAACCTCTGTACTCCTAATCAGCTTAATGCTGGCTTATTCAAAGGCCCTCTTTCAGACAGAGCAGCTGCTGTCAGCCAGTTTGAGTAGAGGGTGTGACTGCTGGCAGAGCTCGCCGATGCAGAGAGACCGGTTGGTGATTAACAAATGTCAGTAGACTTTGAAATCTGGGGAGCCCAGTCGGATGGCTTTGTCCTCTGTTACTTACTGCTGAAGGTCTTCCAGGTGGCTCTGTCATGCTCTCTCGCTGCCTCCCTTCTCCTCCCACCCTTCCCCTTCAGGGCCCTGCTCTCTCCCCTTCTGCTTCTCTCTGCCCTCTTCTCTTCTTCTCCTCGAGGGCTCAGGGTTTACAGAGCTCTGAGATAAAGAAGTTCAGACATGCCTCACATTTTTAGACCCCCCTTGTGGAAACGTAGTTGGCAGCTTCTCCACAAAGTGTTGGTGCATGCCGCTTGCGCTGACCTATTCTGTCTTTCTTTGGAACGCGGATTGTTGTAGCATTTCCTTGAAAAATCTCTTGATGTGAGAGATAATGTCACTGAGAAATGAAAGGACGAGGCAAAGTCAGCCTAGCAAGAGTGCGAGATGTTTTCTGCTGAGCTGTGTGGGCAGAGGCCTTGGGTACAGAACATGTACATCTGGCAGATAGATTTCTGTCAGCAGCTCTCCAGTGTCAGGCTGCCTGCCTTTGAGGAAGAGGATCAGATCTGTGGGTCCATGTTGTGTGCTGGCTGAACACCTAAGCGCACATAGTCAGCTCCTAAAATGGCTGCCCTTGAAGCTCGGCTCAGAGGAGGATCTGAGCAGCTCAGTCGCTGCCTGTTAGAGCCCCAGCTGACTAGATGAAAGCAGTTACACAATCTCACCCATTAACTTGGTGTGGTACAGGGACTGACTGGCTGAAAAGACACAGCCAACTCTAAGGCAGATGGTGGTTGTGTAGGAGGCTTTTTTTTTTCTTCCTTTTTTTTTTCCTTCCCCGGGCATTCCTCTCCCCTTCTCTCCCTCCGAAAGGATTCTCTTGATATCCATGTCAAGGAACCTGGCATTAGGAGGCAACTTTGTTCAAAACAGCAGTGAACTGCCAAGAGAGTAGGGTGGGGCCCCGTGGTGAGGCTGTAACCTGACCCTGAACAACAATGGATCCCCTGGTTGCTCAGGGACATACTGGCAGCTTGGCCGGCTCACATGGAGCTCTCCATGGCCGGCCAGTTGGGTGTGGGAAGGCAGGGCGGGATTCCCAACTGTCTCTGGCTTGATCTCTCTTAAAATTTCTCGGTTTCAGTATCCAGATCAGTGGATTGAATTTGATCAAGGCGCTAAAGCGACGTTACGTTGCAGCTCTGTTAAAATCAGCTGACTTTGTAACACTGTACAGTGACAGACAGTTTCTATTTTTTTTTACCAGCATTGCATAATTTGTTGTTTGATTGTTTTTTCCTGAAAACAAATATTTTGAAATGTGGATTCGTCAGATCAGTGTCAACACCTCACATTTGGAGTTACTTTGTAAATATGCTCGCAAATACTAATCATTGAAAGCATGTAATTAGTGGACAGAGCTTCAGGGTCAGTGACGCGAAGTCAACATAGAAGTGTCTTTGAAGACCTTTCTACACTGAGGTCCGATTGTATTGAGTTTCATGGGGAAATTACCTTAATTCTCAGTAAACAGTCTCCTCATGAGTTTAGTTCTCAATCACTAGTTTCAGTATGATGTTCATATTGTACATAATGGTCACTGGAAAAGTTACAGTACAACACACCAGGCTCACATAACTCAAACTAGGCAGTGCTGATCAAATATGAATCAAGATTTTGTCACTGCATTGCCCATTCCACGCCCCACATGTTTTTAGAACCATTTTTTTGTTACTGTTTAGCTGTAATACAAGAAGTTCTGTGACCGAGCAGGCCATTATTTTTTTCTCCTGCTTGAAAAAGCGGTCAAAACCAAGTGCAGCCCAACTTGCAGTACGCCATCCCACAGCTCAACAATCTCATCCAAATATAGACACTTTTGGCTATAAAAAAAGCAAGATGGCAACGGCCATAGCCAAAGCCTTGCATTTTCTATAACTCTGCAAATTCATGTCAAATACAGCAGTGTTTTTGTTTCAAGTCTGTATTTCCATGAGACAGTAGTAGTCTACTACTAGTCAGTGGTAGTAGTCAGTCTACTACTGACTTGTGTGGACAAAGGGCAATGCGAAAGGAATGTTTGCTTATTAATGACAAGAAGACATAGCAGACATTAAAACAGTACTGCACCGCTTTATACTATAATAATGCTGCTCTTGCATATTAATGTAGTAGGTTTTGTTTATGATCGTGATTTTTTAAAGTTTTTAGTCATTGATAAAATCCTCATTCTGTGGAATTTCTGCGAGAACGGATGGTCATAGTTGTATTCCAGACACGAGCCATGGCTTATTGTGATGTAGACCTTTGTCACTGAAAAGAATGGATCGACAAAGGTCCGTGTTTGCTGTGTGAACCATTAATCCTCTTTGAATACATGCAAAATAGCTGTCTTTGCCTAATAGAAAAGATGGAACGAATTCAGGTTCTGAAGTAGTAGTACTAAGAAGTTGTGACTGTCAGCTTTTAACAACACATGTTTTTAGTTTGAAAAGTGCAGCTACATTTAATTTCGTTTAAATGAAAGAGTCTTCTTGGGATGTTAGGATGGATGATAATGTGTCCAGTGTTTGAGTCATTTGAGTCATGCCATGTCATCCGCCCTCTTTCTTAACTTATTTGTGTATGTACATTTAAGTACACATCCTAGTGTGTGCACAACTTTCCATGTGTAAACTTCATTGTTGTTCTAGTCTTGTATTTCACCTATTTGCTCCATCGTTGACGTACGGGGGAAAACACCTGGCTTTATATCAAGGAGTTAATGAAAAGAACGGCCACCTGCATCTTGAAATGTTGTAACAGAAGGCGTAGCTCTGTGCTCGTTGTAATATGTTCATACCTGAAAGGTGTCCACATGAAAGCCTGCTGATTTGGGGATGTTTGTACCACACACATCTGATCCTGTAAAAAGCTATTGGCCATTTTGCATCTATAGAGAGGAATCCACATCCCTAATGAATCACACAGCTGACACATACTCACAGTATAATTAACAGCCATACAACAGTAATATGATTCAACTTCATTACTGCAAAGTTAGTCAGTTTCCATGTGGTGTATGAGCAACTTTGTCTGAAACACTCCCAATACGATATGTTCCTTTCCTCCAAAAGAATGCCAGTGTACACCTATTGTATTAATATGTTCACAGAAACAAGTAACTATTAGTTGTTATTTTCCTTCAATTTATGTGTTATTGTGTTCAAAAGAAAGTGTGAAAAAAATGATATTGATTGGGTTTTGTAAAGCCCCTTAAATACTCATCTCAGAACTGGTGTCATATTAGATAGTTTTCTAGACAAAATGACAGTTGATTAGAAAGCCATGATGAAAGAGCTGTGAAATGATGGCCACATCATCAACATCAATTTTTCTGGCCAAGTCCAAACTGCAAAGCAGCCCAGAGACACAAAGCCTTCATCTCTCAGTTGATTCATTCAATCTTATTTCAGAGCAGTTGATACAATCTGATGGAATAGTCTGCTCTAAATACTGAGCTTGTGGAGCTGCTCTCCAGCTGTTGCTTATCCCAAGGTAATAAAAATGGGACAAATCAGCCCATAATCCCTCCTCAGTCCCTCCATTGTTCTTGGAATGATGCTATGCTAAAAAATGGGACCTTCTTAGTATTCTGAGTAACATCAGCATCTGCTGAATTCTCCTTTGTTATGTTTTTGTGAGGCTTTCTATGAGAGTTTGTGGACAGCTCTAGGCAAAAATATTTTCATTTTTTTTTTATGTATTTGCGACTCTTCCATGTATCAGTGTGGTTTTGCCTTCATAATGAGACAATAGAAATGTGTTGCAGTTGTGTGCAATTGGACAAATATCTCTTCTTTATTTAATTAAAAAAAATATGAGCTCAATAATTTCAATTTGCATGGAGTTGGTGGTTTAGATTTTATTAAAATTTTGCAAACTTCAGCCTTTGGTTTACCATATCATCACTTCCACAGTTATTCAATATCAAAGCAATTATAAGGAAAGAAATGCTCATCATGTTGTCTTAATTAATCCTTACTGAAATTACAGTCACACAGTGTAATCCAAAAAACATTTTTTACCCCAGTGCCAAATTGACAGCATTTTGGAAACGGCTCTATAAAAGGAGCAAATGACACTCTGTTTTAGAAGGATGTCTTTTGAGCACATAATCATGAACATTTGAAAGCATTATATCTTTCGCTGGCCACTGTCTGACTTGTTAGTGGAAACGATGTGTCATCCATCCTGCTCTTGATTATTCTTTGTTCACAGCAGGAACATTGATAATCATGCTGAACCATCACAAAGCTTATTTTTGTGGAAGGGATTGTTCACTGTACACTGAATATGGAATTATTACAGGACAATATTAGTCCTGAAGTCCTGTTGACCCTTACTTGCACTTTAAATGGAAGTTCACCAGTGGATTCAAATATTTTAACATGATTCTCACAAATTACTTTTTTTTAGAGAACTACTGAAAGTCTGTGTAAAGTACAAAATAAATATGTGTTTTGAGTTTGTCAGACTAAAGAAGAAAGTGTTATTAACCACCAAGCCAAATTTGAATGCTTAGTTTATGAAATTAGGTGTCAAAATCAGGTAAAAATGGGAAGTACTCTCAGCTCCAGGACTGTGGGGTCATGTCCACTGAACCGTCTTTCTTTCTCTGTCTAAATGTACATAAGTCATGTATCTCAGTGAAACGCTGTCTGTCGTCACTTTGCGGTTATTGGTCTATTGCGGTTTTTTCATGAAGCGAGGGGGGAGATCACCGGCAGCACGGCACACCCAGCAGGTGGTCAGACCCAGGCAGGTGTCTCTCATCCGTGTGCGCCGTTACCGACAAACGTAAACTCAGATCTGACTACATATATTCCCTGTCATAGCTACAAGCTACTGTTGCATATACATCCCGTGTCCCGTTACCGGTGTTACATTAACTGACATTAGATAACACACATGAAAATGATGAGAAACCTTAGCGTGATTATGTTAATACACGATATAAAATCACATTACTGTGCACCACGTCACCTAACGTTACCGTAATTACTGTATTATTTTCACGTCTCCATCAATATGGCCCTTCACAATCCACTTCTTCTTCATCACTTAGTTGTTGTTTTTTAAATTAAAATGAAGTAATGGAGCTGTTTCATGTTGATGTTGAGGGCATAGCTAGCTGTACGTATAAGTGTTGCAATTCAAAAATATTCCATCATGTTTCCAACATTTATTGTGTTTTGAAAGAAAACATGGAATTGCATTTACACAGACATAGACATCTATTCTACCGTGTACTCTTTTGCTGCTAGCCCTCCTGATTACTTTCTCTGTCTGTTTCTTTGTAGGTTTCCCTGATTTTCCAGGGAGTGCTCCCCTTTTTTAGTGATGGAGGTATTGCAGTGTGATGGCTGTGACTTCCGTGCCGAGTCATATGATGACTTGAAGACCCACATTCAGGAAGTGCACACTGTTTTCCTCCAGCCTGCAGATGCAGATGAGTCTGACTCTCTGAAAGATGAGGAGGAAGAGGAGGAGGAAGAGGAGGAATATGAGGATAAGCTTGACAAGGATTATGCGCCTTCTAAAGCTGGAATAAGTATGCCTACCACATGAATTCAGATGTTACAGTTAATTTGTTCAGGATTAGAAAATATTTCTTTTTCTGTTTCATAGAACTCTTCACAGTCACATAGTTGCATATTTTATTAAGTAGCATGAAATGTTTGATGCTGGTTTTATTGAAAGTCTAAATAATAGTAGTCAAATGAACTGACTTACTGATGAACCATTCTGAGCTGGCATCTCGCTTACTTTCTCTTCTTCTCTTCTTCTTTAGGCCCCAACTCTACTGACAATTCCAGCCAAACATCACAAAAGCAGACAGCTGAAACCCATCTGCCGTTTTACCAGTGCAAGTTCTGTGTCCGTTACTTCAGATCGAAATCATTCTTAAGAAACCACACCAAAAAAGTGCATAATGTTATAGAGGAGGATTCAGATGCAAGTATCTCCTCACAGACAGCTAAGCAGCCCAGCTACACCGTTATAATGCACAATGACCATTCAAAAGTGTATTCCTGTCAGTATTGCACATACAAGTCTCCACGCAAAGCAAGGATAGTCAAACACCAACTAATGTATCATAACAAAGTTCCCATAGAGTGTGCTGATCCTTCCACAGAGGCTGGAGATGAATCTGACTCAGCCGGTGGACTCATGAAGGGAACATTTGCCTGTGAATGGTGTGACTATCAGACTGACCAGAAGGACAGCTGGACTAATCACGTGGTGAAAGAACACAGCGACAAGGTCAAGATAGTTTCCTGCATTGCGGAACTGGAAGGGGAGGCAAGTGCAAGCTCAC
The DNA here is from genome assembly GCF_000972845.2 of Larimichthys crocea. Taxonomy (NCBI): domain Eukaryota; kingdom Metazoa; phylum Chordata; class Actinopteri; family Sciaenidae; genus Larimichthys; species Larimichthys crocea. Next base: position 10,476,981 of record NC_040019.1, read on the forward strand.
CCAAACCAGATTCTCCCTCTGCTTCTCAAAGTCCAACTAGTTTAAAGATGAGTTTAACTGGAAATGAAGAGTCAGCAGGAATAACAGCAGAAAACACATCGGAAAAACCACTCCCTGAGATCTCATCCTTTGAATATGCACAGATGAGTGCAGTAACACCAAACAGCACAGGTTCCTCGATTTTGTCCAAGAGGTTTGCTTCAACTGATGTCTCCAACAGTGTCATAGAGATGGATGCCAACTTACTCAATGAGGAAGACTCTAGGAGCAGCTTAGAAGATGACGATGACGACGAAGAGCTGGGTGACATGGATGATCCCAGCTATACTGGGACTCTGTCAGCAGATGCAAAGCAGCTTTTAACTGATGATGATAATAAATTACTGGAGACTAAAGGAATACCATTCAGAAAGTACATGAACCGATTTCAGTGCCCTTTCTGCTCCTTCCTCACCATGCACAGGCGGAGCATCTCCCGCCATATTGAAAACATTCACCTTTCTGGTAAAACCACAGTGTATAAATGTGATGAATGCCCGTTTATTTGCACCAGCCCTCTTAAACTCGGCACGCACAAACAGAGCCACAATTCCACAGATTTAGAGACCATGGACCTAACAAGTGATAGCCCAGATCCTCAGAATGACAGTGCTGCAGAGCCAGTTAATGGAGGTAATGTAAGTTCCAAAGTCAATGGAAAAAAGATAACCAGCACACCGAATGACCAGCAGAATCCTCATCGCTGCACCCTCTGCAGCTTCTCTACCACCACTCTGAAAGGTCTGAGGGTTCACCAGCAGCATAAGCATTCCTACTGTGATGACCTAGATGCAACTGTCTTTGAAAGCCAGCTGACTGACCAGCCAGACTCTGAAGTGGACGCTTCTCCAATCTTTCTACAAAAAACCCAGACCTCCATTTTAGGACTTGCCACCAAAAAGCCCTTAGTAACAGGGAAAAGAGCCAGGAAGTCCATTAATGACTTACCTTTGGATTTGTCCTCAGTTAAGAAGAGAACTAGAATTGATGAAATTGCCAGTAACCTTCAAAGTAAGATAAGCCAAAGCCAACAGGACATGATCATAAACCTAGATGACATGGATGATGAAGATGCAGGAGAAAACCATGCCACTGCTGATAAAGAGGATAAAGACCATGACAATAAAAACCCTGTCTTCACCTATAACACTCAACATCATCATGCAAGAGAATCAATGATCTCTCAAGAGGGAGGCAGGATAGGAAAAAGAAAAAGCAACCCTAAGTCAAAACCTAGAAACATTCCTATATCCCTGACCCTCTCAGATGATAGCGAAAACATCTCTGTTGACCCAAGTGACAGTACTATCCAAGAGAACGCTGATTATTCAGAGGAACCAGGAACTACACGTTTCTACTGCAAGCACTGTGATTACCACAACAAATCAGCTCGTAGCGTCAGCACCCACTACCAGAGGATGCACCCTTACATCAAGTTCAGCTTTAAGTACATTTTAGACCCAGAGGACCAGAGTGCAGTCTTTCGCTGCTTAGAGTGCTACATTGAATACACAAATTACAACGATCTACACCAACACTACATGGATCACCACCCCGAAGCAAGTAATGTGCTCAACTTCAACCAACCAAATCTGGTATACATGTGTCGCTTTTGTTCGTACACAAGCCCCAATGTCAGGAGCCTCATGCCCCATTACCAAAGAATGCATCCTACAGTGAAAATTAACAATGCTATGATCTTCTCCAGCTATGTAGTGGAGCAGTCCCACAAGACAGGTGAATCACAAACCCTGAGGGAAATATTAAATTCTGGCCCCAAAAATTTTAACTCAGCTACATCAACCCCCAGGTCATCCTCCAGCCCAGTGTTGAAAACAGTCTCCAAGACCCCTGAAGCCACTCCTGAGACAGACCCTCTGAAAGAATCTGTGGGTGGCAATGTTGTTGTCTATGATTGTGATGTGTGCTCTTTTGCCAGTCCCAACATGCACTCTGTTCTAGTCCACTATCAGAAGAAACACCCAGAGCAAAAGGCGTCTTACTTCCGTATACAGAAAACCATGAAAGTCATCTCAGTGGATCAGTCACAGTCTGTTGGAAACTCTTCATATAATCTCAGCATGTCTACACCTCCGAAACAACCAAGCGCAGCACTGTATGGATCAGATGAAGAGATGTACTACTGTAAACACTGCGTGTACAGCAACAGATCTGTTGTTGGGGTATTGGTCCATTATCAGAAGAGACACCCAGAAGTAAAAGTGACAGCAAAATACATCAAACATGGTGCCCCCACCCCTGGTCTGATGAAATTAATGGATGAATTGCAAATTGCAACTCCCAAACATTTTCTGAAGCAGTTTCAAAACAACGGTCACGATGGAGCTAACAACTCAAGTCCTAAACCAGGCAGTGGTGAGAAAGGTGAGGATGAGCTGTTCTTTTGTCAGCACTGTGATTATGGCAACCGCACTGTAAAAGGAGTGCTTATTCATTACCAGAAAAAGCATAGGGAAACCAAGGCCAATGCAGACCTTGTACGTCGCCACACTGCCGTTGTCCGGAGTCAGCGTGAGCGTGCACAGATGGTTCAGTCGAGCAGTGTATCTTCTGCCATGACTCCAGCCCCTCCAGACTCTGAAAACGCTACATTGCTGCGTTCCCTTAAGTGCAGACACTGTTCCTACACATCTCCTTATGTCTATGCCCTAAAGAAGCATCTGAAGAAAGAGCACCCCACTGTGAAAGCCACAGCCATGACCATTTTACACTGGGCTTACCAAGATGGCATTCTGGAGGCTGGCTACCACTGTGAGTGGTGCATTTACTCCCACGCTGAACCCCAAGGCCTGCTGCTTCATTACCAAAGACGCCATCCTGAGCATAATGTTGATTACACCTACATGGCCAGCAAGCTATGGGCTGGTCCAGAGACCACCCAACAAGGGGGAAATATGGAAGCTAAACATTATAAATGCAAAGACTGTGCCTTTGAGGCCTGTACAATATGGGACATCACTAGTCACTATCAGGCAGTCCACCCATGGGCCATTAAAGGGGATGAATCTGTGCTTTTGGATATCATCAAAGGAAATGGCTCAGCTGAAAATATACACCAGCAGGTTGTCAAAGAACATGTGTCTTTGGATTGCCAGCCTATTGAAGATGATGGAGCATTGGTCATTGCTACCCCACCTCAAGAAAGCAATCCCCATCCTTTGCATCCACGTCTTTCCATCTCTAACAATCCTTATCAGTGTACTGTATGTCTGTCAGAGTACAACAGTCTCCATGGCCTCCTAACCCACTATGGAAAGAAACACCCAGGCATGAAAGTAAAAGCTGCAGATTTTGCACAGGAGGCAGACATCAATCCCAGTTCGGTGTATAAATGTCGTCACTGTCCTTATGTCAATTCCCGGATCCATGGTGTCCTAACTCACTATCAGAAAAGACACCCATTAGTGAAAGTCACTGCAGAAGACTTTGCAGATGATATAGAGCAAATTGCTGACTTAAATGAAGGAGATGACAAGTGCAAAACCCAAAGGCAGGGCTATGGCGCTTACAGATGCAAAATGTGCCCGTACACACATGGGACACTGGAGAAACTCAAAATCCATTATGAGAAATATCACAATCAGTCAGCCTCTGATATGTTCGCTCCCTCTATGTGTTTCTCTCCCAGTAAAGAAACAGAGCCAGTAGCTGAATGCAGTGCTAGTAATATATCAAGTGCAGCAAAAGTCCAGGAGGTCAGTGAATTGGACCTTGCCCTCTCTCAGTTACCCATCAATAAGACTGAGAAACATGCTATATTCAAGTGTCAGCTCTGCAAATACTTTTGCTCCACCAGGAAAGGCATCGCTCGACACTATCGTATCAAGCACAACAATGTCCGTGCTCAGCCAGAGGGTAAAAACAATGTTTTCAAATGCGCTCTGTGCTCGTACACAAACCCTATACGCAAAGGCCTGGCAGCACACTACCAGAAACGGCATGATATCGATGCCTATTACACCCATTGTCTGGCTGCTTCCAAGACCATGACTGAAAAGCCTAACAAAGTGGTGGCAACCCCACCATCAGAAGGGGAGAATTCAGAAATGAGTGAGGACTTGCGTTTAGCTGTGGAGAGACGAAGGTGTTCTCTTTGTGCCTTCCAGGCCTTCAGCAGAAAGAGCATTGTCTCACACTATATTAAACGCCACCCAGGTGTCTTCCCCAAAAAGCAGCATGCTAGCAAGCTTGGTCGCTACTTCACTGTTATCTATGCCAAAGAACCTGAGAAGACTGCTGTCAGTGCAGCGGCAGAGGAAGACAAGGAAATGCTGGAGGTTCCGCTTGAACCTGAGCAGGACAGCGAGGTTGATTGGCTGCCATTCAAGTGTCTAAAATGCTTCCGGATGTCCTTCAGCACAAGTGAGCTGCTCTCTTTGCACTACAACGACCACCATAGCATTGACTTGAAGAGAGACTTTGTGGTATCACCCGGTCCCGGCGATGAAGACTCTGAGTTGTACCAGTGTTCTCACTGTGAGCTGAAGTTCTTGGCTCTCCCAATTCTCGCTAAGCATCTATTGAACCACAATGAGGAGTTTCAGAAGAGGGCCATGAGACAGGAGAGGAGGAGGCAGCTTCTCAGCAAACAGAAGACCACAGAACTACCTGAGATCAAACCTGAGAAGGTGAGCAGGGATATAGGTCTCCATTAAACCTTGTAAATGTAAAAATCGAATTTTTCTTTTACATCAATGTCTGATAACATACTCTGAATCTTTTGATGTCATACAACTACCAGTGTCTATCATACTAAAGGTGTTCCTGACCTCTTTGAAGTCTTAGGCTCCCATGGTGTTTAAAAAAATCCATGGAAAAGGTCTTATAGAGACATAATGTTTCACTGAGAGTATTGTTAATTTATCATAACATGACTTTATAAATCCATAATTACTGCAGTTGTACCCAAAGTAGTCCCATTCTGCCAAAATTAAATTAAAGAGATAATTATGTGTTTCGAATTGCCCCTTCAATGTCACCAGGAACATATAACAGTGCATAATGATAATGAGGTGTGATAATTGGTTTCATAATAAGTTCATTAAAAATACCATTTATCTAATTTTAATGTATATCTGAGAACAGTGACAATCTCTAACTTCATGGAGAACAAGTAAATCTCATACAGAGAAAATAAAAAATAAAATCAGCTGGCTTAGATTGATTCATAGTCATTAATGGCACTGTTGATGTCCTTAAAAGGTTAAATAGTTTAATTAAAGTTAAACATCTCCCTTCATAAATCAATGTCGAAAAAGGTGTCAAACAGCTAAAACAAGTTCTTCCTGTCATTCTTTTTCTGTGAACAGGAAAGCCCTGTAAATAAAACACCTATAGGATTCAGGTGTAACTTCTGCATAGAGGTGCACCCAACCCTCAGAGCCATCTGCAACCACCTTCGGAAACATGTTCAGTATGGAGAGGTCAAAGAGGGACATATCAAGGTAAATATATTTGTTTTTTCATTCTCAATTGCTGTTAGAGTAAAATGTTTGTAAAATGCATTGAGAGACATTGTTTTTGCAGAGTGTTGGCAGTCCTGCCTCTTCTGCCTCCCACCTTGTCTAAAGATCATCAAAGATGTGGATCATCGGTGGTATTAAGGCAGGCTGAATAACACCTGGGTGCTCAAACAAGCCACCTGTAATGGTGCACACCCATCAATCAAAGGGGCCACACTAATTATGTAATTATGTGTAACTTTAAGCCTTAATATAATTTGAATGGGTAAGGTAAATAGAAATTCAGACTCAGTGCAGCTAGCTTTACTTCACAGCTTGTTGAAAACAGGGGAAATTAATATGTGATAGTAGTACTGGTTGGCAGATTTTGTTAGATTAGCACCAAGTAAGCTGTTTCTTTGCTAAGTTCATTTGTAGCCAGCTGTATCAACATTAGATTTTCTTAAACAATACTTACAATACAACAATACAAGACACATTTTATCAGTCCCCAGTGCTTCTGTCTTGTAATCTAACCCTCATCCTCTGAGCTCTGCAGTGATCTGTTTTACTGAACTTGAGTTCTGCTTCCCATTTTGTTTATTACTGACAGGGGCTTCTGGGTAGACAGTCTGTCAGCTTCCCCCAGAGGAAACAAGCAATGCTGTCCCATTGCAGTGGAGGGGGGAGGAGTGGAGTGGTGAGCCATAACTTTTAGGGCAGCGGCGGGTAACCGTTCGAACATTAGTATTCCACTGAGGCTGCCAGTGAGGGGAACAGGCCTAAGGATCCAATGCCTTACCCAAACGGAGGCCTGGTTCTTCTGTTAGACACTCTGTCTGTCTGTTACATATTTAAGATGAGATGGCTCGGTGCCACTGAGAATGACACAGTGAAGTATTTCTGTTGCAACGCTGACTTTTAGGTATAAGTATAGTGGATAACATGTTAACTAGTGCAGCTAGTGGCTCTTACCCTGCAAGGCTTATGAGTTAGCTCCAAGCATTCATGGTCTACAATACAATGACCATGATGATGTACAACATTTCTACCAGATGGAATATACTGTATGTTTTATACATTGCAGAGGGTAAAAATGAATGTTGCTTTTTATAGTATCATGAATACAGTTTCATTTCTGCAATGGCTTCTAATATAGTTGGATGAAGAACAGGCTGACAGTGCAGTCAGGGCAGACTGGATGGCAAGGTTGGGCCTGTGGATGCCACATCTTATTTATGGCTGCATGAAGTGCAGGGTCAGGTCCTTCCACTGAAAGAATGAGCTTCCTTGGGGCAATAAAAAAGTCATGGTGATTGTCTGTCCACTTGTGACGACTACAGAACAGAGCTTGCACTCCAGCAGATGGAGGAATAAGAAATAGATGGTGGAGTTTTGTTGGCTTTGTGTTATTGTTGGTAGAATGTGCAAGGTCTTCTGGTTTAGCTCTTTATCTCTTTTGTTGTAGTTGTATTCTTCCATTCCTTCTCTGGATGATTTAGCAGCAGCAGCTAGTAATGAAACAGGTGTAGAAGCCAAACAGACAAAGATTATTAATCACTTAGAATAAATGTTTGTGTTTTTGTATAAGGTAGGGTTGGTTGGGATTGAAGAATTTTATTGTGGTTCTTCTACATGCTCTTCTTAGAGCAGTTGAGAGATGCATGAAAAAAAAATATGGAGGAATGATAAGTATCAAAGCTCCTAGACGGAGATCATGTCACATTCCATTTCAATAGTGCAATCAACTCATTATTGACGTAAACTGGCAGACTACATAGTTTCAGGTCAGGGGATGAGTTAGCCCCTGTTGGGGCTTGTCTATACTGGACTTAATGTTTTTTAGTCATTTGCTCTTGGACCTGAAACATTTTTGTCTTGCCCTCATGTAGGCTGACACTGCAGCTTGAAGTGTTTTGCACAGAAAGGCTTTCGGGTCAGTGATATACCCACATGTTGATCTTCTAATAGTCAGTACTCAAGCATAAATGTATTCATCTGACAATACAGCAGGTGAGAAGAGACAAAGAAAGAGAGAGAGAGAGCTGTGACTGAAACTTACCTGAGAATGATTGTGCTGATGCAGCAAAGACAGAAGCAGAGCTGTGAGACAGATGCTTAACTGTTGCTTATGCACTGTGTGATTTGGCTGATCTCAGGAAAAGGGTTAGAAGTGCCAGACTCTTAAGTGATACTTGAGTGAACAGGTATTTTTGTCATCTGGTAGTTGGTTATCGTTGGAATATCAACATTGACTATCCAAATAAATTGTTACCCTTAATCTTTTCTTTTATTGCAGCGGTGTGCATCTGCAAAACAAAAAGACCTTGACAGAAAAAATCAGCAGGCACAGAAAGATTATTCAACAGCTTCTCTTTGTTTTGCAGCAAGAGGTCAGCGAGGTTCCCCTGACACTGCCTTCAGAGAGCCTAACTAATGGCGACCTGGAAGAGGATGAAGCAGCTGAAGCGGATGATCTCGAGAGACCCGCATCCGCAATGATGGGTCCACAACACCTTTCCACAGTGTCTGGTGGTGTTGCTGTTGCTGCAGAGACACTGGAGCCAGAAACGAATGTCGTGGAAGGAAGGGCGGCGGCCCTAGTGGCTGCAGCAAGGGCTGTGGTGTCAGAGGAGCAACTTAAGCAGCGATTAACTGCAGGGGGACACCCATGTGCCCAGTGCGACCGAGTCTTTATGTCCATGCAGGGACTGAGGTCCCATGAGAGGAGCCACTCAGCCATGGCACTGTTCAGCAGAGAAGACAAATACAGCTGCCAGTACTGCCAGTTCGTCTCACCCTTCAGACACAAGTAAGTAGGAAGGATACAATAGTCCCCTACAATAGAGTCCCCTTACTTATCAGAAAAGTTAATTGAAGTTTTAATCCTGGTTGATATAGTGACACCTGTGGTTACCAGTGGTACCAGCAGGTGTGGTTGACACTTGACGCAGATGCAAACATTCATTAAGCAGCTACATTTTCAGAAATACAACAGAGAGTGTTGCTTTTGTGGCACCTTTTTTCTTGTTCTATTACTCCCTGCATATAAAAATAGAAACAATTTTACAAGCAATTGTAAATGATGCTGCGGCCAGCTCTGAACTTAAACTCAGCTCTGAAGCTCTAAACTGTGTTTTTCTGTGTCGACTTCACAGTAAAAGCACCCTTGTGGTTTGCCAGTTGAGTGCTTTTAATGTGAAGGTGCATCAGTAAGAAGTATTTGTTTGCATTAGTAATAACTTACTATTAATATAGCTGCGATATGGCTGTGAGAGAGGGGACGGTAAACATTTTCTGTGACTCCTTCATGCATGTAAAGTCAATTTAAATCCAGTGTAGGAATAGTGGACCCTGCCACAAACAATAAAAAAAAATACAATATTTTGAGGTAGAACGTAAATACCTTGAATGGCAGTTGTTGAAAACATACTGACTGGTTTGTTCTTGTGGTAATCTTAAGGATTATAACTTTTAACTTCTAACTATTTTGTTACCTGGCAGACCTAGAGGTTTACATTTTGAAAGTTAATTTTTGGACATTTGAGCCATGATAATTTAGCAGCAGGAAAATGGCTAAAGATCAGCTGCCATTTATAGAAAGACATAAAATAATTGCTGATATTATTCAGTAATAGATCACAAGCACCCTTAAAATGTGGGCAGTACGTAGTTTATATACCTTAGCAGTCTTACACCAGCTGTTCTGCAAATCAACAGGATGTTAAACTCATTTTGTACACAGTACAATTTTACACCTTGCTGTGTTTACCCTACCACAAAGCCCTTTGAATCTTCAATCTTCTCTAAGATTTCCTGCCTCCTAGGAGAGTAAGACAAACATTACAGAGAGACAGGCATTTTGGTAGTGTGACTTGTTTTATCCATCACAGAGCGAGAGGGGAAAGAGAGAGTCCTCATCTCCTCTGAGCTCCCAGGTGTAATCCCTCTGTACTGTATGTGCCCTGACCCAGAAAGAAGCCGCATTCCCATGCCACCTAGGAGGCTGGCATTAAAAACACAGCCACCGTCCCCACAGGCACTCACGCACTCATTCCCACCAGGGGATTGTGGGTAGATGAGTTCACCCCATGGCTCCTTGTTCTGTAGTCATTGGAAATTGGTGGGGCTGTTAAACAGACAGGTAAACAGAAGTGAGCGCTTTAGATGCTGCTGAAAATCCCTGCTGTTGAAATCACCACAGTGGATGCCATGGAGTAGAGCTCTCTCTCTTTCTTTCCTCTACTAGTCTTGTCACTTTCTCTGTCTATCTGCTATCCTTTTGTCCCGATTTCATCTATTTATTGTATTTTATTTTTTTTTACATCTTTTGTCCTCTTATCTCATTTTCTGTGTTCTTGTTTGTGTGTGTGTGTGTGTGTGTGTGTGTGTGTTTTGTTTCCAGTCTGGACAGACATGTGCAGTCTCACCACGGGCACCACAAGCCCTTCAAGTGCAAACTCTGCCCCTTTAAATCTGCCTACGTGAGTCGCTTGAAGAGCCACCTGCACAAGGCACACACAGGTAAACACACACACACACACACACACACACACACACACACATACATTAAATTACGTCTTGCAGCTGTATCCATGACTAACTAAGTATTCCCGGGCCAGAATAGCAGCCTCCTGTTTATCATCTTCCACATAAAGACACTGTGCTTGATTTAGCTTATCCAGCACAATGCAACCAGTGGATAAGCTGGAGGAGCAGCTTCACCATTCACTGGGTCCATTAGATACACCTAATTACACATCCAAAAGAATTATATTTGGATTGTAGCACAAATAATCCAAATGAATTTAGTCTTAATATTGTTTCTTTGGGAACAGCATGCTACAAAAGCATACAGGTGCCTTTAGTTAGATGTGATTCTTCGCCTGTGGTTGTGTTTTTAGTTTTTGAGGGAGCCCGACAAAGCAGACAAAGGCACAGACATTCAAGCTAATGCAAAAAAGATACACCTGAGTGGTCAATACAGGAGCAAAAGAAACAATCTTAAGACTGTCAAACTAGAAAAGCCATATGAATGCTCTCACTGTCTGATTGGAGAGAACAAGAAACAGCAGTAAGAGTTAACAACTGCTATGGATAATTGACACAAACCAATTTTGACTGTGTGATTTGCATTTGAAAAGTAAAGTTTGGGTGATTTTGTACATTTTGTGGCAACTTTGGATTGATTGTCTTTTTCCTAATTAAACCACTTCTAGTAAAAATATTTATCAGTCAGATCAGATTTGGTTGCCACTTTATGGGCTGTATTCAAACAGTTACAGGAAGCAAGGTACTATAAATCTTCCAGGGTATCCAAAGTATTTAAAACTCTAGCAAAGTGTTTGCCAACGCACACAGTTACAGCATAGTCATATCCATGGCTCTCTAATATGTACAACACTTTATTCAGTGTCTTTTATTCACTGACCGACTTTTGCAATCACTTGTCCTTTGCCATTTTCACTGAAAAACAACAACAAGCAGCCGAACTAGCTAACAAGCGTACCCATCATTAATAAATGGTATATTGATAGTTCATTTAACTTAAGAGAAATGTTTAACAAACACTGAAATGACAATTAATAATGTTACTATGTTTACTAATTCTATAACATAAGCCAACCACATATGACAGTTTAATGTGATGTTAACACATACAGCTAAAAAGCTGGATACTGGCCTGTTACGTCATGTTTATGACAGGTTACGTCTTAATGTCAAGTTGTCATAACAAAGACATCTCAAACAAAGTCAGTGTTACAAAATACATAATTTAATAAATGACAACAGTCAAACATTCATACTCATTCATAGCAGATGCCATGCGATGATCATGACAGCGTTGTGTCTGTCTGCACAGCCCATCAAATAAAGTGTTACTATTGTAAACATCCGTTGCAACTTTATAACTCACTCAAATATTTATGTCTGCTTTACAAAGCAGTTATTGTCCGTTTGCCGTATTGTAAACATGATTTTCAGCTTTATGATAGCCATTCAAATAATGTTTATATTTGCTTTACAAGCCATGAATTACGCTTGCCAAAGACAGACGTGCTTTGTCACGCTCCTCTGCATCTCATACAGACTCACTGAGCACCCTAAATGTATGACATTCACCAGAGAGGCTTTCTGACACGTGGTTAATGTTGTGAAATGGTTGCACTTTGGTTAAATCTGGCCAGCAAAATAACATAGTTAGGTTTAAGAAAAGATCGTGGTTTGGATTTAAATAATTACGTTAATGAACTTTAATGTGTGATGTAAATACAGAATGGGCTGTGTTCATAAAGGCACAACACATTTTACATTTTACAAAGCATTATGAACGTCTGTTGCAACTTTATGATGAACATCAACCTAACATTATGTTTTTTTTTAACCATTTAACAAGAAATTACATCTTTAAACATTTTAATAGCTGTCCAAATAATTATAATAGTTTATGGACGGTTTACACACACATATTAACCATTAACAAAGTGTAACAAATATCTGGTCCATTTATCTGTGTAATGTTTGCCAGAGAGAGGCGAGCTTCATGCGAATCAGAAAAAGTTCCCCAAGAACATTTTACCTCCTCTCCAGACTCGCCTCCCTTTGGCAATGTGAGATTTGTATATATCTAACATAGTGCACGGTTGATTTTTGTCCAGTAAATACAAAATCAGTTTTGTAACTTCTAAACTGCCTACAAGGAAACTGCATGTTGAGCAGTTAGAATGTGGATCCGACTTAATATATTATTTCCAGAGATCATGTGTATGTGTGATACCTCAAGACATTTCTGTTTGAATTTTAATGGAACTTCAATAAATGTTGCAGCTCAACACTTTTTTCTATTATGCTTAATTAGTCCAAGGGGAGCACTAAGTGAGTACAAGATGACATATTTGTTACAGATTGGCTCAGGGGGGAATAACTTTGTGTATGGTGAAGGATGTGTTTATTATGACTATGTTTTTTATTAGGAGTCTTCAACCATTTACAAGAAAGCGACATTCAACACTGTATAGTCAATTTCAGTTTCGTATATTAGTGAAGTTGTTGACTTATGCTTCTTGATTTTCCTTCAGGTGAACAGCACATGTACAAGTGCTTGTCGTGCCCCTTCTCCTCCATGACCATCAGCCAGCTGAAGGAGCATTCTCTGAGAGACCATGGTGAGGCCCTGACCCTCCACAAACTTCGGGCTGCTACCCAGGCTGCTCATGCCACCCTCAGGCCCTCCCGGCTGTCCAGTAACACAGAGCAGACTCCTTTGGCTCCAGATGGTAATAATATCATTGTAATACTGTAGATATAAGATGTGATAGGCTTGTCAAGCCAGATTTGGAAAAGTCTCAATTAAGCATAAAATCCATTGTTTGTCCATTGTTCTACATAAATCTTTAAAACAGAGTTTCTTAGATTTGGAGAAAAGGCACCATATTATTCATATTATTTCCTTTTGGTCTATAAAATATCTAATATCTTTCATTTAACATTTATCATTAACCTATGACAAAGTAAAAAGATCAGATCCTCACATTTGAGAAGCTAGAAAACAGCGAATGTTTTTGCATTTTTGTGTGAAAAATTATGAAGAAGTGATTATCAAATATCCAAATAGTTGCCAATTTATCTCCTATAATTGTAACGCATTAGTTGTCTATTGTCTCTCTCTCTCTCTCTCTCTCTCTCTCTCTCTATACTATATATATATCTATATCTATATATATATATATATATCTATACTATATATATATATTATATACACACACACACACACCACACTTATATACATATATCATCAAATATATATATATCAGCAAATAAAAATTTAGAGCCATTTAATGCACTTTTAAACAACTAAAACATGTCCATTTTCTGCCAGGCATTTTCATCCAAGGTTATTTTATTTTTTATATTATTACTATAACACATTACTAGATATAAATATGGAAAATCAGCACTTAGCGTCAACAAGTCTGTCTTTGGGAAGAGGGTTGTGCGCTCAGACTGAATAAATAATGAGGAGGAGTTGAGGTCTGATTCTGACACCTTTCTTAACAGAATATTTCTATCAAAGAGACACCTTCACTGTAGGGCTGTGTAGCAGCAAACTCCTTGATGCCATGCCGTGTTGTAGGTGTTTTAGTGGCTGTGCAGGCACGGCTTTAGCTTGCAGACTGTTCTTGGCAGCAGCTGTCACCTTGCTGCTGGAGCTGTGGAATCTTCCCTGGAGCTGAAGCAGGGCAGCATTCCTCAATGCACCAACCACCACTGTCAGCTGTGCCCTACCAAGACAAGTGAAGCATTGAGAAAGAGCAGAGCTGACATATTGAATGTCTCACTACCGTGCCAAACTAACTACCTTCAGTTGAATGTCTAAAATTCTGAGATTTGCAGTGGAATAGAGCTTTTGTTTTGAAATGATTAACATTTGATTGGCTCTTTACATTAATTTCTTCAGAAATGGTTTGAGTATAGCTGCAGTTATACTTGTAGCTGCAAAAACCTCCCCAAGTTCTTTGAACTCCAACCACATCCTCACTTTCTTTTATGCTGCATTGAAGTAAACCTTGAAATATTTTTAAGGCATTTTCCTCCTCAATCTCCACCTCTCATTTATGCAATGCAGTAGACAGTTTTGACCGTTAATCCATTCAAGAAGACACATCACCACCTCATGACAGGCTGTGCTCTCCATCTGCTATCTCATCTCCATACATCTTCACAATGCAGAGAGGATATTAAAAGCATGAATCAACTGTGGCATTGTTTGATTCTTGTGAATTCCTCTGCCTCCGCTGCAAAAGTGAGAAATTGGATCTCAGGCATTTTATAAAATTAAAGTTTAAAAAGAAGTTTTTTTCCCCCCCTTTTCTTCCATGCTTCCTCATACTGTGAGTGCTGAAAGAAGCATTTTTCACATGGATAGATATTCTATTAGTGTCACTGTGGTTTATTTATTGATGTGTTGGAGGCTCAAAGTAGGACGAGAAGATGAGCTTGCTCACTGATATTATAAACTCTTGAGAAAGGGAGAGACGTAGGGGACGAATAACAGTCGTAGTGATACTTATGTATCTGTGAGGGAGGTTGGGGGGGGGGCATTTTGTGTGAGCATGATGGAATTCCAGATAGTCTTGTCTTATTGTCTTATTTAGGGAGGAAAGGATCATCTGCTGCCTGCCAATAACTTTTTATTTAATATTTTGGATATGCACACAGATACTCTGAGAATATATATTTTTTAAATTCCAGTCATTGTTTGAATGGTAAAAACACAATCATGAAATATGTTTGTAGCTTGAACAAATTTTTCCTCCATAATGTCCATAAATATCTCCGGAGTAAATGTGGATAAATAACACAGACCCCAAGAATAAATTTGTGTTCTGAGTTTGTAAGACCAAAGAACAAAGTTTTATTAACCACCCAGCCAAATTTAAATGATTAAAAATATGTATGAAATTAGGTGTCAAAATCAGGTCACAACAAGCAGTATTCTCAGCTCCAGGAAAAACAGAAACCCACCCCACTCGTGGAAGCAGTCAAGCAGCAATTTTGAAGCATTTGAAACATGTCAGATGAGTTCAGAAAAGGACATGACTAACTTTGAAACGCTCTGAGCGTCATCATCTATCTCTCTGCTAGGGGTGCAGGGGCGTGCTCAGGGTGACCTGAGCGTGCCATCGAGCCACCCTTTAGGACCACCCAAAGAATACTGGACTGAAAAACTTTTTTAAGGTTTTAACCTTTTAACTCCACATTTCAGTAATGTATCGTTCAAAGTCTTTTCACGTGTTTTCAGCAACTTTTTCCAACATATTTAATGTATTTTGAAAGAAATTTCAGAATTGCCTTTACACAGACTTTAAGTACCAATGCAGCAATGTAAAAAACACTAACACATACTACTAAAATAAGTAATCAGTAATAATCCTCCTGCATTCAAAATCTTACCTAGTTAAAGTGCAGAAATTTATCAGCTCAATGTAATTAAGGTATCTAAAGTACTCATTCTGCTGGAGAATGTCCCCTGTGACTGATAAGTTATTATATATGACATTATTAGATTGTGAGTACTGATGCGTCTGTGTTAAAGTAGCATTTCACTGTTGGAGCTGTTGAAAGTGGAGCTGGTTTTACTACTTTATGCACAGTTAAGTAGTTTAGTACAAGGCCCCTCAACCTAGGGGTTGCCCTCCTCCAGTGGGTGACTCTGATGTGCCGCGGGATGATTAATGGGTTACAAAAGGAGAAAATACAAAGTTTTGCAGCGTAAAAAGGCCTTAATTCTTTGGACTTTTCTCTAACCTTTGCCTCTTTGGTGAGAGTTTTCCCACTGTGGGCTTCAACAGTTTAAACGAAACCATCTGAGAAGTTTAGACTCTTTGAGAGAGCTCCTAACAACTTCTAAAAATCTGACATCAGTGGTCACAAGCCAAAGAGGTTGGAAACCAATAGTTTAATCTTTAATAATGTGTTGGATTTTATAAGCTGTTACAGTCTCACTTGAATCTTTACAGTGTGTTGCAATATAATAATAAACAGCATGTTCCTCTAAATTTCTTTACCCCACGCTCTCAGATCCATCATACCTGGAGCCAGCGGATGTTCGTCAGCAGCTTAGTCATTACCAGCTGGCCTCCCGCAGTCAAATGTCTTCCAGCTCAACACCTGGTGGCTCAACAGTGGCTGACAATCGACCAGACGGCATCCTCACTTGTGAGTTCTGCGAGTTCAGCTCTGGATACATGCAGAGCCTGCGTCGGCACTACAGGGACCGCCACGGTGGCAAGAAGCTCTTCAAGTGCAAAGACTGTGCCTTTTTCACCTGCTACAAGTAAGAAAACAGAACAGTGACTGAGATGTTGTATATTTATGCTTTATGCTGATGCTAGATAGACAAGCACTGGATAAATCCCCTCAATAGTTTAGTGATCCTTCTTTCTGTCTCTGAATCCATCTCAGGAATACTTTCACCATGCATGTGGAAGCCGGTCACAACAACAATGCACCTGACGACCTCCCTAAAGACCTACGCTGCCCTCTCTGCCTCTATCACACCAAACACAAGAGCAATATGATTGACCACATTGTCCTGCACAGAGGTACACATCATGCAGAATGGAACCAAAGACATAGTAAACTCTACTTCTTAAAGAATAGGTCATTTTTTGGGAAATGCGCTTGTTCACTTTCTTGCAGAGGGGTAGATGTGAAACCTGGAAACAGCTTCTGTTGGATTATTTTTTGGCCTGTGGGCAGCTCCTCCTAAATTAGCTGAATAGATTGCATTAGTGTTAATGTCAGATTTTATTTCGATGTACCGGCCAGTGATGGTGGTATGCAGCCATGTTGGCACCAGTTTGCTTTCTTTTCACAAAGTGTGAGATACCATCACTGTTACAAAATACTGACACTTCCGACTCTGAATTACAAGTTGGATGCTGCTCGTAACTGCAGTTTGAACAGTATGACGTGATATTTGTATATCATATTTGTATGATTAAATAAAAGAGATATGTGTTAATCAGTGAGCTTTAGGAGTGCTGACAGGCAAACTTTTTTTTTTACATTCTACCAGAGCCAGGCTGGCCATTTCATCACACAGACATATCACAGAGTGATATCAATCTTCTCATCTAACTCAGAGCAAGAAAGCCATCACGGATATTTCCCAAAACTTTTGCTTTTAAATGCTATCGCAGTCAAATAAAAATGTCATCACCTTAGTGCTGGTAGTTGAAATGTGGTGTGTGACTTAAAGGTTTATGGAAGTTCTAGAGCGCTCGGGCTTATCAGACATATTTTCGGAATAGTTTACAAACTGATATGATATGCGCAATACCAATGGAGCTATTCATCATGTGCAGTACATGAGAATGTTCATGAGAACTGAGAGGTGACACTTAAAAGCAAGCACTCAGAGGAGAAACTGATGTGATGAGTCGATGAGACACTTTTTAGGGGTGTTTGAGTAGTTTCTATATGAGATCTTCAGTTATCTAGAGGAAGTGTTTGCCTTCAAAGTGAGAAAATTACAAAACCACAAAAAGGTAACAGCCGCTGTGATTACTTTCTTCTCTACCACTGTATGTGTGTGTGTGTGTCTCCTTCACCCCCGCATCTCCTCTTCCCATCCTCTAGTTAGCTCTCTTCCCTGCCCTGCTCTACCACCATTTTCCTCCCCTCCGTCCAACCTAATAATCCACTTCGCTCTCTCTCCTCTTCCTCCATCAGAGGAGCGTGTGGGGCCACTGGAGGTCAGCCGCTCCAAGCTGTCACGCCACCTTCAGGGCCTGGTATTCCGTTGCCACAAATGCACCTTCACATGCTCCAGCGACCAGGCGTTGCAGCTGCACCTGCAGAAGCACGATGAGATCAAACCATACCAGTGCCAGCTCTGTTATTATGACAGCAGTCGACGGAGCCAGCTAGAGGAGCATCTACGCCTTGAGCACAAGGTCAGTTTGAGTCCACATAAAGTTTAGCCTTACTACATTTAAAGTGACCTCACGTAGTTGTTTTTTTTTACAATATGATTTGAAAAGCAGGAAAAATGCGGACATGAAGCTGTCTGGCTCATCGATGGAGAATCGTATTTAAAGTGGATTACTCATAAGAACAGGTTTTAATAATCAACCTGCTTAATGGCTGGTAACATGAGATGTTTACAGCTTATGCACTGTAATTTCAAACTGTTCAATTAATTCTGTATGGCCTTTGCTGGTTTTATGGGAGGTAATCACAGGGCCTGTCTTCCCCCAGTATCAAGTTATTATGCCAACAACGCCTAAATCAAACTTGTCCACAGTAAGATGCTGGATTGTACATCCTGAACACATTTAGATCCCATAGTCCCAGAACTTTTAAAAGAAGTGATCTTTATAATCAGGCAAGTAAGTAGCAGTGTTTCATCTTTGGCTACCAAAGTCCTAAAAAGCCTGTGGCCTTTTTATCATCTAATTGCACAGTAAAACAAGAACTAGAGATAACTCTCATGATTTGCATTTCTATTTTGTAGTCATCCCATGAAGCAGGTAGGAAAATGGTTCACATAGATTGGAACAACAACAATCGATGCTCAGTGAAGTGCAGCAGCAGCAGCAGCAGGAGGAGCAGAGGAAATGAATTTGCTTATTTTGTGATTTTAGGTTCACACAAACTTCAGCAAGCACTTAGCTTAGCATGTACACTTGTGTAAAACAGAGCAAATTACCTAAAAAAAAAAAAAGAGCTGAAATGTAGTCAAAACATAAATCAGCTACTTCCAGTGAATGCTTATACAGCAGTTCCACATTAAAATCTATATCAGCCCACCTTAAATGTAGGCAGGGAAAATCCTGTTAATGATTCGCTCACAGCTGCCATTTAATGTGTGCGTGGTTTAATGTTTTTGAAAATGTGTAATAAAACTTTATTAGTTGAGAAATGATTAGAGGATTCCAATTACAGTTGAACCATAAAGTCAGTTGGGATTATGAAAAGTACGTAAACTGTCTAATTTGTTTGGCCCAGAGAATGGCTCTGTTCTCCCCTTTCCTATTTCCCAGCTTTCTTCAGAGTCCTTAAAAGCGATACATGGAGAGGATTTATTAAAACAAGATACGCAAACTTATGAAGCCCAAATTAAACTCTACACTCCTCTGCTCTTGACAGATGAGGAGATAAAAACATCAGTTGAATGGCTACTGAATGATACAGTGGGCTATGATGACTTGGTACATGGGTATCAGATTGCCGGAGCTTCAGTGTATTCTAACCACATCCAGGAGGGAGAAGGTTTCATCTCTCAGCCTCCCTCAAAGGAGATAATTCATGAGATAATGTGAGAAAGCAGATTGTAGTTTAGAGTACATTCAACATTCAAAAGGGCACCGGGTTATCATTTTTCATTCTTTACATGACAAGATCCATGATTTAACCCGATGCATTCTGGGATAAGGTCCAGCCCTCCTGTTACCTAAAATAGGAGTAAGCGGTTATAGATAATGAATGAGTTTAGTGTCAAGCGATGGATGGATTGTGGCCACGAGATGACGACATTACCACCACTGATCAGTGTGTGTGTGTGTATGGGTTTTTGAAAGCCAGAGCCATCATTGCTTCAGATTGCTTGGTGGTAGGATATCACATCTGTAGACGACAGCAGGCGACCTGCAGCTGTCGCGACGTTGAGAGGGAAATTTGTAAAAATCTAATATTGGTGAGAGGAGGCAAGAAGCACCTCTGGGACAGTGACAGAGTCATCACTTTTATGTCCATAGTATTATTACACATCTTTCTCATTCAGATCATCATTTGGCAAAGAAGTCCTTCTATTTAAGGTGTTATGTCGATCAAGGTCACAGTTACTACAGAGTTACTGCAGCGTTGGATGAAAATATCTTCCTTTGACAAGAAACAAGGATCAGGTACACTGTCTATCTCACTTTATTGTCGTCAGGTAAAATTCTGTGACAAACAACAGCAGTAATATATAATATTATAAATATATGTAAACATACGGTACACTGCAACATCCTTTGACACAGTATTTTTAAAGTATTTATATGTATTTGATCAGATTACAAGTTGACATTTGTAAATTTTTCTTGTTAACAATTAGGAGAGTTTATTACAAGGTTTGTTTTTAATTAGAAGGGCGCATTGACCTTAATTAGTATGAATACTGAGCGATGATGATTTGAGGACTAAAGCAATATAAATACAGTGAGTACACATGATTTACAGTGTGCAGTGTAGCTGAAGGTCAAAATGAGTCCAGAAAATAATGAAAGCAACCCAAAAACATTTCTTATACTGGATTAATTTTATTTCTGGGTGAGACAGAGAGCGAAATCTCATTCGAGTAGGAGTGTAAGAGCAGGCGTTGTCCTGTTGCAGGGCTACAGCTCTTGAGTCTTCAGGGAGGAGGGGATTGCTCAGAAAGAGTGACATCATTTGTGACAAAATACATAAGCCACAAGATGATGTGGTTCTGTCATCGAACGCCATCCTCTCTGTAAAAATACTTTTGTTTCCGATCATTTTAATTGACTCATGATCTTATGCTGCTGTATCATACAGTACACAAGTACACCTTTGGCCTGAGAGCTGACAAACAGCATCAGTAATTTATATCTCATAATACTTTAAATATTGGGTATAGGCAGGATGTGGTACTAGAGTTTATCATCAGCCTAAAACTCTAGCTCAATATAAACATAAATGTAATGTTGACTTTTCTGCAAGGTTCAACACACACAGTAGAAAAGAAAAGGGAGTTATCCAAGATAAAAAAAAAATTAAAAAAAACTTACCAAAATGATTCATTAGTCCTGTTTCTGATCAGGTTATCCGGAACTTTGAGCTGATGGGCCGGGTCAACCTTGACCAGCTGGAGATGATAAAGGAACAACAAGGGAGCAGCGCAGAAGAGGAAGAAGACAGAGAGCTTGTGGAGATGGTCGAAGGTGCAAAGGTAGCTGCTGCAGAGGAGGAGGAAGAGGAGGACGATGACGACGTAGGAATGGAAATGATGGAAGACATGGCGGAGGAACGGAGAGAGATGGATGATGAAGAGATGGAGGACAACATCAAAGAGGAAGAGGAGGAGGAAGAAGAGGAAGAAGATGAAGAGGAAGTCAAGGAGGTGGAGGAAGAGAGGCCCGCCCTACAAGGTAAATACATCGCTCTCCTGCTTATTATCTACTCATCCTTACTTTGTTGATAGACCATGTTAATGTAAATATGAAGAGAGACATTATTTTATTTTATTTGTTTTAAAAAACATGCACAGACATTATTAAGCAACAACATGCCCAATCCTGGGTGCTGTGTTCACTACAGACCAGAACAGTGCTGATACTATTTAACTCCTCTCTATGAGCCAAAAAACACATTTCTTTTCCAAAAACCTTTTGGGATTATGCAATAAATCTCTTTCTGCTGACAAGTCATTTTCTGTCTTTTTCTGTTCTCATTTATTTCATATCAAATTGTGATCTGTGTGAAAAATCTCCTGTGTCTCCCTTTTTAAGGAAGATAAATGGGCCCATAAGTAAGATGTAATGTATAATGTGTTTTAGCCATTCTTCATGAGCAGTGTTTGTCTTCTAACATTGTCTCAATGTAATTCGGAATTGATTTTCTCATTTCATTCTTCTATCTAATAATTCACTGAGTCACTTGACTCCATATTTGTTGCTCACCGAAGGATCATCCCTACAGTGTAGCCAATATAACAATCTTTATGCTGTGATTGATGTATAATTATGTATAGACTACTGATTGTCTGATAATAAATAATTTTTATATTGTACTAAGAAACAAACAACAACAAACATTTAAACTCTATTTCCCAGAGGTCCTTGCATCTCCCACCAGCAGCACCAGCAGCACCTCTGGGCCGAGCGGTGTAGAGAAGCGTCTCCCGTGCGAGTTCTGTGGCCGCTGCTTCACCAACAGCCTCGAGTGGGAACGACATGTCCTGCGTCACGGCATGTTAGTATTTCTTCTTTTCCTCGCTCTCTCCTGATGTGTGAGCTTGTTTACTTTCCCTGCACACTAAGCCACCCTGGTGCTCTGTACCTGTCTTTCTGGTATTTGTACAAACAATAAGGTCCTTTAGCTTTATTTAGTGAAGTCATTCAGATGTCACGGTTACACATGGTGAGGAAGCTATCCCTCTAAATACTGCACTGCAAGGAATGGTTTTTAGCCACACTGGCAGCATGGCTTTATGAATAGTATTGGTAATAGTATTGCCATGAAATATGATACAGACTTGTAAGGCAGGGGAGGACCAAACTGGTAATGTAACATTTTGTTGCATCTAGTCAGAAAGGCAAGAATCAATAAGGGGTTGACATGAAAATTAAGGCAAAATTATCCAGCAAGGGAACGGGCAAAAGGGGCAGAAGTCCAAAAGACAAGCAGGGGTCCAAACAGGACCAAGCAGAGAAAAAGTCTGGACAACTAAGCAGCAAGCACATTAGATGATCTGAGTGCATGGAAATGGGCAGGTGATTTACTGAAAGACTAATGAGGAAGTGGGAGCAGGTGTTTGGAGGGGACAGGTGATGTGAGTGGCGAGAACACAGGGGTTAACCGCAGGGCAGAAGAAAGTGGCAAGACGTGTAACAGACGGATAACAGAGGAGTTAATGTGTGACAAAGGCAGAGAGCAGATAGTAAATATAGTAAATAATGGCGCAATAACTGACGTTGTGACGTGTGGACCCCAGAGAATGAATCCTAGTGACTTTATTTTTCATCTAGGGCCACCACGAGGTTGACGTTTGTGGTCTTGATAACTAATGAATTGCGGTTATGCTAATGAAATTTGGTTAAGATGTTGATGTTCACCAGAGGATGAATTGTAATAATTTGGTTCATGACCTGCAAAACCATTGACATTGCTATCATTCTGATGTTACCAGGGAGCATACCTGCTCAACAGCAGCATTTTTTATAGAGCCTCTAGCATGGCTGTAGCCTTTTAGTCTTTAGTCTTTTATAACTGTGTATCTGCATATTAAAAACGTGCCACCCTCTGTTGTTAGCATTATGTTTCTTCATATCTGTCCACGTTTTAAATGCAATTATTTTTGCTCCCTTAGGACGGTTAACAACAGCCGAATGGACACCAGCACCACCTCCGCAATGGAGGCCTCAGCTTCATCTTCCACTGGTTCCTCTGTCCTGATAGACTTGTCCAGCAACAGAAAGGAGGAGGACGCTGATCTATCACTGAGAAGTCAAAGCCAGTATGTGGAAGACAAAGAAATGCTTGACACCAAAAAGGATCAACAGTTTGGTTGAACTGATTGTGGCCTCTTGGGATATTGATAAAGTTGGGTAGGATCAGCACTGAGTTGGATCTTAAAATAGGACGTCAAAGGAAGCGTAAAGATTGAATAAAAAGTGACTTCTTATGAGTTGGCACATTACTAGATTTTAGGTGTTACATATTTAAGTATTAGGTTGTGCTGCATAAAACGGCTGAGCTCTTTAAATGGGCAGTCCCCTAGGACAGATCTTAATATATTGGTAACCAATAGTGAACAGAACTCTTTATTGCTGACATTCTGGTCAAATCTACAGTGAAAGATCCCACCTAGATAAAAACGAAGCTATTTATAAAGAATGTTGTCCAAAATGATAAACTAAATTTAGCGTTTTATTATTTGAAGCACCTTTTACACACACACACACACACACACACACACATCCCACCCACTCCCACTCATCTAAAACAGGGTTACTGTAAATTGACCTAAAAGGAACAAACAAGATATGAAAGCATTTACAAGCGTGTGGCCCACTGTAGAGCTACCTTTTCTTGTTTCTTGTTGAAATCTGAGATTCTTTTTCATCGTAGCCTTGTGTTAAATGTGTAGAAGTATTCCTTGAGCAAGAGTCGCACCTTATCTTTTTTAGTGGAAATCACAAAT
This sequence comes from Larimichthys crocea, assembly GCF_000972845.2. Classification (NCBI taxonomy): domain Eukaryota; kingdom Metazoa; phylum Chordata; class Actinopteri; family Sciaenidae; genus Larimichthys; species Larimichthys crocea. The sequence goes on from NC_040019.1 coordinate 10,500,915, forward strand.
AATGTTTTCTTCAATTTCCCCCCTCCCCCCCAATGGTTGTAGCAAATTGCTATATTTTAGGTCCCTTAATATTATACTAAGTATAAGCCTTCAGCCTGTGGCACCCTTCACATTTTGACTGTACTACTTTATCGTCCAGTTGTGTCACTGATGTGATGAAATCGTGGAAATAATGGGATTAGTTTTAATCTCCCCTCCCCCTGCAGGATATGATGTTGTTTGTACTCCAGGTTAAACCATGTCACAGTTAACCTATGCACTCTGCAGATCATTATAACAACAGAGATGTGTTTAATGTGTCATGACTGTATGATATAGGTACTGTATCCGTTAAAATGAGCATAGCAAGAGTAAGCCTGGAACATAACTACAGGTTTTAACCTCGGTGGCGTAATATCATCATAATCCACAGACAGAGATTACACTTGTCTTTTTAGTGCAAAATTTATGATTGGCTGTGCCAGAATCCAGCTCTGTCACATACTGAAGGTGCACCCACAAATGATAAATAAATAACATATTACCGATGTGTCATACCACCATGACCAGGTCGCCCCTGGTTGTGGTCTGGCAGACTGGATTACACTGTGTACAAACCAAGTGTCAACCACCAAGGCTGAGTGTTGAAGCCAGTGCCTAAGTGCCTTAAAATTCAGTTCCTCTAATAGCCGTTATAAATAGCTTTAATTGCTTTTTAAAAAAACAACTTTTAACTGGTTTGAAGTAACCAGAAAATCACCAAACTTCTCCCTTAAAATCTAAAGTTTTTTCAACAAGAAATATATGGCTTCAATTGATAATTTCACTCATTCTAATGTGTGCCTTAGTGGCAATTTGGAGTCTTGTTTAATTAAGATCAGATAAAATGAAATCAGATTTGACTTAAATGTAATTGCGTTGTAAATACCAGTACAAAGTAATGTGGTTTAGCATCTAATCAGTTGTACAAAGAGGATGTTGCGGCTTACAGTGGGTTAGTTCAACCAGATAACCTTATATACTGTATAGTATATGGTATTTGGCAATAGCTTTGGTTTATTTGCCAAAGTTATGAGACATCTGTCTCCAGGATTTCTGCTGATCCAATGGAAATGAATGGAATTTCATTTGTTATACTCACAGCATTGAAAGATTTTAAAAATTTCAGCAGTTTTCATCAGAACTCTTTCCTACAAAATAAATAGTTCCTATGAAAACTGTTGACAGTGTGTTCTGTGTTGTACTCTATTATCTGGAGTGAACAGCGATGCTGTTTATAGAAAGAAATGCTGCTAGTGTGTGTGTGTGTGTTTTTTTTAAGTGTGGTTTTTAATACTTTGAGCACCACAAATGAAATTCCATGAAACAGGTATGTTTGGAGCCATGTGTGGTTGATTGACAGATGTCTCTGCCTTTCACAGTTAGCCCTGGTGATTACCTTAACTCCATCCAGGTTCCTCCACATCACCTAAATTTGTATTTTTAGGCTCCATATGACTGACAGCCTGGCATCAAGGATTAAACTCAAATCTAGTGCTTCAAAACGTCCCTTAAGAAACTCATGGCTGATGCCACAGTTTTTCTACAGTCTATGATCCAGTTTTGACGGGATGGGATACACTAAGAAGACAAGTGTAACCAGGTCAGAAAGCCCTAAAACCAGTTATTTCCATGCATATATTGCCACTGGGACTATATGTTAAAGATTGACTTTTTAAAGCTGTTAAATCCCCCTTTTAAATTCTCATCCTGTGTTGACACAGCCTGCATTTGTGTGCTTCTTTTTAGACAAAGTTGTCACATTGTTGTTGATACTCACAAAAGGCAGAGATTGTATTTGTTGGAAGTTGCTGCTTGAATGCCCTGAAGCCTTATAAGATTAATAAATAGCAATTAAATCAAATTTATGTACAATTCTGATAAGACCAATAAGCAACGTTAAACTGTCAGAAATAAAATCACTGATAACTACAATGTCAAATTAGAAGAGGAGCACAATTGACATAATTGTGTTCTTGGTACCAAAATATTTACCAAGCCTGCTGTGTTTGCTGCTGTGATTGTCCTTCCTGAGCATTGAACCATTGATGGAAAATGGAAAATCTGGGTTTGGACCATAGAACTTTGGATGTAGAGTTCTATGGGTGCAACCCAGGTGAACTACATGTTTGCAGCCATGTATAGAAAACAAACCTACTCGTTAAGTGTTTGATCTGTGGTGTTTCGGAAAGGATACTTTAACCTTTTTTTTCCTTTAGGTGTTCTCATTTTTAAATAAAAAAAGACGAGAAAAAAAAAAAAGAAATCTAAAGATGATAGCTAACCCTTAGGGGCTTTTTGAGTCCCCAATCCAACATTATTACACTGTTGTACAATGTCTGGTTACAATGAAAAATATCTCCTTTTTGTACTGTAATGGGAATGAGCAAATAGGAAGAGCAGTGTGGTTGTACATTATTTAAACACGTGAAGGAAAATGATGCAGTTCTTTATTAATTAACAGCCAGGGCTTTTATTGTGAAGGAGAAAAACATGGCAGAGTAAGAGACAAAATTTGTTCCTTTGGGGGCATTTACCTAAACTGCTTGGATATGGGTTCCCAGTCAGCCTGTAGATCCCTCTGAGATCTAGCTCACTTATGTCCAATCCGACATCTGACACTCCAGTATCTCCTATCCGTGACCAGTAAGGGCATCAGCTCACTGCCCGTAGTCTACCCAGCCAACAATAGGTGGGAATGTAGCAGCCCCACTATGCTCCTCAGTGCTTGTAATACCTGAAAAACTGTTTGAGTTGGTGCTGAATCTCAAAGCCCTGTTTCTTTTTTTCAGGATCAGCCTGTAGCTTTTTGAAAGTAAGACAGTTTGAAAACTGTTGTTGTAGAAATAAGCTTTGTAAGGCAGCTTGTTGCCCAGCTTGAAAGCCCAGTGTAAACTAGACAAACTGGGATGATCTGGGTTAATGAAACTGTCAACCCAAAATTGTTTGTTGTTCTGTGATCATTTGAATAGAAAATGACTATGAATCCCTCACTGTGTGCAGTCACTCGACTGTAATATTCCCAGTTTACCCAAAGTTACACCCCTGCTGACAACACACTGGATACTTGTATATATGTTTAGTTTGTTTCCAATGCATTTCTCTTTTCAGACTGTTGTCTCCATAGTTTGACACTAGAATCTCTCCTTCTTGCCTTTCTTCCCATATAAATCTGATTACCTGATGGTGGGTTGTGATGTTGCCTAGAATGATTGTTTACAATTTTATTCCATTTATCTCTGGATATTCTGTAAATATTGTAATTCATTGTCTTTTTTTAACTTGATAATAAAGTTATCAGATAACGGTTAATTGTGTTTATCTCTTCTTTGTGCAGACACATCATATAAATTTAATTAAAGCTCTAAAATGTGACATTTCCTTGCTTAACACCTAGATCTAAGAGTTAAGGCTGAACTATGTGATCCATTAAATATATAAATATATAACTGTGGGGCCGTGCTACACTTTTACATTGCAAAATAACTTTTTATTTTCTGCAGACGTGATATACTTGATATTGTGCATACATTATTTCCTCATGTATGATAAACTTGCGCTGTCTCTAAATCCATGAATTATGCATATGCAAACTATTAAAATTCCCTGATAAGCAAGCTTACCGAATAGCAAATTGAGAATAAAGTGCATCATTGTCAAGGGCAAAGTGATGCCAAAAGAACTAGTCAGAAAAAAAACCTTCAATGCCTTTAATCAATATCAAATTTGAGTCTTTCATGTCATTACTTGTAGATTATGTTGAGGAGATGTTATAATTATCTGCTTCATTGTATTTGTTTGAACAGCCAGCATCTGTCTCCATGAGGCAGGACACTGAAGTTAACGTAGCTGCTTTATCTTGATCATAAATGGGGAAAAAAGTGATAGGAAATCATTTACAGATTATGGCAGTGGGAAGGGCTGAACCTCTGCTACATTTGCATTTGAGTTCCCCTCAAAGGGCCATGAGGAAGTAACAGGAACAACAGGGTTTTTTTTTCCATAACAGCACAACTCACATGGAATCTTTTCAGTTCTGATTTGGGCCACGTTCATAAATATTGTCCTAAATCAGATAAAGGTCTGATTTTTTTGTAATGCAACCTCAGTTTAAACTGTCATATCAGTAGCTAACTGGTCTGTGTTTGCTCCAACTCCACATCCACACACACATACCTCTGTCACACAGAAGTAGCAGCTATAATTAACATTTTGTCTCTCTTTTGCCTCACTTCCATCCTCATTATTATCAGCTTACAAATTCATTGATTTCTACTGCACATCAGCATATAAAATAAACCATAAATGCTGATTCCTGTGGTCTCCATGTTTGTGTGAGACTTTAACATTAGAAACATTAGAATCTGATATTGGCTACATTTAAAAAATCAAACAAAAGAAAACCGTCCGATATCTCAATCATTTCGGTATAGATAATATATCTTAACTACTACTACTCCCCTGAATTTTCATTTAGCGCAATCTTTAGATCAGAATTAAATTGGTCAGCCTTGTCATTGCCTTTAGCATGAGCTGCAACTATTAAAATGCTAAAACACCACACTAATGCTGCATTCATATGGTTTAGGAAGACTGTTGCCAATAAACCTTATAGCCATTAAAAACAGGAATACCGTCAACAGTAATGGTAGATTGTAGTAATGGCATTGCTGTTCAAAATGTAGAAATGTAAACATTCTTCACGGGCAGAATTCACCACCAGATGTTACGTTACTCCCTCACACAAAGAGAAAACATGGGTCATCTGGACAACAAGAAGCTAATAATTAATTAATTAGAAAACACTGTACACACAGAATGGGTTTATTTCTTCTTCTTCTTCTTCTTCTCCTTTCAGCTTTTCCCTTCAGGGGTCGCCACAGCGAATCTGTTGCCTTCATCTAACGCTGTCTTCTGCATCTAACTACCTTCATGTCCTTTTTCACTGCATCATAAACCTCCTCTTTGGTCTTCCTCTAGGCCTCCTGTCTGGCAGTTCAAAACTCAGCATCCTTCTACCAATATATTCACTATCTCTCCTTTGGACATGTCCGAACCATCTCAGTCTGGCCTCTCTGACTTTATCTCCAAAACCTCTAACATGTGCTGTCCCTCTGATGTACTCATTCCTGACCCTATCCATCTTGGTCACTCCCAAAGAGAACCTCAGCATCTTCATCTCTGCTACCTCCAGCTCTGCCTCCTGTCTTTTCCTCGGTGGCACTGTCTTTAGACCAAACAACATCGCTGGTCTCACCACAGTTTTGTACACCTTTCCTTTCATTTTAGCTGAAACTCTTCTATCACACATCACACCTGACACTTTTCTCCACCCGTTCCAACCTGCCTGCGCACGCTTCTTCACCTCTTTTCCACACTCTCCATTGCTCTGGACTGTTGACCCTAAATACTTAAAATCCTCCACCTTCTTTATCTCTTCTCTTTGTAACCTCACTCTTCCACTTGGGTCCCTCTCATTCAAACACATGTACTCTGTCTTGCTGCGGCAAACCTTCACAGAATGGGTTTATTTAATATATTTTATTCCATTCTTTGTTCTTTACAAGATGAGTTTTGCCATTCTGTCGGACTGTTTGTTCTTCTTGTGCCAACTTGAAGATGTTGTCAATCTGCCATGTAACGTCTGAATCCATGTGAGTGCAGCATAAGATGGTGAACATCATAAAAATTATACCTGCTAAACATTAGCATGGTAATATTGGTATTATAAGCATATTAACATGTGGATATTAACATTTAGCTTAAACCACCACTCTGCTTTCGTGTAGTATTTTGCTGGTGACACCCTAATCATGAATTACTCCTAATCCAAACAAACCATTAGCTTTGTAAAAAATTCTTCATGGTTATCTGTTCTAGCTTTTGTGCAACATGTTTCCCATTTTCAGTGACACATAGGATTTCCTTTGTAACAGGTCCACAGAGCCCTTGGAACAACCAATAATAGTCCCAGCAGCTTGTCCACAGGAAATAGCTTCGGGCTGAGAAGGCATCTCAGTGGCCTTCACTTTGTGTTACACCCTTCCACCCTTCTGTTGCTCTCTCTCTCTCTCTCTCTCTCTCTCTCTCTCTCTCTCTCTCTACTCTACTTCACTCCACACCATGTAAAAGCTCTGCTGACCGAAACCACAAACCCTGCAAATGCCAGTTGTGAGTGTGTGCTGTGTACGTTTTTGTGTGTCTGCGTAATGTACAGGCATGCTGAAATGCTGCAGCCCTTGCACCATGAATACCACATGTCACTGAGATCAGCGAGTTCAATCAGCTATGTTTCCTCTTTATCTTTTGACTGTTAGTCTTTTTTTTATTTTTTTTTCTCAGCATCTCCCCGTATGACTAAAAAACTGCATGTGGAGTAGACTGTCTCTGGTGTCTTTCTATTGAAGGTCTCGATTTCACACATGTCGTCTGCATTTCCTCTCCTTCCTATTTTAGAAGGGGCTAAGTCTTTATTTCACATGTCTAACATCATCTCTTAAAAATATCTCCAAGTCACCAGGGATCAGACTGTAATCTCTGTGGCTCACCACTTCAGAGAGGGCCGACTGGCAGACTGACGACCCCTGGAGACAAGAGCAAGAGGCACAGCCACACTGGGGAGAGGGGAAAAGAGGACACTGCTGCTGCTGCTGCTGCTGCTGCTGCTGCTGAGTGAAGCAACATAAGGAATGCCTGATGAGAGCATGCTCGGGCCATGGCAGGCGAGGGCACTGCTCCTGTCGTAATAACTGGATGGGGAGAGGATTTAGTGGAAAGAGAGCGAGAGAGAGAGAGAGAGAGAGAGAGAGAGAGAGAGAGAGAGAGAGAAGGGGAAGTCAGGACAGAAGAAGATCAGTGGCAGAAGGACAGAAACAGTTGAGAGGAGTGGGAAATAAAGATAGAAGAGAGAGAGCAAGAGAGAGAAGTGGGCAGGGGAAGAGCCCCCATTGAGCTTCAACATATTATCTCTAACATTTAACAATCCTCTCAAAGTCAGAGCTGTGCAGCATGTGAGACAGAAGTCAATAAAGCCTCTGAACACTGAGCACTGGATATTGAAATTCCTCCATGCTTGAAGTACCTGGGATTTGTAGAAACTTGTGATAACAGCATAAAAAATGCTATCAGTAAAGTTCAGTAAGGCATGTCTATTCCATCAGTATCAAGGTCTTGAGAGGAATGTGATGGAGAAGCTCCAAAATTATTCCACTTCCAAAGGTAAAATGCCAGTAATGCTTTCATCACGTGTGTGTGTGTGTCACTTTAATGTATGTTTCTCTACTTTTACAATTATTATAAGTTACTCTCAATTAGCTTAAATGTTGCTGATGATATAATACTTACATCATTTGTAGGATTTCCAATAGTTTGGGGCTTTTTTTTTTTTTTACTCTATTTTTAAGTGGCAGTGTTTTAGAGAAATTATACTGCAAAGTGTATATTTACATTTTTTTAAAAATATTTATAAAACAATCTTAATTATACTTTTTTTTTCCAGTCATTTTTGGCACCTGATAAATCTATATCAAACTATCAAACGGTATAAAGTCATTAATGCCTCACATGTTCATGCTCAGGGGCGCCGTATAGGGGGGAAAAGTTAGGACAATTCCAAGGGCCCACGACTGACAGGGGCCCCAAAAAATAGGTAAACACCAATATAAAATGATTAAACCATCTTAATTGAGTATATATATATATATTTCAAATATAATAATGAAATGAATTATCTCTTTGTTTTTACGTGTTTTGGGTAGTAAAAGTTAAATAAAAACGGCCTTTAGCACATTTTTATGGTGGCTTTTAATCTTGCTTCAAATAGTGAACTGCACTGCATACTGTACGCAGACGTGCATGCATGTACAAATCACCAGCAGTAAATATTGTGCTAGTACTAGTACTGAACTACAAGACGCAAAGCAGTTGCAACCCTAGAGTTATGTAAAGCTTTTGATGGGATAGTTAGGTCCTAGAGATGGGGTGACAACAGCTGCGCAGAGGGGGCCCAATTTGATTTTTTTAACGCCCCTGCTCATGCTTCATAATAACAAATCAGTAAAATAGCATACTATTAGCATTATAGTCTCGTAGTAAACATAAGAAGGGCAGAATGAGGATGTTTTGCTGATAAAGGACAATGCTGTATGTTGTGATGTTAAATTTAACTGAGGTATTATGGCTTTTATTTAGTAAAGTATGATTATTTTTATCAGTGTACGGAAGCCCTAAAGGGTCATACATACATACATTTTACTCCACCCGTTTTCCTGTGATAATGAGATAATTAATTCTAGATCTTGAGAAGACAAAACGATAGTCCAGTGTATTAAATCATTGCAGGAAACATCATTTAGTGTAGCAATGTCAGAGGAGCAGGAGAATATCGATCACCGCATCACATATCTCTTCAATCAAGGCCTGACACAGGCTGAAATAGCTTTATGCCTTGTTATAGATAATGTATGTACACATTAGTGTGCGTCATCTGAGAAGACGGCTAGCAAGGCTTCAGCTTTATCGGAGGTGCAATCTAACTGAGCCTGATGTCGTCATTAATACCCTGAAAATCAAGATCAGGATTCTGAGGGGAACCCAGAAGCAGATCGGAACAAGAGTTTGAGTGTAACAATTTATTAAACAGAGAGTGAATACATGAAACAAAAAGGAAGCAGGCAGGTGAGAGTGGGAGTCCAGAGGTGGGGGCTATCCAGAAAGGGGTCGGCTGGCAGGCTTGGAGGGTGGAGGTCCACACGCTGGCTACACGAGGCGTATGCTCAGTGGACTGGACTGGTTCCTGAGGCAGAGAGACACAGTTAGTGCAGACAAAAAACAGATGGCAAGAGACAGGCAATCACTGGCTACAATGTAGGTTCTTGAGCTAGAAGGCTGTAGCATACTCTATACTTCACAACAATCCGGCAGGGACTGAATGTGTGGCTGCTCCTTAAATACTGCAGGCGGTTGATGAGGAACAGGTGAGGTGATGACCTCAGCCAGGTACAGGCACGCCCCCTCAAGCACTGACAGGAGAAAGACACCAGACAACACAACAAACATAGACACACAGTCATCCCCTGACACACTATTTGTGACACTATCTGTATTTCAAACTCAGTAATTGTTTGAAATGTTTTGAGACAAAACAAGAACAAATACAAAAAAAATACACTAAAAGTATCTCCTGCTCCTCTGACATTTTCTACAATGATTTAATACACTTGACTATCGTTTTGTTTTCTCGAGATCTCAAATTAATTACCTCGCTATAAAATAAAATGTATATATGCATGTACACTTTAGGGCTTCCGTATCAGTGAATTAAACGCAAAGCATAATTTCTCTGCAGGTTCAGCGCTGACCGCCGGGGGCGCTGTCAGCTACATTTCCTCCACAGAAGAAGAAAAGCGAAAAGTCATGGCGGCTGACAGTTTGTAATGAGCCAACGAAAACAGCAACAGACTCTCGCAAGTTGGACAGAAACGTTTAAACCAGACCCGGGGACACGAACACTGACGACAAGATGCAGATAACTTTGAAAACCTTACAGCAGCAGACGTTCAAAATCGACATCGACGAAGAGGAGACGGTGAGAGTTAAAAGCATGCAGTCCGTGAAAGGGGGTGGAGAGGGAGCCGGGTATGCCCTGGAAACTTTAGTTTGTGACCGTTTCAAATAAAACCCAGCAAGAGATATCTCTGCGGGGAGAAAAAAACAGGCAGATAATACATGAACTGTTTGGGATAATAAAGTGTGTGTGCGCTGTGAGACTTGATACAAATTAACGCCATTTATTAAAATACCGTTCATGAAAGTAGTTTGTCGTGTCAGCGTTTAGACGGAGCCCGTTGGAGATTGAGAGGAGGGCAGTTAACGGCTGATAACGGCTGTCGAGCCGTTAATTCATAATAAATTCAAAACAGTTACGAAATAAAGCAAAATTAGCACCGTAGTAACACAGGAGCAGTGAATTAAAGTTGTCTAATTCATAGCAAGTCATGGCGTTTAACTGAGGTAACGTGACTTTAGTTATAAAGCAGCACTAAGCGTGAAACAAATATATATTATAACGTCAACATTGATGTCTATGGCGACATTTAACTTTTCGGTTTGTAACTTTACCCCATTTATTATTTACTTTCGACTAGCCTGCATATAAATTAGCTACCTTAGCACAGCATACATTAACGTTAGTTACATTTTATTTACATTTTAAAGGTATAAAACTTTTGTTATTCTGTCACTTTGTAATGTTAAATTAATTTTCCACAATGCTTCCTGGGGTCATGTCTGTCCAACTCCAGTTTATGATGGTGTTAGCAGTTAGTTAGTTCATACTTTGGACTTTATTTTTGACTTTGTGCTGTAGTTAAGGCCGGAAAAGCTGATTCATTAGATTTTTATAGTGGTTATATAAAGGTTAAGTGATTAAAAAAAACACTATTTTTCACAGGTGAAGACATTAAAAGAGAGGATTGAAGAGGAGAAAGGAAAGGACCATTTTTCAGTGTCTGGACTGAAGCTGATATATGCTGGTATGTTTTTAAGTGTTTCTGCCTCACTGCCTTGCTTTCAGCTGATCAATACTGTACACATCCGATTTAAAAGCGCAGACAGGATAGCTGCCTTGTGTTTTTGTGTTAGTGATGGTAGTGATACATGCTGACAGCGACGAGACTCTCTCAGGTCAGGATGTGCTTTGTTCATCCCTGTGTTTTCATCGTGTGAATGGGCATCTGTTCTCACTCCCCAGTGTGTTTGTTTGGGCAACCTTAACTGTCACTTGATAAGTGGATGTAAATATGTGTCCCCGAGCTGATTTCAACTGTTCCCTCCCTTTCTCTTCTTTATCTTGTCTGCGACTTGTATTCTGTGCAGTCGCAGGGAGCCCGCATGTGTCATGAACGCCGTCATGGATAGTAGATTTGATTCACAGTGCCCTTAAAGCCTGAAGCGTGCTGTCATCAAGATTATTAAAGTATTTAACATGTCTGACACAGTGTTAATTTTGTCACCCATTTTTTAATTTAGTTGTAGTCCTGTGTCAAAGTTCATTCTTAGTCACTTTTAGTCTTTCACAAATCATTTTTGTTAGTCATATTTTAGTTGACTAAATTTTAGTCTAGTTTTAGTCAAACGTGAACACAGGGTATTTTAGTCCAGTTTTAGTCAAGACATGGCACAAACACATGACAGCTGCACTGGTTGTTGCTCTTTTTCTTATGTAGTAGACGAAAACAAGGAGGACTTTTTGTTCATTTTTTATTTCTTGCATGACATATTCGTCTCGTTTTTATTCGTCAACAAAAACGCACATTTTTTCGTCAGTGTTTTTAGAACATTGTATCGTCTCGTCTTAGTCAAGGGAAAAAGGCTTGTTGACGAACATATTTAATCTCGTCTAGTCTGACGAAATTAACACTGGTCTGACAACTAAGCAGTTCTGCATTAAGAAAGTGTGGTCTCCATCACTGACTTCCTTTTAATGGTTTACTGTAACATATCCTACAGCGAATCATATGCCGTGACTGTAAAGGCAGAGTGACTGTTTAACCTTTGTGGCAGGCAGAAAAACCACAATGGTTAAACTGCCATAATTTGCTAATAGATCCCCTCAATCTATCACACTGTATTTTAAAGGCTGAAATCAAGACAAAGCAACTTTTTTTTTTTTAAATCCTTAGATCATCCCCTGTTTAGTCCCTCAATGGTTCACTTGTGTTTAACTTGTTTATACTTTTTGACAGCTAGCACATCCTGATCAATCTAACAAATAATAAAACATAAATCTGACTTTTTAGTTGTCCATATCAAGCGAGCAAATCTTGCCCTGACCCACATTTGCTAAAGACCTGCAGTGTCTTTTCTGTTCATCGGGTAAAGCAGATGCGTTAAAGTGACAGTAAGGTTTTAATCTCCTGCTGCATACAGCAAGAAACCTGCCAAAGAACACGTCTGTCTGTTAGACAAATGACAATGTCTGCCAGATAAATGCAAAGGTTGCAGCTTGGGTAAGCACAAATGTTTCAGGACCTACCTGCCTTCATTTGTTTGGATAAGCTTTGCAGTTATCTGACTTTAAAAAGACAGATCAAGTTTGAGCAGGAAAAGGGCTCAAAAACATGACAAACTCTCAGGGAGGTCGAAGGTGTTTTATAGGCACTGTGTATGTATAAGCATATTGTAGCATTTTAGACAGCGTGGCCTACTTAAAGTGGCTTCTCAGACACATATATAACACAAAACAAAAGTAGGGCTTTACAGTGTAACATAAAGAAGCAGACACGGTGACAAAAGCAGGTTATTTATCTGCTTAACAACCCTCCATTCAATGGTAAAATATGATACCATCTATTGTTACATCCCTGCATGTGTTTTCAGGGTTCAGGGCAGGTAAAGCCATTAGACCTGTGACTCATCTGTCCTTTTCTTTCCAGGTAAAATCCTCAATGATGACACAGCCCTCAAAGAATACAAAATCAATGAGAAGAACTTTGTGGTCGTCATGGTGACAAAGGTTTGGGACTCAAAATAGTTCTAGTAAATTGCCGGTTTTGTTAATTTCCTGACTTTTTATTTTATTTTGTGGAACATCATGACCTTAAATGTTGTTCTAAAATAAAAAATGATCTAACAGTGAAATATTATTTGAGTTTTCCAGCCTTCTCTCTCCTTTTTTCTGTCTGTTGGAGCTCTTGAACGGGCTCTTGGTGCACTAGAACAAGTAGCTCACAGTGTGACAGAGTGTGTTTAGTGTTGATGTCGATGCCTGGCTCTGGTTTACTCCTATATATTCCACTACACAGCAAATGAGATGAAGATTGTTCCTAGCTTTTTTACCTCCTAACATGACACACATATTAGTTTAATATAAAACAGCCCGTTGTTACTGGAGATAGTGCTGTTCAAACCTTCTGATATAATGTAATACAGAAATACTACAGGACCATATACAAAAATTATTAGGCTACATTTTCTTGCAGAGCTTGTCACATATATAAGAAAGTTTCACTAATTTTAATGTAGACATGGTATGACTTTGGGAAAACTCAGTTTGCCAACCTGAATATCCGAAAGAAGGCTCAATCTTTTTATTAGTATCATTTAGATATTGCTTAAGTGAAACCCAAAGGCAGTCTGAAATTTTGATAACATATCAGCGAATGACTGATTGTGACTGTCAAATGATAACGGAGAAGTAAAATATTTTTCTATTTAAAATTTTCTTCACAGCCTAAAACAGCCTCGGCAGCTCCTTCACCTGCCGCCTCAGCTCCCAGCACTACAGCCCCTGCAGCACCTCCTGCCTCATCGTCCAGCTCAGAAACCACCACAGACACCAAACCAGAGGAGAGACCGTCCTCGACCGCTGAACCAGCTTCCACCCCTGTCGGGTAAAGATGGGTAGATGTTTGTCTTTAACTATCCTTTTTGGTTTCATTGCGTCTTGCTTTGCGAAGTGACGTGCAGATCACGCCTCACCTAAAGTCTGCTTTCTCTTGCAGAAGCTCTGAGGCTTCAACAAACACAAACCTAATTGATGAGGCCGTTTCAACTCTAGGTAAGGCTGCGTTTGTAAACATAACTTGTCAGCCTTCACTGTATGGCATTTCTGCAAAAATGACTTTGGCCTCAATGTCTCTAAGCCACATCTTGTATGCAGTAAATCTATGGGCGAATGTGTGTGAATCGAGGTTGTCGGTTCATTTTGGCCCATCCTGTTTCTTGTGCATGCTGGCATTGATGTATCTCAATCAATAAGCAGCCGGATACTGCGGCTTAGCCAAAACATAATCCCACAGTTCCCCGTGGCTACATGCTCTGAACTTTGTAAATATTACTTTGCTCAGAGCAAATCCTGAAGGGTCTGTGGTTATTATGAGTCGTGTAGCCATTGATTTGAATTTGTGGCGTTTGTTTATTTTTATGGGACACAGTAGAGAAAGTGATCTTTATGTGAGCTCACTCCTCAAACTCTCTTCCCCAGCTCAGCTGATACATAGTTTTGTTTGCTATCCGGACGTTTTTCTGTGTTATCTTAAAAGCATGTCTGCTTGACAGTATTTTGATATATATTTTACGTTTCATTAAACATCTGTGTTAATGAATGTTTAAAGATTTAGTTTCCTTCATAATGAAACGTAGTCTTGACAGCTTGACACCCATGTCTTAAAGTAAATGACTAATGCACATTGTATGCTTGATACTAAATGAAATGAATTCAATTAAAAGCAGTTGGGTGTCACATTGCTGCACTCGTCAAAACAAAAGCTGACCCACCGTGAAGCTCTTTATTTTCTCTACTGATGTTGCACTCTGTGTCTCTGTGTTTGTGTGTTTTCTTAGTGACGGGCCCGTCATATGACGCCATGGTGAACGAGATGATGCTCATGGGCTACGAGAGGGAGCAGGTGGTAGCAGCTCTGAGAGCGAGCTTCAACAACCCAGACAGAGCTGTAGAGTACTTGCTCACAGTACGTACGGTGTTAATGCTTAGCTCAGATCTGTACACGTCTTTCGTTTCCTGACTACTTCGTTTGTGTTTTGACATTCATAACACGGTTATATTAATCTTCCACTAATAACCACTTCCCCAAAACTCCCTCAGTTTCTTCCTGAATAATCAGGGTCTTAAAATGTGTCTGTGACATGATATAACCCACAAACTTTAAACTAAAACTGGACTAAAAGTAATTCACTTCAACTAACAATCTTTTTCAATGACTTTTCTTTCAGGGTATTCCAGGCAGAGATCAGGGCCCTTCAACAGGACCTGATACAGTGGCGCCTCCAGTGAGTGGCGCTCCTGCTCCTGCTGCACCTACAAGCGGTATTAGCATGCCCGCCAACACTGGCTCTTCACCAGGTGCTGGGGGAGGTAAGTGGCCCTATTCTGCGTATAGCAGCGCCCTCGATGGGCAAATGTTTGTGTCTGTTTATTATCCTTCTGTGACGTTCTGACTGTCTCTTTCAAGGCAACCCCTTGAGTTTTCTCAGAAATCAGCCCCAGTTCCAAGTGATGCGCCAACTCATCCAGCAGAACGCCGCACTGCTTCCTGCACTGCTGCAGGAGATCGGCAGGGAAAACCCTGAGCTGCTGCAGGTGAAGTACTGACAGAGCCCGATGTGTTGTAAGCGTGGATTTGTTTGGGAGACCTTGAAACAGTCTTGATTGAACAAGTTCATGATTTAAGTTTTGGACTACACCGTCCTCTGTGGCCTTGGAGGGGAGCTTTCTCAAGTCTGGATAAATATTATCTCAGGTTGGACTTGACAAGGGGATTTTTAAGATCTAATGAAAGACGTTTTTGAGTTTGAGGGATGATGGGAATTGTAGGATCCAGCATTTTTGAGTTTGACCCACACTAGAGACGAAGAGTCAGTATTTTAACCATTCTTTTTAAGCTCTTTCTTTTGTCAGCCTGAAACAAGGCTTGTTTGTTAATGTAATTTTGATATTATACAGTTATTATGTTTTGTTATTCAGTCGTTGCTTGCTCCACGTCAGAGGCATAAGTGCCAGGGAACAGTAATGAGTCATACCTTAACTGTTTGTTTACCACTGCAGGAGATAAGCAACCACCAAGAGCAGTTCATCCAGATGCTGAATGAACCCAATCCAGAGGCAGTGCCGGCAGGTGGTGGAGGTGGAGCAGGAGGAGTGGGAGGAGCAGGGGGAACCGGAGGGATGGCAGGCGACCCAGCTGGCGGAGGTCAAATGAGCTACATCCAGGTCACGCCACAAGAAAAAGAGGCCATTGAGAGGGTGAGGAGCAGCACAACACGGTCACTAACCTTTCCCCTCAGTCCAAAGTTCAGAAGTCTCTGAAATCGGCTGATGATGCCATATTCCTCACTTTCATCTTTGTTTCACAGAGTAGAGACTGGTAAACAGAACAGCACAGATTGTTGTCTGCTCATCAAAGTATTGTTTGGCTAACTTGTAACTCTTCTCTCTCTCATTGCAGCTAAAAGCCTTAGGATTTCCAGAGGGACTTGTTATACAAGCCTACTTCGCTTGTGAGAAGAATGAAAACTTGGCCGCCAACTTCCTTTTACAACAGAACTTTGACGATGATTAGAGAACCATCTTCAGTTTTTGACTCTTTTTTTTCTTATTTCTTCCTCTACTTTTTGATTGCTGATATTGAATAAATGTGTAAAAACAAAACTTTTACATTTCCCCCAAAAAATGTTTTATTCACTACTTCCACATTCACCTTTCTTAATAACACTGGATCAGCTGGTATACAAGGACAGGCTGTTTGTTTGTGATGAGTTTGAAATGGAGGAACAATTAAAGTAAAATAACTTAGCATCAGAAATCACCTGTGTGCTATTGATTTTTTAAAAATACTTTAGTTTTTTTTAATGAGGAAAATCTGGTTTGCAATGGCAAGATGTGTCAGTAAGTTTAGTTCAGGATACATAAGAAAGTTAAGACAGTATTCACACACTTATTGTTCTGTTTCAAAAATTAAAGTTGTGTATGACAAACAAGCAACATGGCACTGGTTCTCTTTCTGTTTACTATCCCTCATCTGCATGTGAATCAACAGGATTGTAGGCATGAGTCCCAACTGCAATACATTCATGAAGGCTTTTTAACATGTATATAGTTTACATACATGTGGTAGGGTTTAGTTGCAATGGCTGTTATTTTTCCAGAAAAAAATAAAGTTTTCAAAATAAAATGAAATGTGCATGGAGTGTGACTGCAAAAATATGACTCGACTAAATATGCTTTCACGTGTTAGTAAATTCACGTGAACAGTTGCTCTATTACATTATGAATTTATCGGTATGTATTTGCCTTTTTTTAGATAAAATTCTTCTTTATTCTCTCCACCAGACCCCTGGAAATCTGACGTTGCCTGATGCCCAACAAACCCCTTGAAGGGCAACACAAAAGGCAAACAACTTTAACCTGTGTTACAATAAACACTGAACTGTAAACATGATTAATTAATAGTGTAATAAAGCAACTATACATCGCCAAAGAGTGAATTTAGTGTTAAACTGCATGTCATCTGACTCACTTTTATATTCTGTAAACAACAAAACATAGAATTATGTTTAAAAGGCATTTCCCACAATGGTCCAGTTAGGAATTGAACAAGAGCTCTGAATGTGCTTAAATAGACCTATAGGGGGCAACATAGACCACAACATGTTTCCAAAAGTCAACACCAAAACTGTATTTACCAGCCTGAATATGTGTGACATGTATAGTACAAAATGACACTGACATGTCTGACTGTATTTTTACCTGGTAGGAAGTACATGTAGCAACAGATGGACGTTGCTTGTATTAAACAGCTCCAAGTACATTAGAACAACGTTTTTTTTTTACCTTTAAACACAGTTAAAATATTAGATATACAACATATTAGAATACCTTAAGGCTCTCTTCTAAATACAAATGTGTCACTTCAAACAGGCTCTTTGTGTTGATTAAACCATTTGTAGCTATTCACAGAACGTCATTTTTTGTTTTTTTTTAAAGAAATTTTGTAGGCCGTTATGATATTGTACAGTAGAATTGTATGGATATAACATTTAGAGATTGTTCACTTAGTTTTAAATCTATTTTAACACTTTATTACTTATCAAAAAGAAATAAATGATTAATTAAACTGCAGTCTCTAAACCTCTATATTTTAAAGCAACTTTGCTGGAAAGACATCTGAATTTCTTTTAACATCAACTTCATACGGGACTCTTTTTAGTGTTCAAACACCAGGATTCTGTGCATGTTGTTTTAGTTTGAAAATATTGTCCTGTAACTTTGTAAAAAAAAAAAAAAAACACATGGATACATTACATACATACACACACACACACCACATAGAATAATGCTTAATCACAGAGAAGAAACATATCAAGACACTATCTCACTGTAGCATCTTTATGGGTTTTATTCCCATTGTGCACCTGAGAGTTCCAGCTCAGAGTGGCAGTCAGATTTGGTGTCACCCTTGAATGTCAGCCAGTAACTCGGTTGTCCTCCCCATTCTTCCCACTGACAGGTGGAAAGAGAACCCCATGGAAACAGGACATTGTAGGAGTGGATTTTTTTTTGAAGATCTTTTTTAACTACAACATTGTGTTAGCTCGCCTGCGGCGATCCCACTATTGTCAGGGGGGATATTATGTGTGAGCTGACTGTGAGCTATTGCTGCCATTTAAACGTCCTTCTCCGTTACACTATCAGGGAAATCTACAATTACTGGCACTGCTGATATTCAAGGAAACTCGGGTTAACACGCATGTAATTTTTTATGCGACTCATCGTGTGGTGTCAATGTGTCCTTTGAGGAAATGATGTAGATATGGTAAAAGAGCATAAATTCTCTTATTTCAAATACATTTTATTATACTGTAAAATACAAAACAATAACAAAGCGTTTTTATTCACAAATGTACAAAATTCAAGATTATATTACATTTTGGCTATAAACAAAAAAACTTTGTTCAGAGTTCACTCATTCAATACAAAAATATGAATGTCTCATATAAATTATTGCACTTTGCAGCTGCAGTGCATTGAAGATTGCCATCACCATTTATAAGTGTTCACCTGATTTAAGTCCAATTGTGGAAGAGAGGTTTCTAAGAAACGCGCAACAACCATATGGCACTTTCATAGTCATCATCACCTTTTTGTATATTTTCCTTAATCTTTGGTACCTTTTCTTTTAAAACAAACAAAAAAAACCTTCTTCAGAGTCACTGAGCACCGTTCTGTATAAATTAACATTGTACCTGAAATTAATGGCATTGCAGGTGAAATGTGTATATAAATACAGATGTATTTATTAATACAGTATTTTGGACAGTGTGTAGTTGTTATCAGAGCCTATATTGTCGTGTTGCTGGTAGAAGGCCTCTGGAGATGTTTGTCTGTTGCTCCTGGTTTCCCTGACAGAAATACATTTCCAGTTAAAAGCTGTTGGCACCTGGTCCTCCAAGTTTTGTCGGTTAAATAAGACAAATTCCAGTTTGGTCCCTTTCATAAAAGTTTACAACCCTGACTGAGAGGTCTTGTCAAGTCACCTGCACAACGTGCAAAGACGGGATCGGCCTCGAGAGAAAATCTAGGCTCTTGAGGGAGTAATGCTCTTTTTGCCGTGAACACCACAGCTTGTCTTGTTGCTTGGCATGGCCAGAAGGCAAATTATGGTTTTAAAAAGTGTAGGTCACAAGTTTGTTTAGGGTTCTGCTGATGATTTTTTTTTGTCCTTTCTGGAGCCTTCATTCCATCGCCATCCAAGTTTCATAAGTGTCTCTTCATATGGAGAGCAAGGTGGTCTGACCTTGAAAAGGCCCGGTCGCATTTCTGACACTGAAATGGCCGGTGGCCTGTGTGTTTCCTGTAGTGGCGTGTGAGCTCGTCTGAACGTGCAAACTTCCAACCACAGCCCTCCCAGTCGCAGTGGTAAGGCTTCTCCCCTTTGATGGAAACACAATACACACATGGAGCAGTTAGTGCCGGCCCTGAGGTTAAACTGGCCCAACCTTCTCCACCTCGAGGAGAAAAGAGGTCCGTCCTGTCCTACAGCTACTGTATAAAGGCCAAGCTAATCAGCATGGGGTTTGTATTTGAACAGGGATCAGTATCAACCTGTTACACCGCACCTGCCAAACAACTCCCCTACCCCATCCCCACCCATTTAACCCCCATTCATGACACAATAATTTAACGTGTTGGTACATAATGAGCAGCAGTCATTTAGGGTAGTAATTTGCTGTGAACAATAAAAAACAGCATGGAAGAACTGTGTTAAACTGTGTTTAATAGCTACCAAAATGATGCATCCTGCTTCCTGCAGGTGACATCACTTCATTCAAACCAGATTTTAAAAATGGCACACAAAATAAACCCTGTAAAGGCCACCTAACATACAGACACATACCTGTGTGCGTGCGGTGATGTGCTTTGAGGTGGGAGCTCTTTGTGTAGGTTTTCCCACAGCCGACATAGTCACACGTGTGTGTGGCAACTCTCTTCCTTGGCCAGGAGCGCCGACCACGTTTAGGCTTCTGTTCCTCCGGCAAGCAGTCCCCACTGGAGATCATGAGGGGCTCTGTGGTGGGATTTAAAGATCACGGTCATCATCACATGTACGGAGAAAATATTCAAGGTATAAGGTGTAATAAGGACACAGGTTCTAATACTTGGCTCACATGATGGTAGATCATATTGAAAAGCACTAAAGAGAGCACTTAATCCACTCAGACACACGTTGATATACAGTAGGAGTCACAGAACGCCCTAATCATTTAGAAATATGTTCTCAACTGTAAATATCAACCTTCTTCTTTAACAGCTTGCGAGGAAAGCAGTTTAAAAAGTGTGAAAACAACAAAATAACTGCAGATTTTGTCAAACATTTGCCGATGTTACACCTACGCTGCCTGGTTAAAAGAACTTTATGGGGAAAAAATGGTTTGTCCAAGGCTGGTGGATGGAGGTTTTAATCCCTCTGAACTGCTGGTTTATGCGGGTATAATTAAAGCCCTTATGGTTGTTTAAGATGTATTAAAATAGACTCTTTGTATTCCTGTTGTCTGCTCTCTCCTCTGTTTGTCTGTGTTGGCCTGTTTTACACTTAAGTATGCATTTTCATACAAAATATAAAGTTACAGCATTCAGTAACTTCAAATGATTACAAGAAAATGTATAAAGTAGCTCTGAATAATGAGAAAAAGAAATGTGCTCTAACCTTGGTACTGCATGGAGGATGGCTGAGGGTAGGAGGTGTAGCTCTGCGGGGAGCTATGGTGGTATCCCTGGGGAGGTAGAGTGATCTGAGAGTGGGGATGCCCCAGGACCTGATGCTCCCGGCTCAGGGGATGGTCTGGGGAGAGGGAGGAGGACGATGATAACCTGCCACCTGTCATGGATCTCCCTCCACCAGGGAAGCCATGTAGGTCTAAGTGGCTGGGGCGCTGCTGCTGGCTTCCTCGGCCCTGGGAGTTCACCCCAGCCAGGTGTAGGTCGATGGGCTGCGATATGGTGCAGTTACTGGGGTTCTCCTGCTTTATCCTGTGGCATGTAAAGGAAGGTGAGGCGCGTGAGGGAGTTGGGTCTGACGCAGCATTAACACAGGCCTTGCTTACGCTCACGCCTTGGCTGTATTCTCCCATGTCCATTGTTGTCTTTACCACGAACTTGCCGTGCAGGCTGGTGGGGTGAAGGTATGCTGGGTCCAACTCGGGTCTCATGAGCTCTGCCACAAAGCCTCCAGAGGGCGAGACATCACTGATATCTGGAATCGTATAGAGAAGCTCGCTGGCAGTGCCCTGAGGGGAGGGGAGAGGGTAAGATGAGGAGAAAGAGCCTGGGGAAGGAGACATGGCCTGGGCAGCGCTGCACGCCATGGTCTCCTCCTGCTGTTGTTGTTGTTGTTGCTGTTGCTGCTGTTGCTGTTGCTGTTGCTGCTGTAGGATGGAGTTAGAGAGAATGAAGTCGTAGTCCAAGTCCAGGTCAGGCTCCGTGTGTTTTTTGGACATGCTGGGGTTTGTTGTGCTGGTGGCAGTGGGATGGTCTGGGTCAGAACAGCTGCTTCCGGTTGGCACACTGGGTCTCTTAAGAAGGGACAACTCCTCCTTCCATCTCTAGAGGAAAGTTACAGATGCATTAATGACTGTGCTCGCATGAGCCGCATGTTTGTGCCGTGTTATTGTTTGACAGCTCGGCTACAGAGCGAAGTCTGGCGGAGCGGGGAGCAAGTGTCCTTGGCACAGAGTGTTCACCAGCATACAGATTACTCTCAATCACATTAAAAGTGCACTGCAAAGCACTAATGATCAGGCTCACAGGAATCAATGTGTAGCCTATGAATTGCAGATTACTGATAGAAACAACAATAATAATAATAATAATAACCAACATATAATAATAATTTTTGGACTGCAGTGTCCCATGTGCGCTTTCTCCATGCTCACTTAAAACATACTGGAGTCGCCTATGTAAACTGGTGCACGCCCCAGTAGAGCGTGGTGTCAAGCCCTTACTGTGCTCATAATGACACTGAAAACACAACAACTACACTGTAAATAAACTGCATAGACTACATGTCCCCTCTCTCTCTCTCTCTCTCTCTCTCTCTCTCACGGGATCGTTGATGCCCGTGGCTATTTGGCATGCGCATGCAGTGACCACAGGCTACTCACTAAACTGGCGCTTCCTATGGATTTACTCTTCACACTGGGGCCGCTGGCGAACGTGGATATGGATGGTAAAAGGGTTCCACTTAAAGCCATCTCGACGTCATTTGGAGGCTGCCTGAAATTAAAGAGAAAATATGCGTAAATCCTTTTGGAGTGAATCCTGGATCAGTGCGCGCAGTCTGTGTATGTAGTCCACAAGTCATCAGTTTAAAGTTTCTCAAGCTCCACACCTCATCAATGAGAATCTTTATGTGATGTGTCCTTGCGGCGGATCCTCGGTTTGTCTTAACTGTTTTTTTTCTTTTTGGTTAAATATCCCCCGGGTTTAAAGTTTCTGCTCCGCGTCGCGCGTTATTCTATATTCCAGTACATGCTGATGATGGGCGCGCCGGCTGGAAGCAGACAGGCTGACTTGGTTTGTTTAAACGCTGAAGCGATTTTTGAACGGGAAGACAGAGAGGCGACAAAAACGGGGGGAATCCCTCTCCGCCTGTTGCCATGCAGCAGACCGGCAGGCTGAACTGAGAAAACCGCGTGAGAAGGTATCCTTAAATCATCGAAAGCTGCGCGGACACGCCTTCGTTGCCGCGCAACAAGCACGGAAAAACAGCACGTGGGGGGAGGCTGGAGCGAGCGTGGAAGAGAGAGAGAGGGAGAGAGAGAGAGAGAGAGAGAGAGAGGGAGAGAAAGAGAGGTTTGTTTGTATTCATAGCAACGGCACCTATCGTTACTGCTGTTATCCCTGTGAAATGTGGGTGAAGAAGCGCATTTATTTTTTTTTTCAGGACAGGACAGTGAGAATTATTTAATTAAGTCTGAAAGGGTCACCTGCAGGCACGGACAATATCACCTGGATTGCACATTATAACCCACTCCATTAGTCAAATAAAGCCACAGTGACATGCTACAAGTCTGGTTAACATCATAACATTTTAATATTCATCTGTTATTATAGGTGGATTTGTTAGAAGGTGATAAAAGATAGGCCTACTTATTATTTATTACTTATTATCAGCTTATTAGTGGGGCCTAATTATGCAAAGTATTGTGGGTACATGTTGGGTTTAGGCTATAGGTTATAATTCAATAGACACTGACCCAAATAAAACATGCACTTACTTGCAAATCAGCATTTTTCTATTATTATTACAACATATTATTAATATAATATCACAATAACATTATTTTCACTGCTACCTGCCTATATTTCCAAAACATCTCAAAGACACTCATTAACTTATCAGGACCCAAATGTCAGACTAATGTGGTTTAGAAGGACAATATAAAAACTGACTTCCTCTGCAGTCCAATTAGCAACTTGACAGGCAAGAATGACAAGAAAGGCACATTCAGGCTAATTTCCCTGAATAGATATTTGCATATGAATGCAGGTAGTTTAAAAAAGTCAGTTCATCATGGAATGGTATCTGATGCAGTCTCTCCTCTTTTGCTGTCCACACAGACTGTTGTGTTCAAAGCCCGCTCAAACGTGATTGGTTAATACTACACTGACTAAAAAGAGGAACCTGAACATTTCCAATGCCAAAGTCTTGGTCTCTTGCTTACAGATTCTGCTTTCAGATATGTTTCTATTAATAAATATCCTTACACTAGACTCGTCTGTCTACATTTTAGAGTTACGTCCATTGAAACAAATACTTGTTTACAACAATTTAGTATCAAGCAATCATAAGCTTGTCTTTATTCAACAACATTTAATGGCCTCCCTTATAAATCTTGCCCACTGCCAAAACCCCTATGAAAAAGATACTACTTTAATACTACAGTATAGTTATGAGAGTGTATGTATGGGGGGAAAAAAACCTTACCTGGGAAAACTGCTGAGAACAGTTCAGTGTTGAGTTTGAATTGAGTTCAGGCAGTGTTTGCTCAGAGCTAGCGAGCTAACACAACCCTCTCTGTCCAACATAATTAGACACATTCACTCAAGAGTTCAGTGCAAGAGCAAACAAAGCACTTGCCACTGATCCTGCTGCATCAGGATCTTGTTTGTTAGGCATGTCAACAAACATGCCGTCACCTCAACAGGACACATTTACTGTCAGTGTATGTTGGAGTCTTCATCCAAGTTTTAAAATGCTGTGAATGCACGTTGCTTTGGTTGGCAAACAATAACTGCTGGGAAAAATATAGACTACAATGGCATGATAGCTATGTAAATAGAATGCATATCCTGTTGGGCAACGCATTATTCACTGTTTGACATATTAACAATGTGGATCCAGACAGTAATATTTGTATTGTCTTTAACTTCTCCAACTGTGCGGTGAGGAGTGATGACTTTAACCCCACTATGTTTGAACTACAGCTCCTGTTTTTGAAGACCTGTTTCCTACAGCAAGCAGAAACACAATGAAACCTATGTCATTATAGCCATATTCTTTATGGTGGGAGATAATAGTTTTGAAAATGATCCCGAAAAAACAAAGGTTTCACTTTGACAACCAGGGTGCTTTGCATTGCAATAATGACAGAGAAAAGAAGGAATAGAGAAAAGACATAAAAGAAGAGAAGATGACACCGCTGTGTGCTTCTCCTGACACAATGAAGTCATGGTTATTTAGTAACTCACACCTGACGCTTGTATGGAATGTATTAATGCAACACTTGCACTATTAACTGAATGTAGCGAGAATATGAAAGCTGTGATACCCTGCCCACAATGAATCATTTCAAGTGTGACACAGTTCCAAATTTGACATTATCGTAAAGGCATTGATGACCTAACTGTAGAATCGGATGTGGAGCTATTGAGCTAATGTTATTATGTCAACACGGATCAACTGTTGAGCAATAACTCGATACTTAAGAGGTGTCATATTTTCCTCTCGTTAAACGAGAAAGTGTCCTGATGATGTGTGTGCTTATCAGCGTGGATCAAGTGTGAATGTCGTGACACCTTCCTGAAGCAGCACCTTCAAAAGAGTTACTGTTTTAAAGGTGAGGTCAGGTGCTGTTCTTGGCTGCGCAGAGTTCAAAACAGTCACGGTACAGACAGGATATTCTGTGGTTATGCTAATATTTAAATCAAGATCACACACAGTTGATAAACCAGTCACACTGTAGTAAACATTGATACTATGTAAAAAGAGTGTACGTAGTGAAATAACTCATCTGAACAACACTCGAGTATTTCAAGTTTTATCCTTTTGGTGTGTGTGTATGACTGACTTGGTTTCCACCGGTGTCCCTCAATTTAGTTCCCCCTCCTGGAAAGCACCCAAGTGAATATGAGTACCAGCGGATCATAACTCCAGATATTGAGGTTTTCAGTGCTCTCTTCCAGATGCTGTTCAGTAATTAAAAAATAGCTTTCATTCTTTCCTTAATTCTTAAAAGCTGAGTCAAGCCTTTTTTGATTCTCAGTGCTGTACTTCCCTCCACACCATCTCACATTAGCTCGAATATAATTATAAATGTAGGTACTTTCTGTCTGTTTTGTCACCTGACCTTAACAACTCAGGCAACAAGGCGCAGACCGTAGCTCTAATTTGAATAATCCTTTCCTTTGGCTTTGTTTGTTTGTTTTTTGAAGAGCAGTGTCATAATTCTCAAGCTCAGAAAGAATTTGAAGACTGCACAAAAAGAGTCACTCATTTTAACCTCTCCTTTTGCCTTTATATTTGACATCTGTTTGCTATTCAGGCATGACAAAATCATGAAGAAAACGACAATAATGGACGCCATGCTGTTGATCAGGTATTTAAATCCTTATTATGATACAAACTTCCAAGACTGCAATTAATGATTCATTTCAAGATGCCAAAAAAAGCGTAAAAAGAGTCCACCACCATTCCCCAAATCACAAAGCGACATCTTTAAATTGCTTCTTTTGTCCAACTCACACAAGAGGCTGTCCAGTTTAAATAGTGAGAAGAGAAACTGGCAGCAGTGAATGTTCAGTATTTCTGCTTGAAAAATGACTTAAATGAATAATACATCAACAAAATATTTTCAAATTTTCTGTCAATTGCTTCTTATCGTATGATTATAACATTACTTCAACACCCATTTATAGTCATTATTGTCAAATCTTTAATAACCCTCTTGGATCAGGAGTGCTGATCTGGGAAGACTGCATGACTTTTTCATCTCTAATCATCTAAAAACTCCTCATGGATACAGGCCTTGTGTTCAGCACACAGTTTTTAGGCCCTCGTAGTTTACCACACCTGTTACTGTGGTCCAGACATTCACCAGCAAGTGGAAACCTAGTACATAAATCAGCACAGTGACAGAAATTAGCTCTGGTCATTTTTTTTATAACAAAATAGTTCTGTATTTGTTTTCCAAGAGGCTACTATGTTAACAGACGGGGCTGGTTGACAGTTAAGCTGCGCGATGGTATGCATATGGATGAGGTCTGAGTTAGTGGGGGCTGTTTGTTTGGACAATCCCAGCCAAGCCTCTATAACTGGACAGAGCTGTGGCCGGTCTGGGATGCAACTAACCAACCCTGGGCTTTCATCACGTCATATAATTTAGTCGTGGGCTTCCACAGGGGTAGGAAAATGTGGTTGGGGTATGGGTTGGTGGTCGTGGTCATGTTGCAGGGCGAAATGAAGGTTTAGAAAAGGAAGCAAAGAGAAGGAGAAGTCAGCAAGAAAGAGAGTGCGAGGGAGGAGAGAGCTCCTGCCGGGCGGCAGGCTGTCCAGCCTTTGCCTGCCCTGGGATTCCTCGGCAGCCTTAAATATGCCAGTTATTTTTAACCGGCGACGTAACAGAGCCCAGCGCCGGCCCCCTCTGCTACAATATTTCCTTTCTGTCAGGAGGGGAAATGGAGGGGAGCCACACTTCCTGGTCACATGATGCAGCTCATGCAGCCGAATAAGAGACTTACAAAAGGGGAAGTGAAGAAGAGCGAATGAAAGGAGGAGAGGGAGCTTGATTGGCTACCTCATACCCACACCAGCCCACATATTCACTCAGCACCTCCTTTCTCCAAAGTGTAACCCCCTCAAGCTGGCCAGATGAGGCAGTCTGCTTTAATCAGATGCTTAGACGTCAGAAGCCAAAGGGACCAGAGCAAAGATTGGCGTTCGTGAGCTGCGGAGGAAATGAGAGTGTGGGTACAGCACATCAACAGACAGTGAGGTGGGGGCAGGGCCCTGTGACGTCAGTGAAGGGACCCGCCAGGATTAGAAGCCTCTAAAAAGAAAAGGCCCAGGACTGGGCTGCCAGAGCTGGAGAAAATGTGTTTCTCTGTCTGTCTGACATGGGAGAATCAGGGACTTCCCATGAGCTCACCTTGTTGACATACAGAGAACTTGGACTCGTTCGTGTCTCAATCTGTACTAACATCACTACCAGCGAAATTAGTACCAGCCACATATCATAAACTGAAATGTTTGAATGATTTGTACTGCTTCACATCCGTCGTGGACGCGTCAGTTAAATATATGAACATGCAGAACACATCAGCCTCAATTCAGTTTAAATACACATAAAATCACTGGATGTTTGTCTAATATTCTCACTAAAAATCACTCGGTCAAAATGTAATATGGTTGTGAAATGTTATGATCTACTCCAGCTAATTTTAAATGTCCCTATTTACTTTGCAGTTTTGAATCTCATTTGTACAGTTTTAAGGTAAAACTTTGTGTGTTTTGAGATTGTTGTGTTTAGCACTGTGTCAAAATAAGATGTTGGCTTGAGTGTGACTGGTTTTCTATTCATGGGTACTGGATTTATGACATATTGATCCATATTAGACTTTTACTGTGCCGTATATATCTGATGTAGAAAACCATTTAAAGGACCAATATTTAACTTTTAGAGTTTAAATCCTCTGCACAATTTAAATTCCTTTGCACACATTTAAATCCTTTACAAATGTTTAATTTCGCTCTACATATTTAAATTTAGATCTATCTATCTGTCTATATGTCAATATATAGCATCTATATAGGTCAACAGCATTTATAGATATAAAAAGCTCATTACAGGTAACATAGCATAATGATTTTTCATGTGATTATACACTAATGAAAACATAAATACACGTTGAGTCAAAGTTTAGTTACTATTACTGACATGATCAAGTGGGATTCACATTTAAAGATTGATTCACATTCAGAGAGAAGTAACATTTCTGAATCTATGGGAAGTCAGACAGAAATATAAACGCTAATGTACAACTCTTACTAATAAAAGCAAAATTACTTCAACTCCAACTTCAAGACTTCAACCTTAATTGCAATCAACCGTTTGTGAATTCTTTTAAATTGGTAATCCTGGACTTAAATGAGCTGAGCATTAGGTTACTCAACCCCTCAACATGATTCTTCATGCTTTATGCTTAAAGGGAGAATGAGAAGGATTTTCCTTTCCTGACGATCTATGGACTCATAAAAAAAATAATCACACATTTAATCATCAGAGACCCTGCCCTACGCTTGTTTTTTATTTTGTTGTGTTCAGGATGTTTCTGGGCATCAACCTTTGGGCAATGGGTGTGCAACCCTCAGCCATTAACAGCATAGGGTGTGATAAATGGGCAACCTGGAGCCAGATCGTAAGCGTGCTCCCAAGAGGAACCTCTGGTTTTCCTGAGCTAGGAAGAAGGGACTAACTTTCAACGTTGTGTTTACAAATGGCAAGACAATAAATCTTTCTTATTCTGCCTTCATGGGTTTTTTTATGTGACTCCCTGTCCAAATAGTTAAGCTACCTGCATAAACAAGGCAGCCCTTAATAAAACAGGTACTGTGTGTATTCAGATAATGAAGACAATCTAATGTAAACATGAAAAGGAACTTAATTCCTCCGGTACTTTAATCACATTACAAACGCTGCTTCAAACACGGGTTATCTAAGGTTGAATATCAGTCAGCAGCATCTGTCAGCTATAAAATAGATCTGGCAATCAGCTCTTTGATATGAGTTTTCAAAGTTTTAACACAATAGGAGACATTAACTGAGCTCTGTGGAGGCCAAGTCATCTGTGACTACAGTGCAGGTGCGGGGAAAAAAAATGTAATAGGAACAATCTCAGAAATCATGGTGACAATAATAATAGTAATAAACACAGACAAAACAGAACAGAAAACAAGTATTCAAGCATTCAAGAGCTGAAGCTGATGAACAGAGGTGCAGCATGTGGGTAAAGTACAGTACATTGTTCCATATAGTTCAGCTATGACCCACATCTGTAGAAATGTTAGCACTGAAAGTCATTCTTCTTGAAATGTTTCCACTATTTTGTCTTGTAAAGTTCCAGAGGAACATGAGCTATAGAATAATCAAGTTTATCACGAACTCTTTCAGTCACACTTGCACCATAAAAGCTAAGTGTACAGGCTGTCAGTTAACCAAGACCACATCTTTACAACGTTAGAAAGGTTCCTATAGAAACATATGAGTGTTAAAGTTTTTTATTTCTATGTATGAGTCTGTATCAGACCCCCGCTGCACAGCAATTATGGCAATCACCAGCATTCTCAAACCTTCAAGAGCGCCCTGGCATGGATTCAGACGTAGCTATAGTAATCGGTCGTCTATGCTTTCAATGCACCGCTGTTAAACCGTGGCAGTCACATTTTCACAACACTTGATTAAATCTTTATGTTCGTGGAATCCGAGATGCAATTTGATAAAGGCTCGGTGGTTCAGCGACACAGACTCGCAGCCTACAGTTTGTGATTTACAGAGCTTTGAGCTTGCATATCATTGCACTACCAAATAGCCTACACATCATTTGCTGATGATCTCCAGACTGGCTAAACACAACTGAGTGGAGGTGTGCAGATAAAGAGTTTGGCATTATAATATGCAGAAATTCATGTGGTAATTGTTGTCAGATTTCAGGGTAGTAGGCCTCTGCGTTCCTGAGAAGGTGTGGACTCTCCTGTTTTCCCACTGGGAGTGGTTGGGAATGTGTGACCTTTTCCATGGATCACTGTTTTTCAGGCCCTGGATTAACTCTCTGGAACATTCATTCAGAGAAGTAAAATGACACTAATAATTGTGAATATCAGCACGTAGGCACTGCAGAATGATCAATGGTTTGTAGGAAAGAGGAGGCAGTCTTGTTGGGGAAACTTCCGTCTCTTAAAGCAGGGAACTCCTAATAAATTCTCTGTGCGATCACAGAGGAGAAACATAAATGTCACCACTGTTTCTCCAAACCTCCCTATGGTATGAACTTCAATATTCAAGCATAAATCTGGAGCTAGATGGCAAAACTTTGGAAGAGTTGAATAAAAGAGGAATGTTGTTAAAGACTAAGAGGAGAGACATGGAAAATTATAGTCAGAAAAATACTTTAAAGTTCAAAGATGAAATTTATTTCTTGTGTTTTTTTCTCTCTCTCTCTCTCTCGCTCAATACCATTGCCATTCCCTCCTCGGTGCATTTCCCTACTAATAGGCAAACAACTTTTACAGCAACATTTTCAAGCCAAGTGTCCAAATCGAATCAGAAATGGCACATTGTGGTAACCTTAATCAAACTACAAATCATTTCAGACTGCTTGTCCCCGCTGGAATGCTGAGGAAAGAACAATACTTGACAGGCCCAATTTAAGTGATAGCTTCTCCAGTCTGACGTTTTATTGACATCATGCTGAGTCTAATTGAGGAGGGGGGTTTCAGTAACTTAAACCAGATGGGCCACCAGCTCATGAACTAACAGCCCCCCTCTCTCTCCACGCTTTCTCACTCACTGCATCTAACTCTCTCTCTCTCTCTTATACTCAACTATTTTGGCTCAATGAAAGACTTATTATGAAATAAAATGTCGTAAAACTGACCTATTTACTCAGATTTATATTGATTGTAAGAATCTGATAGCATGTAATTTATCATAACGTCACTTGAAGCTGGTAGGGAACATAGATTTTATATCAAATTTGATTTCCAGACAAATGAGGGAATAGTTAAAGACTTTGAGAAATTCTTCTTAAGAGTCAGAAGATTGAGTCTTCTGTTGATTAGGCAAAAGAAAATATATGAACAACCTTTGCCAGGATAGCTGTTTCCCCCTGTTTCCAATCTTTATGCTAAGCTAAGCAAACTGGCTCCAGCTATATGTGTAGCATAAAATTGTGCGAGTGGTATTAATCTTCTCTGCAGGACAGAAAATAAACATAAATCCAAAAAAGTTCAAACTATTCCTTTGAAGCCAAAGTAAAAGTTCCAATCCAGAGTTATTAACATGACACACACATGTGCACACACATCATACACAGAGAGCTACTACACAGGCTGTTCATTAGACACATGGATTTAATGAGTGTGAAGAGAAAACTGGCTGTTAGAAGTGAACTAAATTAGTAGGTTCACATTCTTTAGATCCAAAATGGGAAATTTGCCACATCGGCAAAACACTGTTCGTTTGCGGGCATTTTTGAAACGACATCAGAGGCTTTCTGATTTTATACCAACTGCGATCAATAGTGAAGGCATTAAAGTAATTTCACCAACCATTAATGACATTCATGATGCAGCTTGTAGGCTACAGTACTGTAATCAAACAGGCTTGAAGAAAAACACAGAAACGTTCTTGAGAATTCAATTAGGATTCTCCTTGCAAAACCTTCCACATAAATGCCCAGGAACATGACAAAAGCATGGTAATCATTAAAGCTTGGCCATCAGTGGAAATACATGTAAGTCTGTTTTAGCACTCTGAATAGGGTGTTTCTTGCCCACAGATTTTATTGATCTTTGGTGGGAAAGTGGGTAAATTGTGTAAAGATGCCTAGAAGAAGCCTGGAGAGAATTATTGAAAACACTGGAAAAAATGGTCAGATTACTGAAACTGATGTAAGATCAAATCTTGATCCTGTTCACATTGGTGGTCTCATTTTTTCAGTTAGTAGCACAGAACATTGTTGTATGGACATAATACTGGTAGAGACAGAGCTTTGACTAACAGCATGCCTTCACCAAAGCAGAACAACAAATATTTAACAATCTTAAACACAGTCTTTGAGAGATAGGTGAATACATTATGAAACCACAATGGTGTGATTTAATCCTTTATTTCCATGTCTGCTTTTGAATTTGCATGCATTGCCTTTCCAGGAGATTGTGAGCTGTAACGGTAGCAGATCATGGAGCAGTTCAACTCAGAGAAGACACCAGTCCAAAGCTCCTCATATCCGAGAACTAAATCTGGAACTGGTGCCCAAAAACTTACATGAAAAGGGCAGGTAATCAGACATCATTATGGCTATATGTCATGGTGAATGAGACAGTGTGAATTTATTTGACATGTTTTGCTGGTCATAGCCTCCACAAGCTGCAGTGTTAAAGGCATCATTTGCTGCAAAGTTGCCATTTTGCCTGTGCGGACGTGTCAAATTAGAACCTGAGGAGATGGCAGTTTTTGTTAGAGGAATCCACTGCTTCTACAATTGTTTTTTAAATGAATGCCTTCATCAGTCGACAGATTCAAAATAATTATCATGGAACATATCTAACTTTTTCTCACTGTGTGCTTTTCCAACGATACTTCAAGCCACCAGTTTTTTTTTTAAGGAGAGAACTGTGTGACTCACAGCAGTCTTGTTTCTAACTATGTGACCTCGTTGCCCTGCGTTGGTTTAAAGTCTTTATAGCTAGTGTGGACGCTCTCCAGCTTGTTGATGGTGTGTGTGTGTGGACTTATTCCACTACCCCACAATGCCAAGCTACAGTATGTATGCCTGCTCACATACATGGCAGACATGAGCTAGCTGCATTTGTACCAGGGAAAAAATGATGTGGGATACTGTGCTGTGGTGAGATGTCGGCATATTATGGAACTTGACAAAAAGCCAGTAAGACGTGGGCATACAAACACCATGTAAGCATATGTGCACACACGCTCGTACACACCTCTACTCTTGAACGCTGAGGGAAAAATACAACTTTTTGTTTGTCTTGGAGGCTTCGGCACCAGTGTCACCACATTCGTGTACAGCAAGAAAAAGTCATTTTGCTATTTAAAGCACACCCATATTAACAATAAAGGGCTTATTCAGCTGGCCTTGTGTTTTTATTTTCTTGTTAAATAACTAAGGGGCTCCTTTATGCATAGAGCAAACAAGTGCATGACATGACTCCACAGTGCACACGACGACATGAAGAGGAGAACAATCAACAGTGTGTGTACCTGTTGTGAATGGGTTGTCGTTAGGATATAAACGGTTGTGTCTGTGTGTGTGTCTGTGTGTGTGTGTGTGTGTGTGTGTCCTCACACATACCCAGGAGCTATGAGAATCCTCACTTCCTTATTCTGCATGTGCTCGTGTGTCTGAAATAGACATATGAATAGGACAGAGAAGCAGTGTAATGTATACCTGAGGAGATTACAGTTTAGTGTGTTAGTTTCTCTCCTCTGTCACAGAGCTGGGAACCACCGCAGGGAGGACATTAAACTATTTTTGGAGCAACTCACCTCTGTTTCCCCTCTGGGTTCCACACTGCCCAGAGGATCATGAACATGGCCACGTCATAATATTTGTTTATTGTATTGCAGCGATTCTAGCAGCTCTGTGAGGCTGTTCTTAGGCTTAATACTAACACCGGCAAGCTTGTCTTGCCAAATTAGTCTTAGTTTTAGCATGGTAACATTTAGTACTTTTAGAATAAGGGATGATGGGAATGTCATTAGTTTTGCAGGTATTTGGCTATAAATCAAAGTGAGAAGATGAGAAGTCAGATTATCACTAAAGTGAATACAGTTCATTCTCTGGTAACCATAAATGTTTGTACAAAATGCCATAGCAATCCATCAAATACATTTTTCAGTGTGCATCAAAGTGTTGGGACCAAACGGCAACCTCCGATGCTGGGATATGTGCTAAAAACTGTAGAAGTGAGTCCACCTTCATAAGCTCCCATGTTAAAATGTCCAACTTCACAGCAGAAATAAACATGTTTACAGCCTGGTATAAAAAACGGTTTTCGTCTCTATACCTAATTCCTCCGTCCATGACAACTGCGAAGGAAGTGATTTTTTATTTAACTCATCTGTTCAGATGATATTAAGGCTCAAAGGTGTGCATAATTAACAGTGTGACAGCTTGATTGACATGTACATGCCATTACAGATGCCTTATCAGGGCACCCAGACATCATTCAACCCGACTCAGATCTGCCAATGATGTATGTCTTTGCCGATATGTAGATTAGACGGGAGGCAGAAGAAGCAGTACATCAAATATGGCAGCGGCCAGCGGCGCATATTTTCGTCTTCAAAACAGCGCTTCGTAAACCTGCGGGTTACGTCACTCAGGCTCTGTCCATTCTTTATACTGTCATTGGTTGGAACAAGCGACCGACAGTTTGCTGCTGCTGGCCCCTGCTCGCAGTTGGCATGGATATGTTGACCGGCCCAGATACACATTGGTTTTTCATAATGGTTTTAGATCCAAATAAAGTGGTTTAGATAACATGGCTTCAGTTTTAGAGATCTAAGTTATTACTTGGGTGAGTGCAATGTTATATTAATAATAACAAATTGAATTTATGAGCAAAATATGAACATAAATTGTAATAATCCATAATTATCCTTTAATGTAAACTACACAGCAAGCAAATTTTTCATTCATTCCTAATACCAAATTTCGAATCTATCTTCACCTCCTGCTGCTAGTTTTCTTTCACGTGTCCACACATATCCCTCATCAACACATCCACCACGACTTACCCTGCGTTCCATAACAAGATTGTGTAAGTGTCTGTCAAACCAGTTTTCTTTTTTTCTTTCTCCTCACTATGTTAATACCTCACCACAAAGTTGCAGAGGGAGGGAGGACCCTCCCCTCCCTGTGACTCATTCTTATATGTGCGTAAGCAGCCGCTACAGTCCTGAGAGTAGTATTCCATTACTCTTACCATTATTATTGTCTTCATTTTCATCAGCATCATCATCGCTGTTGTTGTGCTGTTAGCGCCCAGTGCCAGGCTGGTGTAAATGATATGCGCAAAAACAGAAAGCAGCTCACCCTGGCAGCCAGGCTTAGATCATAAAGTAGATAATGCATTTCCATGGAAATGTTTAGCTGTTTACTTTCTTTCTTTCATACCATGTACCGTATTTCTTTTTCACTTTAAGAAAGGAAGTAAGGGGTCTGAAACAAATACAGAACAAGAAAAGAAACATGAAAGGGGGTAAATACAGGCGGATGTAAGTCTGAAAGACTAAAGTAAACTCTTGAAGAGAAAAGAGGGAGGTGGGGGGGGGGAGAAAAAGGTTGACGAATGAAGTGGGGAGAAAGAGTTGTGATAAAAGCAGGTGTTGGGGATAGCAACACAACTCTGGGTCAGAGAAAGATCATTGTCGAGGGGGTTTTCCATTGAGCTGAGGGTCTCTGTAGTATTATGTCACTCTTACAGCCCCATTAAGCCGTAATGAGGGTGTTACCTAAATTATAATGTCACAGTGGAGACTGCCAGCAATACTATTAAACTTGGCTTCACAAAGTACTAAAGCAGTCACTGTATCAACTTGTCCATATGACAATATACAACCCAGCTGCTGTAATGTTCTGAAATTGAGGAAAAACTTGACA
Source organism: Larimichthys crocea (assembly GCF_000972845.2). NCBI lineage: Eukaryota > Metazoa > Chordata > Actinopteri > Sciaenidae > Larimichthys > Larimichthys crocea. Next base: position 10,536,631 of record NC_040019.1, read on the forward strand.
GGAATGTAAAAATTCGACTTGAATCAAAGTGTGACACCGTCCACAGTCAGGACGTGTTAAGTAAGCATGGCAGCACAGAAACAACGTCAGATGCCATCGTGAGAGAGAGAAGCTAGGGCACCAGGCCAGAGTGTAAATATTCACTTGACGATAATGTGCGTGCTGATCTGGTGTACACACCCTCTGCCCACAGATAGGAGCAGCCTTTTATCTTAAACTGTACACACACTAGCTCAGTAACAGTGACAAGACAGCAACACTGAGCAGTGAGAAAATGCTGAAGGGGCATCTTTAGTCAGTGTGGAAAATATCAAGAATTAATGATATGGTAACGATGCAATATACGACTTATGTTGCCTAAAGACTTATGTTGCATTTGCCCACAATATCCAGTCATAATACAGAGTCTGAGCTTCTCTTCTCTCATTTCATTTGAAGTGTTAAAGTGATTTTAGCGGTTTGCACACGCATAACTAAATACTTTTTTTACTTTTCAAGGCTTCATTTTTAGGATCCATGTAAAAACTCTCATTTAAGTATGGAAATATCTCAAAGGAAAGGAGCCAAGTAAAAGTAATGAAAACCGTACACTCACACTAAACTTGTGTATTAAGATAGATGTTAAACAGTTTGGCCTTACCTAAATGCTGTGATAGTGTTTTCTCTGTTGCCTATATAATGTGTCTCATTCAGATGCTTTTCAAAAGGCACCCTTTACCTAAGAACCATGGCCTGGGCCTGATAATGTGAGAAACAGAGACAGTTTTTGTCGTTGATGAGAGTAATTTGATGCTTATCGTCATTTCTGTGCGCCGCTTGGTCTCCATTTCATGTCCTGACCATCTACAGCACAAACTGTTTTAGTTTTTGGAGTAGGAAATGGTAAAGCCGCCCATAGAACGCTAGCTTCATTTCATAGTTCATCAGATAACGCTTCAGACCACAGTGACAAAAAGCACCTGAGGAGCTTCTCAATGAGACCTTTTGTGACTTTGTCCCCCCTCGCTGTCTAAATAAAACTAATAACTGTGCTCAGAGCTAAGGTCCATTTCTGAAATACACACGAGCATGTAATTATTGGCAACTAATTGGCTAGCGTTACGGTACAAGGGCAGCGCGGTCATTTAAAAAACATTTCCTGTTTGAGTTCACTGATGCTTTGATTGATAAGCACAAAGACACAGTTTTATGTCGTCAGAGATTGCAAGCATAAATCCAAGAGCAGAGAAGGGCCGTGGTAAAGGGCGGGTTGTTGGAAGGTGTCACAATGTAGTATTTGCTCATCTAGAGAGAGTTATGTTGTTTGAGACAGTTTGTTTGGGCTCAACGCACTTCGAATGAACTGGATTGTGTAATGTGTTGTCTGACCACAGCTAAAGACAAAAGTTTTTATTCTCATGAAAACATGAAAAAGGGTCCTCATACTGTAACAGACTTGAAGCCTGAAAAAGAGCATAAGCTCGAAACATCACTTGTGGATGTGCCTATAAATTAGGCATGTTTGCATTTCAGTCTTCTATTGGTTCAGCACTTGCCTTAAGCGCTATTCGAAAACGGCGACTACAGTGCTTACAATGCTTACTTATCCAAATAGGCCACTCTTGAAAGTGTGGTGAAAAAACTGCCATCACAGCCTCCTCCTGTCACACTGCCTCACTAATTTCTTTCCAGGAATTCAGTATTTTTGGTTTGTTTTTGTCGCGCCAATGCCACAAATTCTACCATCATGGTTAATTGCACGCACATTCAGCTGGCTTTCCACACAAAGTCAGAGGTGAATTGAGGTAAATGCTAACGTCAGCATGCTAACATGCTCATAATGACAATATAACATGACGATTTTTAGCAGGTATGATTTTTACCATGTTTACCATAAAATAGACTGCAACAGAGGCTGATGGGAATGTCATTAGTGTTTCAGATATTTGGTCATAAACAAATAAATTACAAGTGAAGTTCTGATGATGCTAAGGAACAATTCAGAAATCACAAAAACGTGGAGACACAGATCGTCGTTACCAAATTTGATGTAAAAAACCTAATTGTGAAACTATAAAAAGTCATGGAATCACCAAATTAATTAAGATATATTATCTGCGAACAATAGATATCTGTAGCACATTTCATGTAGTGGGTGCTAAGATGTTTCCCAGAATGAGGCAAAAGTGTGACCTGCTGGTGGATTTGGTGGACTTTGGGCGAGAGGCGGCATACACCCTGACAAGTCGCCAGCTTATCGCAGGGCACACAGAGACGAACAACCATTCACACTCGCCAATTTGGAGTCAGTAATTAACCTATTAGTTTGGACCTGGAGAGAACCCACAGAGACATGGGGAGAACATACAAACTCAACACAGAGGTTCGAACTAGGAACCTTTTTTTTCTGTGAGACAACAGTGCTAACCACTGCACTACCGGCACCATGAACATCAGTAACAAATTTCATTGCAGGCCCAAAATGGTGGACACTGCTAGTGGGGCTAAAATTCAATGAAAAAAGTTCAAATCATGACATCTTTCTTACCATATCATGCTGTATTCATGCAGATGAATACTGCATGATGTGATTGTTGGCTTTGAAAAGACACAGAAAATCAGAGGCCACAAGGCGTAGCAGGTGCTGTTAGACAATCCAACGAGCAATTTGTTTAAAGTTACTAAACTAAAAATGCAATAGCTCTTTGATGAATGCCAATTTTACTGTTCTAACCTAATCTTTGCTGAGACAGTGTTAGAAGGTCATCTTTATGGTATTTGTATGGTTGTGTTGAATTATGACATAATAACAGCCTCAACATTAGTGTTTCCACCCCCTGTCTGTGCGCCTACTGTAACAGAAGTATGACTTAACCTCAGACTCAGACCTACTTTCACTACATCACAGGATGCACTCAGGAAGGGAGGAACAGACTGGAGCTTGAGCCCGGCTGGAGAGGAACAGCCAGGCATAATGTCGGTCACAGGACGATGACCTCATAACATCGTGCCTTCAACCTGTAGTTACACAACAGCCCTAGCACCACCCGTGTTGGTGAGGCTGGAGAGGAAGTGCTGAGGACAGACAGACCCCTCTCTTGCTCTCTCTCGGGGGGCCGGGTGGAGAGACAGGCCAGAGCTCAGATCTGATTTCCCAGGAAGGAAAGGAGAAGGGAGGGGAGCGTCGGATAAGAGAGCTGCCATTGCTTTTTTAAATTGTTTTAATCCTTTCTCCCTCTTAACTGTGACCCAGGCCTGTGTTATGAATGCCACAGAGGTGGAGTTATTACACACACAAAGCTGAGCCAGGTCTAATCTTGTTACTATTCTGTTCAGAAACAATACAGGGCTCCTTTTACGGGGGCCAAGAGTCAGATAAGTGTAGTTCAAGAGAAACAAAATGGAGTGAAAGTTATGTAAGGTCTTGAGTGTCTGCTGCCACTTCAGGCTGATTTAAGTGTTTTACTGATGGGCCTCGAGGCCCTCTGACATTGTAACATTCCTAAATTCACCGGTCTATTCTCTTTCACTTTCACCTGCTGTCATTTAGTGAGCTTCTTCTTAGCACTTCAAAATCTTGTAATTTTGTCTGCCCTGGACCATGGGGCGCCTCAGTCTGGCTATAAAAAGACAATTACTACACAGGAAGCTGCTGTCAGCTGGAGGTATACACACAAGAAAGGCCCATGATCAAGGAATGCACACACCCATGTGCTTGTCTGTGCACACAAATACAAGCACAAGTACCTTTGTACATGTTGGATATCTTTCTATCTGTGTACACCCATTGACGCTGCCCACACCAAGTCTCTTATCCCGAGCTCCTCATTCATCTGCCATGACGGGGCACTTCATCACCAGACAACACAGAAGTTCTCCACCCACCAGAGGACGTGCAGCCCTGTGCCAGAGTTTTGACACACTGCTGGCAGAGGAAGTGAGCCCACACCCTGCTAGTCGGGAATCAACCACTGCAGACCTCACTACCTGTCTGCATAGTCTGTCAGTGTAACAGCCAGTCATCCCCCAAACATGCAGCATGTGAGTGGGTAGTATATTAAAATCTCTTTAAAGGAATAATTCAGCATTTTTGGAAGTATGGTTATTGTTCTCTTGCAGACAGTTAGAAGGTCGATACCACTCTCATGTTTGTTCATTATAAATATTTGAGCTGGCTACAACCAGGAGTCTGTAGCATGAAGACAGGAAACAGGCTCTGTTTCTTAGGTAATAACATTCACTTGCCAGCATCACTAGCTCTCTAATTAAACATTCTATCTCATTTGTTTATGTTAATCTGCACAAAAACTGAAATATAAAAACAACAATTTTATGATTTATGCCAGACTGTTACTTGGTTAGGTCCAGTTCTCAGGCAGCCAGGAGAAACTCCTGGAAGTTAGCAGTCCTGACCAAGAAATAGTCCCACATATGACAACCAATTGTATTAACATTTACATATGTATGGATTAAAATGGGTTTGTTGCCTTTTGACAGAGCCAGGCTAGGTAATTCCCTCTGTTTCCGGTCTTTATGCTAAGTTAACTCAGTTAAAAATTCAGGACTAAGATCATTGTTGGTCCTCATTAAGCACCCTACAATAAAACTAGAGAACTTCCATAACCATAACCATAGTAAATGAAATTATACAAAATATTAGCTACTTACAAGTATTTCTCCATTGCATATGGGTCTAACAGTATTTATTTAGTCAAGTTTGATTTCAAAATCTCAAGTGAAAATCAAATCAGAAGTGTTGTTACTCATTGGAACCAAAAGTGAATTTGAGCTTTGAATTGAATTGTGTTGAAACTGTGGATTTGTTTTAATACAATCCCCCAAAAGGGTGTGTATGAATACACCTACATGGTTCACTGATATGAATGTCAGCACCTTGAACACCCTAACACTGAAAATCTGCACTTTGACCTCAAAGTCATTGTTTCATTTCACTGTCCAAATACTTACAAACTGAGCCGTATCAGAAATCTCTTTGTTTTCCAAAACATATCAGTTCCAGTGTTTGTCTAATTTACCTTTTTAAATTGCAAAGACATACACTAAAGAGTGGTGTCTAGATTGTATCATATATTTTATCATTCTGCTGTGGAGCGTATAGGAAACAAGCAAACAAGGTTAGTTTTCTTTCTTCATATTTGACTCCCAACTACTAAAGCTGGGCTTATAAAACTAAATTACATGTCTATAAACTAACCTCCTGGGTTTGTGGGGCCATATTTGAAGTTGCGTCATAGCAGCAAAACAAACCCTAAATTATGTAACACACAGTCATGGTACTCTTAGCTCAGCAGCTGTAGGTATTAAGTTATAAAATATATTTATATCTTTGAAGAAATCTCACTCATTGGTTCATGATTTTTTTTTTTTTACTCGCTTGTTTCATCTGTTTGACTAAAAAAAACCTTATATACGTGTGAGCTCAATTACACACTGTACGTATGTCTATAATCAACCTATAAAACCATTGCCTCAGCCTTTATCTTTTAGGTCATTGCTATAATCTGTTTTTTAAACTTATTCATATATTCTGTGACCTGTTGAATCACAAAATAAAGCTATTTTCAGTGTTAAATTATCATTTTTTCCATTGTAATAAATTCATTTAAGTATATACAGATATATGCAGAAAGGTAGTAAAAATAAAATGTTTGGAGCTTGCATAGTTTCGGTCATGTTTTGTCTAGTACGTCAAATACCAGCAGACCAATGCTAAATAAATGTCTCCTGACTAACTGGTATTACAACTAGCCCTTATCTTACATCTTCTGCATCATATTTCTGATCTGATGATTGATCTGATCTGCTATTTGTAGAAAGCATTACAATCCTACAAGTGTGTTAAATCTAACTCAACCAAACTAAATACATATTCTGTAATGTACCAATAGTCAGGTGAGGTCATGGTGTGTGGCTCCTGCAAACTCCATGGTTACATCCCACACCTGAATACCTGTGCGTCTCATTCTCAGACTGGCCTACTTTCACCCACACATGAGTCATCACCTGCTATCAGATAAAGACTCATTGTCCTTTCCTCTATTTTGAGGAAACAAGTTTGTCTACCTGGCTGTACGCTATTTCTACAGATCTTGCCTGTAGTAATATATTTAACTTAATATGCTCCTCGTATTTAACTGTGTGTCTCTTTTACTGTTGTAACAACATCAAATTATGAACAGCCATGACTGCTGATATACTCTTATCGCTTGTGGACTGCGTGGGAGGTTTGTTGAAAAATTTACTGCCACAAAGAGGCCAACCAAAGTCCAAGAAATGACACAGGGATTACCTTGACTGTCAGGAAAAAAACAAGCCTTTAAGGAAAACTCATTTCTCTGGTGTCCACAATAGGGTATTACAGGAGATTACAGACTATACAGCTTGTTCAAAGGTTTCCAATGACCTACATCCCTCATGGCAAGACACATTTACAAGATAATTACTCTCAAATCCATGCTCTGTTGTTTTACTTTTTAGCTAATGCTTGCATTGAATTGGTTGGTTAGTCCATCTGAAATAAACTGAAATATCTTAACAACCATTGGACGGATTTCCAAAGATTTAGTTACAGACATTCATTGCCTCAGAGGATGAATCTTCCTATCTTTTGCGACACCCTAGCTTTTCTTGCAGCACCACCAGCAGGTCAAATTGATTCACATTTCCTGTGAAATATTTCAACATCTACAGGAAGGATTGGTACAAAATTTGGTGCATTCATGCTCACCAGAGGATGAAAATTGGTACAAAATTTGGTGCATTCATGCTCACCAGAGGATGAAACCTATAGGACTTAGGTGATCCCCTGACCTTTCAACACCGCAAGATTGACATTTGTGTTTTTTTGTGAAATGTCTCCATTAAACTAACGGACCACCATGAAATTTGTTGCATATATTCATATTCCCATCAGGTTGAATTTTAATGACTTTGGTAATCCCTAACCACTAAAGACAACCCGTCAAGCTTCAGTTCTGCTTTTATTTAATGCTAATTAGCAAAAATTAGCATTCTTACACACTAAACTAAGATAGTGCACATGGTAAACATTATACCTGCTGATCAGCAGCATGTTAGTCACTGTGAACATGTTTGCATGTTGGGTTAACATTAGTACAACCCCACAAAGCAGCTACCATGGTCATGGACAAGTTATTTCTTCTATTTCTTTTTTAAAACTTCCACCTTTAAATCTATTCTATTCTATCCCTTCCTGCTTTTCTTCTTTCCTCCTCTTTCCTCCACCTCCTCCTTCTAATTCTTTTCCTCAATCTTTTCCTCATCCAGTACAAATGCAATAATGAGTGTCCATCCAAAACTCTGACTGACTGCAGAGAGCCCCAGAGGACACTGCATACTTTCACCCTGCCCTAACATGTGCACACGCACACACACAAATACACATAACCCTTCTCAGCTGCCTGTCCAATCACCACACCCGTCTGCATGACATCAGTCTGTGATGTCATCATGGGACCGATACTGGCATGCTGTCCAGTGCAACTTCATCATCAGCATCATCATCCCTTGGCAGTGGTGGACGAGCCTCGGATGGGAGGCAGCTGGATTGTAACAATTCCTTCACCCTTTGCACATGTCAGAATGTGTGTGTACTGTATGTGTGCGTGTGTGTGTGTGTGTATGCGTGTGTGTAGAGGGAGCAGAGGGGAGGCTAAAAGACGCAATTGCTTTAATTCAAACAATCTGAGCCAGACAGAGCTTGGCTTTCTTTGGCTACTTCGTTCTGTTTATAAAGTGCTTTCTGTGCAGATTTGCATTGTGTTTGTCAATATTTCAACTGCATGTTCAATATTACAGTGACAACACTTATTAAAGAGGAAGGGGAGAGAGGAATGTGGGGCAGGGGGAGCTAGGGATCAGAGGCAAGGGGAGAAAAGACAGACACATGAGAAGAGAGGCATGGGTTGGAGGAAAGGAATAAGATGGCATGGAAGGGACTGGACAGGACAGGATTGGGTGGGATGACAAGCAAAGGCAAGGCGTGACAAGACAGGATGGGTTGGGTTCGGATAGGATGGGATGGGATGGGATGGGACAGGACAGGGAATAGTACAGTAGGGTGAGGCATCACATGGTGGGGCAAGACAGGAAAAGTGGTTTAAAAATATGATGACAGGTGCAAAAATGGTATTGGGTAGATGAATTTAGGAAAGTTTTTTAGAGGGCAAAAATAGGACAAAAAGGAAGATCAGTGAACTTGAGGATCTTGGCGTTAAATGTGGTCATTTTCACTATCGAGAACAATGCTTTGTTACAATTTAAGACAATGTATGATTGCCAAAAGGGAGAGAGAAAAGATTTAAAGGTCCAGTGCGGAAGATAAGGGAGGGTCTATTGGCAGAATAAGGCAGAAATGTAATGTAATATTCAGGTACATTTTCATTAGTGTCAAATAAAATCAAATAAGAACTGTACTGTTTGTAACCTTAGACTGAACCTTTTATATCGGCAGAGGGTCCTCTTTTTGTCTGCCACCATTTTTCTACAGTAGAGCAGAACCAATGACAGTATAAAGAATGGACAGAGCCTGAGTGACATCAAGCACTGTTTTAAAGCTGAAAACATGCAATGCCGGCCATCGGCATGTTGGTTGTACTGCTTCTTCCCTGCCGCCCCCGGGTAATCTAAATATCAGCAAAGATGTGGATCATAGGCGGACCTGAGGCGGGCCGAATGATGCTCGGGTACTCTAATGTGCCACCTACTTGTCAATCAAGCTGTCACCCTGTAATTATGTGAAACGTCAAGCCTTACTATCATCTGAACTGGTGTGTTAAAAAAAATAAATCACCCCCCTCATAGTTGTCATGGACAGGAAATCAGCTATAGAGACAGAGCAGCGTGTCTCAAGTGGCCGCTTGAGGAATTACAGTTTTTAGCACTTCTGCATTGGTTTCATTTCGCAGCACCAGACGCTGTTGTTTAACCAGAACCGACAAACCGATCAGTTGCTCTACATAGTGACTTTTACATTTTATGTGAGTTTCACAGCCACCATAGACACTGGAAGGGGAGAGTGACGCAAGGCATATTCAGTTAGTGTCAGTCTTCAACTTGATGTCACTTAATCCTACACACATGACCTATAATGGAGAATTCTTGCTAGTATAATCTTTATTTTTTATTTTTTTTGTTTGTTTTTTTGAAAAACAATGGCGCTGTATGGCAGAGAGGACTACGCTTTATCAGGCTTTGGATACACAGACTATACTTGATATTAAGATCAGTCCATTGTTGGTTTTGTTTTTGTCATGGGATCTTTAGCCGCAATGAAGGGCTGCTAACCAAAAGCTTGGCTTTAACATTCAATTCTTGCATTAAATCAAAGTGTGAGACCCCTTTTTTCTCCATATTTAATTGTTTTGGTCTTTAAGAACCTTCTGTCATGAGTGCGGTGATCTCCTCAAAAGTTAAAGCCTTTCTCTGCTAATGAGAGCACTGCTGGATCAGCTCATGTAACTGTCTTCCGGTGACCAGAATGTGAAAATAGAGTTCAATCGTTCACTGGCTATTTCACAAAGCTGGACTAATGAGCTCGGCTTGAGTCTGAATAGCTTGACCCAAAACTGCCTTAATGACATTTAACTTAAGACTGTGTCATTCTGTGAGTTTGTGTCACTGGCTCATCCAAACCAACTATTCTTGAAAACTTATCGTGAGGAACCGCACCACTCTGGCGCCTGTGCAGTGAGTGTATACACTGGAAACAACCACAGAGTTACAACACACCTGGAGCCCATCCCGGGGACAGAGAGACAGAGAATGAGAGACAGACAGAGACGGTTGGATGAGCCCATAACCTCAAAGCTTGTGACACCATCCCAGCTCTCGACGCCTGGATTAACTGCTTCATTCAGAGCAGCCCGTGCTGCCTTTAGAAATCCTCTCTACATCCCACTAGCTGTCAGGCATAATATCATGCTGCCATTCTGAATTGATGGCCTCCAGATGCTGTCATGTATAGTTCTGATAGCACTTACCTGGCTAAGCAGAAAGCTAAAGGAAAAAATACATATGATCAGTGGCCTTTAACCTACTTATGGGTGTAGAGGACAAAAGTATGTAAATCTGATGATCTCAAATATGCTGTTTCTGCGAGAGAACTCTGATGCTGCCAAAGGGAAAATACTGCATATACTGTACAGTGTCCAGCTGAGTTGGACAGCAGAAATCGTCAGTGATGAATGTTTTACATTAGGGCAATAAAGTGGACTGGAAGAATCCACACTGGATCAATAGCGCGAGGCAGCTTGCCAAACCATGTCATTAACCGCATATTAATTCTGGCAGCAGCCTCCGAGCCACATTCTGATCGGGGTGGTTTCTAGAGGAGTGTTTACCAAAACAAGACTTCCAGCTCTGCTTAAGTGGTTTCACAGAGCTATCCAGTGACGTAGGAAACCTCGACATATTACCGACTTTATGTACGCATGTAGAAATGTGAGGTCATGTCAGTCTTGTAAGTGTACTTTCTCACCAGAATGTGCTATGTTGTGGACTGATTCCCAAAGAAAATGAAAGCACGGGCCTGCAATGGATCAAAAGCACGGTTGTACTGACATAACTTTTTTTTCAAACAATGAAAATGTGAAAAGACTGGAAAAAACTTGAATGCATTAAACACAATTTTATTCCAACGATAGCAGTCGCACTAAAGATTAGGCTCTTTATGAAACAACTTTAAATGCACCTGGACCCATTAACATAAGCAGTGTACTATCAACCATACCATCTCCACCACTGATATCGCATTCTTCTCACTCTAAATATAAGACATGTGTCAAAATGTTCCTCCCTTAATTGACCCCTAATCACATTTGCTGAACACACAGGCGTCTGGGGGGGTCTGTCAGAGTTATGTCTCCTGAGGGTGTCATGTTTGCTCGGTCCTTTCCATCTGGTACAGACTCGGTCTCGCTATAGTGCATCATACAGTCTGTATATATTTTCCGTGAGCCTCTATTTTTGACCTCTTTGTTTTTTTGAGGAAGTGTTGAAAAAGAAACATTAGAGTTAAAGGGATGCATATGAGATTTGTAACGTAAGGCTGATGGTGTAAATGTGAAAATGAACTTTAAGAGAACATAATTTAATGAGAAAGACTTCTGCGATTCAGTCCCTGCGTCTAGAACAATAGGCTGAAGATGACGCAGGTGAGAGTTCATGCTGATACTTATTATTGGTTGATTAAGACATATGATGACCCCTGACCTCTCCAAAATCTAAACCATGTGTGGCCAAAAGATGACACTAATAGAGCCCTGCTGACCGTTTATACAATCCTGTATTTGTACAAAGGCTAATCATTTAAAGTTGTATGCCTTTATCTTTTTTTCCTCTTGCTCGGATCATGCAGTATTTATGTCACCAGGCTCATGGAAGCTTTAAGTGATATGGCCAGTGTAAAAATATTGTGTTTAAATTGAAGGAACACATTGTAAATGTTTTGGCTAGTCCACAATGTAAATGCAGGAACATGTAATAGTTTCATGTTGATTGATTCCAGTTGGGCTAAAAATGTTTAAACACCAAAAGGCTGAATGTTAATTGGATTTTTATTAAGTTTCTGGTCAAAACGATGAATCTAAATGAATGAGTAGCTATGTAGATTCACACTGACTTTTTCAACTCCAGTATAGTACTGCAGACTGTCAAAAACAAATAAGGAATAAGAGTTAAAGCCATATTATCCTGTTAACTTTACATAGTCTAACAGGCAAACTGAATCATTGGCTTCAACTTTCACCTCTGCTGCATCTCTGACATCAGCGCTCAGTAAACCATTGAGAAGAATTTGGCAGCTCATATCTGGCTTTAATTAGGAACTCTGTCAGTGCTGTTTGGAACAGAGAGACACAGAGAAAAGTTTGGAAACAGGGATTAAATTTTGCAATCAGAGTTAGTCTTAAGTTGAAAAGTTTTCATCATTGATAAAACTCTTAAAGTATCCTAATGCGCGTAGTTTCATGTGCACCACTCACCACCCATCGATTCTTACGTTCATGGGCATGAAAAGGTTTGAAATGCAAATACATTCATGAAAGGTTCGGTATTTTTCCCACCACATGAGGATAATGTGAAGGAAACAACCAGTGGTTTTCACATTGAACTAACGTCGTGGAAAGTGGAGGCTGTTGTGGTTGGACTGGTGGATGGGTGGATATGGCCTTAAACTCTGGTGACCTGAGTTTAATTCTCAGCTTATACTTTAACTTTTGAATAAACACATTTCTAATTTAACCATTAAAAAACCATATCCTAACTTAATATCCTAACTTTAGTTTCTCAATTTGAACCATAATCTGAACCAAATTGTTTTACATGCCAAACCATAATGCCTCAGCACAACATGATATTTAGTTTTTGGAGAGTAATCTTCAATGATTTATGTTGTTCACGTCATGTGATCATGTGCACATCATTAGTACAGTACATCCGCTAGTTAAGATAAAGCAGCCAACTTCACTTTGTTGAAAATGTATGTCCCAGTAACACACCTACAATGACAACAATATATGATTCATTTTGTTATTATATTAGGCAATACAGCAGAGTAATAATAATTTAAAAAATAAAAATAAACGTTTTTTTTATTAATGTTTTTAAATCAAACAAACATAAGTAACATTCAACAAAGCTTTCTGCGCCTCGATCACCAAAAACATTTTAGCTTTGTCACTTATAGGGCATGTTAACATGCTAATGTTACCATTTAGCCCAAAAGAACTGCTGTACAAAAATACATTACATTACAATACAATATTCTTCACAGAGCCGACTCTTAGTCTTTTAATTACCCTAAAATAAAACCTGAATACCGACTCTTGAGGGCGGAAGCTTTCATCTCTTTCACATTGCATTTGCACATTGGAGCTTTTTATATTTTTGGACCATATATATATATATAAAATACTAGATTCAATAGCAACAAGACAACTTTGTCTGCTAAATGAAGAATCACAACTCACTGTTGCTCTGTTGACAATAAATGCTGCTGCAATTCATGAAGTCGTGCAACAGTTAAACAAAAGCCCTCACACACAATGTGAGTATACTTCTCTGATTACTTTGCTGTTGCGGTTTCCTCTACTTTTTATCTCAAAAACGCAGCGACAAAAAAAAAACCCAGGATGTTATTAAGTCTAAGATGATTCGATGGATTCAGGCCAGGGAAGAAAAGCAGCTCAGTGCTTGAGTAAACACACATTTCACATACTGATGGCAGAGGCTCACAATGAGATCAGGACCATTTCACTGCCACAGTTAAACAACCTATAGACTAAACACAAACACATACACGCCAACTCAGAAGTTCATATTCATGCATAAACATGTACAAATCAAGATATTATGTGAGTTGGCGTTCCAAATTATCCAAATTTACTGTAAATGATTTAGCGTATATTGAATAATACTAAACCACAGCAGTCGGTGGTTAAGTGTGCTGCCAGATATAACACTCATTATAACAGAATTAATAACAGCAGAATATTATATAGATTGAGTAAGACTGTAGTCAGCATTATCTCACATAATGTTTAGGATTGCTATTGAAAACACTTTTATAGGATCACTGAGTTTACCCACAAACACTCTGCCTAAGAGAAGTTATGATTACTATAATGATATAATGTGCTAACCACCTCCAATTTTTCCCCTCGACACAGAAAGATTGATGGTGGCCAGTCAGACCGTTCCCTGAGGAATCCTTTGAAACCCTGCAACAATGTTGATATAGCAAAGATTCATTATGACTTTTAGAAAATAGGTTGTCCAATAACATTGTGAAAATGATTTGTTGCCTTTCATGGGAAACATTCCTAATTCCTAATAAGTTGCAATAATTTCAGAGCAATCCACTCCATCTAAACCAGTTATACTACAATAGATGTAATGTCTTTTACTTGCTAAATGAATTAGCCTTTGCAAACAATGATTTTCTCCCGAGGGGTTTAACCGCAGGAATCTGACAAACTCCTATTAATCCTGGCTAAATACCAAACTCCAGACAGCATAAATATAATTGCAAGCCAATATAAAGTCTCAGCTTGGTTCGCAATTGCATTGTCTTGATGTTGCATTACCTTAATATGCAGTGTCATCGCTGCTTACATTGCTCACTGAGCATCAATGAGCTTTAAAGTTTAAAGCTGATTTTGTTTTTATTTGTTGTGAGTGAGTAATCATTTCATTGCAAATCTCAGGAGTTGCGTCAGACCAACATCAGGATTTCAGGAAACTGAATTCCAGAGAACATCATAATCCTGCACAACAGAGAGATTTACAGCGAAAAATGCAGTGGTTCAATCCAAAAAAATAAGAAAATTGATCAAAAGCTGAAATTTCACAGATAATCACTGGAGGAATCAATCATTGTGTGATCATATGCCACTGTTGCCTGATCCAAGTGTTGATCTAAGTCAACACAAGCTTTTAAATCAGCCCTCAGATCTACTAATTATCCACTGTTACTTTTGCTGTGGTTCGCTGGCCCTCTCAAAAAAATGGATCGAGTCTCTCCTGCTGAGGGAAACATGGTTTCAATAACAACACTGTAACGATTTGACAATCATCATGGTTGCCATTCGCCACATCTGAAATCAGCACATTCTTGGCTCCATGCGTCACCTTGAAGCAGCTCAGAGGAGCCATACCTCTTGTGAAATGAATGCATGCTCTTCTTATGATATTTCTTGCCAGGGTCAAAGGTTAAAATGTCTCATCTGACAAATAATACTTACACTGACCTGAGGCAATCACTTGAGATACTGTTTTGAATGAAAGGGAGATTAATTTGTCATTTGGCCAATGAAATGAGCTCATCAGTACCATATGAGACAACATCTGGGGTGGCGTAATGAGCAAACGCAAACGTTCTAATTGAGAAAGTCCTTTCACCTTGACAAACACACGTAGGACACATGGTTTCAAACCCAAAGTATTTCTCTCTAACATTAAATATTCATAATGCAACACTTAAAGCTATTTAAAGCATTATTTATTAAGAGTTTTTTGGTTGTATTATTGTATATTTCCTGCTGAGTACCGCTCACTTTAAACCAGTGAGGAGAGCACAGATATAAATCTCTCAAGTGAAATAAACAAAACTGTTCGCACTCTGGCAGAAAGTTGTCTGTGTATCCATGATTATATCAAGCTGATTGAGAAATAGGTTTTTTGGGAGCCTTTAAAGCCTCTAAAACTTGGTTTGTAACTGTAAATATACATGAATATGCAACATTCGAAGTATGAATTCAGACAAAAAACGTCCTTAGATATTATTTATTGAGAGTTTTACACACAAAATCTCTTTAAAAAAAAAAAAGAAAAATAATAACAATAATAATGTGTACAATAATTGTGGCCCGACAACTGTCATGACGTTTTGATCACTAAATCCTGATTGGTGCACTGACGTTTGTGACATCACCTGTTTCTATCTGAGCTCACTTCACAACAGCGAGATGAGCAGAGACAAAAACTAAAGCACAGGAATCTTTAAAACTGTTTTAACATTTAGTATTCATGTGGGACCACTTTGCTCATAGTAAGAAGCTGATTTAGATGATTCAGGTTTTTAGAGCCTTTAAGAGTGAGGAGTGTTGTATAATAAAACAAAACAAAAACTACATTTCCATCTTTTTTTGAAGGGGTCTCGAAGTAGACAAATCTTGGTTCATCTTTATACTGTCATGTAGGGATGTTTATTCTCCTGAATCAGACTGTCTCTGCGGTCTGGAAAAAAAACAAAATCACCAGTAGTTAATGCCAATTGTATAAAACTGAGAGGAGCATTACATTCTCAATAAATAAGTCACCAGTAAGATGCAACTATGAAAGTAAAATCCATGAATGCAACATCATGTCACGCCGTTTCCAAGACTCGGTCAACACACTTTATAAAAAACACTTCATAACATGCTGACAAGACAAATATGTTACTTTAACAAACACCTAGAAGAATGTGTGTGTGTGTGTGTGTGTGTGTGTGTGGGTGTGTGCACAAATGTTTTTGGAGTTTGATAGTGAGATAAAGAGGAAGCAATAGACAGTTTTACAAGGTGCCATGAAGAGAGGAAAACAAACATGACATATTTAAGCTGTAATATGCTTTTCATTACGTCCCGGGGCTAAAAAAAATATAGGTTATTTTTTTATTCCCCTGCCAGGTAATAAAGCCCTAATTGATTATTGTGATAAAATTAAATAAACTCTAAGCTGGATTTTATGACTCCAAACTTCCTGCAGAGTTTGGTAAGCAAACTAAGGGTGACTATCAGGGCAATACACTGTAGTATCACACTCAGGGAATGACCTCACAGCAAACATAACACAGTGGTTGACTTTAGTGTTGCCAATTTTTTATGACCATGGTTATTTCATTAAGCATAACAGTGAGATATTTAGGATTTAAGGGAACATTGGATAAATAGTGTTTTCTGTTTTGCAGTTGAGTCAAGTCAAGAATATCAATAACAATTTCATGCCTGCAGAGCGATACCTCCAGGATGTGTTTTCATGGCTTAGCACGAAGACTGAAAATAGCTAGGCCCATCGACGACTCCAGCTAAGACAGCTGACCTAGTGTCTGATTCTTGTGTTCTATGTAATGTATTAATGTGGGTTTACAGGCAGTTACAATGTTGGATTTATTAAATCATAATCATGAATCCACCCAGCACCTCTGCACAGCCAGCTGCAGCTGTCAGTACTGTTTTCTTTTGTAAGCAAGGTGACATCTCAGAGGAGAGAAACAGCTACTACTTACAGCAGACACTGGTTATACAGTACATGCAAAAAAACATCAGAGCCAAACACATGTTGGGTGGACTGAAAACAGTTTCTGTAATCTCTCTGTGGTCAGTTACTTTATGTCATAGGACATCACCTAAAGAAAACAAACTGGAGAATAGCCCAACGTCAGAGCAAAGCAAATTTGATCTAGGACATCTCCTCAAGAAAGTCTGTTCACCTTGCTGTGAAGCAAAACTGTCACAGTAAACTAAATGTCCAATCACCCAATCAAAGCAGATGGTTTTATTAAACTGATAAGCCTCAGAGGCTCTCTGCAGTTTGACCGTGATTAGATTCAAGCCAGAAAAGGGTGCAAACTAAGTCAAGGATATCCTCACCGCACCCTGCCTCAGCAGGCAAAGCTGCCTGCTGCCTCATGCGCTATGCTATGCTCACTATTTTCCATCGTTCAGTCTCATTCCAGCTCTAATTTCAGAAAAAAAAACATGTTTATTTAAAACATGCGGCCTCTCTCACACCTCTTTCTCTCTGTTTTTACCACTTTTTTCCTCCGTCTTTTCTTTTCTCTGCTCTACCGACGTCTCATTTTCTCAGTTTTTCCTCCCCCCCCCTTTTGCTTTCTCTTTGTTTGTCCTCTCCCGCATGTGTCCTGTCCTGTGGTCTTTCTTTAGTGTCCATATGCTCTTAGAATTAAAAGAGGGGGAACGGAGGGAGAAAGGAGGTGGGCAGCTCAACCCTCCTCCTGAGGGAGCATCTGCTTCTCTCTTTCCTCTTGTTCACAATCATCTCTCTCTCTCTCTCTCTCTCTCTCTCTCTCTCTCTCTCTCTCCCCTCTTCCTCTGCGGACTAACAAACAGCTCTGACCTCAGACAGTTGGATGCATTACAGAGGAGCAACATGATATAAAACAAAAAATATGTAGCCAAATGACAAATCAGGTTAGGGATGTGGCCAGTATATCAGAAACATTTGCAGATCGTTTAAATCACTATTACTCTCATATGTTGTAATCTGACAAAAACACCTTTGCATTTTGTTGATATTGTGCTTATTAACATTTGTGTAAAATTCAGGGCCATGTTCTCCAGATGCTCTTCATAGCACCCTGCAAACTATTTGAGCTCAGCTGTTATGTTACTGATATTATAGCTTGACAGCAGATGTCTGTTGCTAATGAAGGTTTCTACAGGCACAATTTAACCAAAAACTAATTATTAAACATCTAACAATGAGAAATAGTAAATGTTTTGCAAAATATGTTTTTACCTATATGTAACAGAATTCTTCTTCGATAGTCTTTTATTTAGCTTTTATGTTTTTGTAATATTGCAACACTGTGTTCCCCTATTTAGCATTCATAAGCAGTGTACAGACATGTAATAAATGGTTCATAACACATCATAATATAGTTGTAAGCAGCTTTAAAATGTTATTTTACATTGTTACACCTGTGTTTTTTTGTTTGTGCTTCAGCCTCTGCTTGCAGGTTCCCACTGAATGAGTTATAGTTACAGATACACCCATTAATAAACACTTATACCTGTTTACAACAAAAACCATTTATTAAATGTGTATATAGTGCTTATAAATGATAAATGACACTTAAAGGTCATTGCATTAGTGTGTGTCTGGCTTACTGTTTCACTTTACATGAAGTGCTTGGAAAATCACAAATGTCTTGTAAAGCCACATTCAAAAATCTTTCACTTCAATGAGGCAGCACTTTAAGCATCATCTCAGTAATATATATAGTAACATCATGGTGGCTCAGCATTATCCCTAGAGGTGAATGTGTTGGACTCTTTCCTTGCTTAGTGTCCAGTACATGCTGGGATATGGTGCAAACATGCTGCATTGCCTAATGTCTTGTTTTACGTCATATGGGATGGATGTTAGAGATGGAAAGTTTCCCAAACTGGTTGGATGATTACAGAGTGGTGTGAGTGGCAAGATAACGACATATCCATTAATTTTGGTTTAATTACATTGAACATTGTCATTCTGAGCCGTCACTGACAGGTGTAGAGTTGCGCAAGGGTTATTTTCGCATACGTAATGTAAAAATTGCTTTGTGGGATTCTTAGCAGGAAGCAGTGCGATGCAAACAACACAAGCATTTTTTGTTCCATTATGTGAAATTTGATAAAAATTCCACATGAAATGCCAATAAATACACTGCACTTTAAGATGGAGTGATATTGGACACAACCCTAAAATAAAAACTAAGTCATGACTACTCCATTACTTTCTCTCCTTGTATTTTCATGGTTTCAATTAATCATTTAAAGATTGTGGCTAAAAGTTAACTTAAAGGAATAGTTCAGCATTTTGTGAAATACAATTATTGCTGAGAGTTAGGCCAGAAGATCAATATCACTCACGACATTTCTTTGTGAAATATGAAACTATAGTCAGGAGACAGTTAGCTTAGCATAAAAACTGGAAGCAGGGGCTCTGCCCAAAGGTATGCCCGGGTAACAAATAGTCCACAGATAGTTTTGGTGTTTGTATGTATTAAACAAACAATAATAACTTGTTAATAAGTGATTGTTTGGTGTGTGTTGGTAGGGAGATTTTGCTGTCTTCTTCTTGATTCCAGTCTTTATGCAAAGCTAACATCTCCTGGCTACCTTCATATTGAACAGAGTTTTTGGGAGAACATGCTTTAATTGCAACCATGATTTAATATCTTTACTTAGTATTGTATTGTGGGATGATCTCACATTGCAAAATGTGGACATGATTAATTCGACTCTATAGCTGCTCACAGCTTGGAAAAGTGTCTTTTTTTATCTACATATGTCCAAATAATTTCAGATTTGAATGCTGTCTCACTGTGTAAACACACATCCGTCAATAAACACGGAGAGCAGCTGAAGTGTTATGCACTCAATATGTCCATAAATTACCAATGAACCCAATAACACACCCTGAGAAGTCATTTTCCATGAGCTATTCCAAAATATGGCTGATATAAAATTTCATATCTCGGAACGATGCTTTGAAACATCCCATGAAATACATCAGCCTTGTGTTGCCCATGAGAGGCTGAGCAGCTGTTTAAAGTGAGCAGAGTAACAAATTCACGGCCCTAAAACACAGGCGACATGTAATGTATGTCTCAGCGGGTGCAATAAATACTGCAATAAAATTATGATAGTGTCAATGTTTCCAACCTCCGCGAAGGGAGAGATGTGAAGCGAGGCCCTAGCACTTATGTAGGAGACAAGGTCTTTTGTTATGTGACATATAAATTTGAATCAGTCCTATTTATATGTGATTTAACAAGGAGTATTTAATCAAATTCAGCTGGTGATGCTTTATCACTGATACATAACACCTCCTTCGGCCAAAACTCTGAGTATTTCATGTCACTTGATGTCAAATTATTACCTGCAGTTAAAATGATGTCATATTTCTCCTTAGCATGACAAAGCAAAGCACTTTATTTTTATTTTTAATAACATGAAAGACGGTTTAAGTCACTTCTATTGTATTGTCGTACAATGGCGCTGAACCCCATGCTTTTCTGTGATTATGTAATTACCTCTTAAATACCTTTTTACATACTGTGTCATTAAAGTTGCCTAAACCATAGCTCAGCTCTTGCTTTTCTTCTCCCCCCACCCCCCTCTTCCATGTCTGCTCTGCCTCCCTCACATAATCTGCAGGGCACCATCCTCGCTCTGCTGACTCAGAGCAGATCAAGGCACGGGGAGTCTTCTTTTTGGCATCAGAGAAGGAGCGAGGATCTGGAAGAACTGGGCATCACGCCATGTGACGATGGTGTCACACTTGTTTTGTACGTGCAAATGCATAGCTGCGTGCTTTACATCAATAAGACTGTACAAAGGGCTTTCCTCACTGCGTAGGAAAGGGTGTGTGAAGGGAGAGCACGCTTCTTGTGTTGCGTTGATGATTCATATGTGCTTTTAAAGGGATGAGTTCTTTTTCAGGTTTTCATATGACAAGTTCGCACTTGACCTTCATGTGCAATCTCGAGGTGAAGGGTTTGGTCCATTTCTTAAAACCCTTAAAACCATAAAGCTCCTGCTACATCGGGCTGCAAAGCATGACGCAATTGCATCATCGAGGAACAGATGTTTGTGACATTTTATCCAAACTGTGTCTTGCCTCATTCTGCTTCTCCTCCATACACTGTGTGTACTTTACCCTCGAATAAACTGTTTCTTTGATGTCACTGCACCTTCTGGGACATTTACAAGGCTTTCCCATGAGGTTCATTGAACGCATAGTGATGATGCATTTACTTAAGCAAGTTTAGATGACACATAAACAAAACAGCATATCACAGCAACCGGAGTTTCAGCCAGCTGTAAAATAAGGAAAAAGAGCAGAAGGGGGAAAACAAGGATAAGAAATAATGACAAAATCATGCTGTTAGTTTGGCAGCGAACACTGAGGCACACTTCAGAGAGAATCCAGAGAAAGTGAGTAAGCATATTTGCTTTACTCTCTGGGGTGCCTTCAGCATGTGTTGCAGTGGGCTGAAGATAAGGCTGCTATGTAATATCAAGGTTTGAGTTCAAACTTGACAAGTCATCTGTCTGTTTTAAGCTTTTCATGTTCCACCCTACTACTCCTTCTTTTTACAGATACAAGGTATGGTCCATTAGCAGTGTAAGAAATGAGAGCAGATTTCTCACAGCGAATGAGCAACCTTGTGTTTTGTAGTGAGGACTCAACCAGATTTCTACTAATTACAGGCCAGAGGGGGTACAAGCTGAACCAAACAGCTTAACACACATCAGAGAAAAGAATGTTTCTGCCCTTCAAAGCCTCGTGAACGTATGTATCCTCAAACCACACGCTGCTAATATACTGTATGAGAGCTATATTAAGTGAAACATGAGCCGAATAATGACTGTCAGACAAATACTGCATTATGCAGGCTTCCACATGTTTATGTTTTATCTGTTTTAAGCTTTGTTCTGTCTTACAGCTATACCTGCATACTTCTGTAACAGCGAAGGAAGAAGAGACAGGCACACATAAACCCTTGACATACAGGTTTCTTCTTTTGTGTCCTCTTCAAGGGAGAGTTTCACATTTGAAATACACTATTTGATTCCTGCCAAGAGAAGAGCAATACCACTCTCATATCTGTGAAATATCAAGGATGCAGACTGGAAGAGTGAGTAAACAGCAAGCTTGGTTCTGACTGCTCATGGTCTGACTTTGGTCCAGGCAAGAAATAGTCATAACTCCTCCTGATTAAACAAAAGTTATTGTATTTACACTACCGATTTCACAAATGAGGTATAACGTGTAAATGAATGAGCTTTTGAGATGCTGGTACACACATGTTTGTTTCCTTTGGCCAGAGCCAGGCTAGTTGTTTCTCTCTGTTTCCGATCTTAATGCTAAGATAGGTTATCTGCCCTTTTTTGCTGTAGCCTCATACATTAGACTCACGACACACAATCAAAATCAAAATCAATTCAGCACAACCATTTTCTTCTTACAATGCAACTCAACCGCCAACTAATTCAGTTGGAGATTAGATATGGTAATAGCAAGAGCTAACACCTCACCACCAGATTTTTTTGGTTTCAAACTTTCGGTCTTCTGGACTCAAGTGACATCACTTGAGGCAATTTATCAGACTTCCAAACCACTTAACCACTTTTTAACATGCAGTACTACTCCCAAACACCTGACATGAATCTACCTGATATGTGGGCACCTTTAAAATGATTACATTACACAGTTTTACTGTATCACTCTGGATAAGCTTGGTCCTGTTGTTCATTGGAGCTTTATGATGTTTTAACTGAGTGAAATATTCAAACACAAGACTCCATATTTTTATGTCTGTTCCATTTCATCAAATATATGATAAGATAAGAAAAGATAATCCTTTATTGATCCCTGGAAATTCAGGTTACAGCAAGACATAAGCATAGGAAAATACAAAAACTTAAAGAAAATAAATCATGAACGTTGTATAAAATAAAAATCTTAAATTATTATATAAATAAAGAATATAATTGTATTATACTATATATAATTGTAATATAATATGTATTAATATAAACTATACAAGGACAAATTAAACTATTCCCCTAAATTCTTTGGAAACTTCTCGATCTGTATTGAAGTTTTGTCGGTTTGAACAATGTTTGGCTGTGAAGCATGTGTTTGTAATGACTGGCAGTGTGCTCCTTATCAAGTAGCTAATACTCCAAGTGTCTGGATTTGCATATGAAATGGCACATATCAGGAAGTTAGCCTGAATGTGTATACCGTAAAAGGTGTAACACCTGCATGCTTCTCACCCCGTACCCATATTCTACAACCTTTACCTCCCCCCACTTTCTTTTTCTCCTCTTTCTCTTTCTCTCTCACACACACACACACATACAATATCAATGCACACACAGGTCAAACAGACGGTTGGAAATCTAAGCTATTGATGGCTACCTTGGGAAAAGCCAGAGTTTGTGCAGAATAGGCCGAGCCATTTCTTCCCACACCTGCTGCTTTGTGTCACTTTATCCCGTGAACATCCTCTCTGGTCACCTTATCCTGGCCTTCCCAGAGACAAGTATAGGATGACTGGCAGAATGATTGCCAAGTGCTCCAAAATAGCAGGCACCTTGTAAAAAATGATAATAAATATGATTTTTTTTTAATGCTGGAATATTTAATATAGTTTCTATTTGCTCGCTATAATAAATATAGCGACCCAGAACAGAGGTTAGGCTGTTGCAGGTTGCTATAAATTGTCCATTTTATGCTGGAAATATGTCATGTAGATTTTTATTGTAGTATGATTTATATTGAAAAAAAAAACTCTCTTTGACTCTCTATCAGCTTTCCCCCAGTAGGATACACCGGTAACCAGAGTAGCCACTGGATCTAGTGACATTGGACACCGCCAAGGAGAATTAACTGTTTTCTCCAAGCCACGGGAAACATAGGACACAATCTAGGCCTCTCACAGTCAGCACGCTACCCAGCAACACAGGCCCAAAGCTTGGGTTACCACCTTACCCTCTTCCCTTTGTGCATCCCTCCATTCAGCAGAGAGAAAGATAACTAGAGCTGGTTTAGGCCCTGAGGTGGGATTAATGTCTTTTAGGCACCAAAGTGGCTTGTTGTCATGATTAGGACTCGTTATGAATAAAACAGGAAGGAGTTTTAAGTCCTTAAATGTCAACCCAAACATTGTATAACATCATTATGAAAACACTTCATAAAGTTAGTCGGCAGTTAATTCCCATGTGATATTCTTGTGCTCACATGAGGGAAACACCAGAGGTCTATTTAAACCAGTTTGGATAGGGGGTGGTTGTACATGGATGCTTACTTGGGCCTGGGAAACAAACTTAATCTGAATGATCCACTTTCTCAGAACATAAATTTCTGACATAATTAAACACTTTGCAGTACATCACCAAAGAGAGAACCGATGGCAGGAGTGTGTTTCATTCGTCTCAACCGGAACTGTAATGTTTGGCCAAATAAATAGAGGGTATCAGCTTTCCCACAAGCCCAGTAATTAAATGAGGAGTCTTTTTTTTTAGCGCTGCGCTGCTTTGAATCATATCAACGGTTAGATAAGGCTCCATCTTAATTTGCAAGAAATAGAAGTAGAAACAAATCAGTCAGGAAATTAGAAAAAATGTCTGAAATTAACTTTAAACGCGCACAAATTTTAATCAGATTTGTCTCCAGTAAAAATATTTGCCTAATCAATTGTTTCCCTGAGAGAGAAAGGCAAACAATCATCACACCATGGATCATTAGGCAAAATGGGCACACGCCTCAATAAGCCTGTGCCCAAAGGCTAAGTTTAGAGCTGCCAACGGTTTTGATCAGTATTAACAGCTACAATGGTGCGTAAAAAAAAACACAGTGCTGTTTACTGCAGTGGAAAGAAGTTCTCATTAACAGAACATTACAACTGTGTAGGCACCAAAACGCAATCTGGGAGACAATGGCTTCAGGCCGAGTTTATACAAAACAGTGATTGGCTTCTGATTAAAATATTGGCAAAATAAAAAGGCGTCAGTATGTCACTAAAAGTCAATTTGCCATCCAGTAATTACGACACTGTTAACACCACTGACGGTGAAAATAGCAAGGCTGGGAGGAGAGTGTGATTTTATGTAGAGGAAATATGCTGGAGGGAAGGATGGCAGAGCAGAGGTGGAATGAAGGTCAGGTAGCACCTGTTTAACATCAGCAACTAACAGCAGGAATATCTATCAAACCATCTGGGTACAGCTCTGCCCACCAGATTACTGCTTGGCATGCAGCTGTGTGTGTGTGTGTGTGTGTGTGTGTGTGTGCATATGTGTGTGTGCGAAAGAGAGAGAGACAGAGACAGAGACAGAGACAGAGACAGAGACAGAGAGAGACATAGACAGACTGATATAAGAGAACATAAGAAGAGACTACCAAGACTGCTCTGTAAATGAATGTTCTATCAGGGCTCTATTTAACCATATAAGACTTTTATTGTATTATATATATACTGTATATATGGATTTTGTTCTCTTAGTTGTTCCAAGAGTTATTTAAGTACATGTTAGCATGAATCATCCAATTATCTTTTATTTAGGTCATCTGCTTTAGTATAAGCTCTGTTCCTGAACAATAGACTAGATGGTGGTACTAGAATTAAAGAGACTATCGCTGTGTCTCACTTCGGATACTTCCGTTAGTATACTTCTGTGTATACACTGTGCACTTTGTGGCGTAGTGTGCTAACTTCAGCAGGGTAGTCTTGTCTCAATTCAAGTATTGTGCTCTTACCGGAAAATGGCGACCACAACATTTTATTCTTTGTCGAACTGAATTGAGCATTAGCACCATTTGACTGCGTAAATATAGATATAAAACATATGTACAACTTACTTGCCGTAATCAGTGCAACTGCTTCAGCTCCAGCAACTTCCTCGACCTCCATTTTCATGATGCCAGTGGACCCTCTCCTTCTTCTACATAGCCAAAATAGCCACCACTGAGGGTGAGAAGTTACCTTACCTTTCTTTAAATGTCTTTATTTATTAAATCAGCAGTAGTAGTAGTGAATCAATGTAACCCTTAGTGACTCCAGAGAAAGCAATAAACAGAATTACACGCCTGGAGAACGACTATAATCACAGCCTACCTACTGAAAACTGGAAAACCTCACTCTCTGTAGGAGCTAGCACCCCATGTGCACCTCATATGTTAATACTAATATAGGTCTGAGGTAGTGGCTGTGGTCAGTGAATGCCTCACTTATAATGGCCCAGTTGGCTGTGCATGCATGTGTATATGTCCACTTGGATGAAAGGTTAAAAGCACTAAGAAAGATTTTTTTGCTGTGTAATTAAGGACAAAGACACTTAATGCTACTTTATTGTGTTGAAAGTGCAGTTTAGACCCATAGAGTTGATAGAAAATGTGACATTCAGTTTCTGTAAGCGCATCTCAATTCATGAAAATTATCAATTTGTCCGTACAAACAGCTGGATGCAAACGGAAAAGCTGAAAAAACAAACAAACTGACTGAGAAGAAAAGTTGGTGTACTGATAAAAGCAAAGGGCAGTACAAACTAAAAAAATAAGTATATCAAGATGTAGATAAATGATTTAAACAGGCTTTGAAGTTTCTGCTTCAATGAGAAATTACAGCGGTAATATGGCATTTATGTTTTAGTGATATCTAGCGGTGTAGTTGCTGATTGGTCATGGATGGCTTCATGGAAGAAGACCTTTGACATCCGTAGCACACACCTCATTCTAAGGTAACAGAAAAATGCAGTTTATTTTGGGGTGATTATACACTAATGAAAACATAGTTATGCATATCATATTCCATTTCTGACATACTTTATAAATGGAGACCTCGAAATATTGGACCTTTAACGTCTAATAGTCACATAGCGACAGTGGATGGAAATTCTGTAAATTTGTTTAAAGTTAGTGCTACATTTAGATGGAAACCAGGCTAATGGCCAGATCATTTCTGTCAGCAATGTTTTATTTTACCATTAAAACTCTGGATCCTCGTTGAGACCAATGATGGTATAAAGAATGAACAGAGCCTGACGTTGGATGTGATGTTGGATGTACTGCTTCTTCCGTGATGATGAAACATGTGTTTACTGCAGCCTTGTGGCTCACCTGAGGAAGATACTAAATGGACTGTCACACATCCACTGACAGGAACATGACGACAGCATGTGTAGGGCCTTCACCTCCCAAAAGGTACAAATAAATGAACAGACAAGAGATACAAAAGTGTCCTCTGCATGTGCCAGAGGGCCAGCTATGCATTACTGCCATCCCAAACAATGCTTCAAGTTTCTTGTTTTGTCACCCAATCTACTGTTTGCTATTTTAGCTAATCCCTTCTTAGATTATCACCCCAGGCATCCCATATGTAACACCTGTTGTTTACCTCTCAGTCATCGGGATACAAGCAGCCTGCATGATACCCTGACAGTCGTTCTGTAGGGAATCTCAAGGAAGCACATGGACGGTAACATCTTCTGCCCCCACCTCTGCCCTTCCGCCCCCCTCCCATATCCGTCTCTTGCTTTTGGACGCCACCACCAACAGCTGCGGAGTGGAGCGCGAGCTGATGACGTCCTCTGGAGTAATTGCGCTGTAAATTTGAGGTCTAAGGGGGTAAATAAAGAGCTGTAAGCCAGGAACCAAAGTAGTCAGGGTAACAAGAAAGAGACACAGCGAGAGAAGGGGGGAAAGGGTGCAACCTGACACCAACCACCACCTCTATTATAAGGAGCATCACCAGCACCACATCTGCCCTATATATAGCTTGTGGGCTGCTTTCAGTTTCTGTCTTCCCTCTCTTTTTCTTTGTATCTGTGTGATTCTTACTTTTATTCTTCTCTGCTTTTCTCCACAATTTCTACCCTCCGGCAGCCTTTTTACCCTCTCACGGCCCTAATATCTGTCAGTCACAGACTAGTGTCAGAATATGTATGCAGGCTTACCTACATCGCTGGGTATGAGCTCATAAGTCAAGGTTTCATGCACATTGGAAATGACTGAATACATCTCTGGGAAAAAGTGGAAAATGTGGTCTTTTCTCACAGAAACCAGCTGCTTTTGACTTCTTTGGAAATGCATCAGCAGGTAAATGTCAGTACAGATTAGCCGAAAGGGCATTCCTGCTTTACAGTACACCGTGTTAACGGTTCATACATTATAGGAAGTATTTTAGCTGCATGCTCGTACATTAAATAGCATTAAATCAAATTCTTCCTTGGTTCTCAAGCAAATAATCTGCTCCATTTGCTCATCTATCACCAGAGAGGAAGGACATTAGCTGTAGTGAAGAGGAAGGGGCTTCCATTAGCAGGTTTTAATTATCCACAAAATGCATTTGGATATACAAGACACCAACTGAATCATGAGCAAATGCAGATATAGTAGTGGGTGAAAATTCTCAGCATGACTGAGGGCAAAGCAGAGTAGATGCATTGAACTGAGGTGTGAGATTTCACTTAGTCAGGCTAAAAACAGGTGAAATAACATCAAAGTCTGATCACTGTTGAGATAAAACAAGTTTTCAGGAAACCTGGTTGATTTTTCTAGACTTAAGTCTATACCCATGTTGACTTTGTTCTTTGGCTTTGAGCTTAATGCTAATGTCAGCAATTATATTATACCATTGGATACCGAACCCAAAGATGGTGCCTGTTCAGTCCAATGAGAATTTCCCCCCTGGTGCACATGCCAAAAACATTTTATAGCTACTCGGCTTACCTGGTTATGCAGTCCACTGAATATGCACAGTCTTCCCATCGGCCCTGCCCACGAGTTCCTACTCACCTCATAGACAAAACATTGTGATGACACAGATTTTCAAATCACTTTGAGTATCTCAAGGAAAGTTTTACAAATATGAACCTCCATGGATCAAAAATTCTAAATAAATATGTGTATGTCATAACCTTGACCTTGTTTGCAGTTCAAAGCGTCCTCTCAACAGTTTAGGAAAAGTTTTTTTTGTGGGATCTGTGGGATGAAATTTCCTTTCGTAAAGGGCGGTCCAGTGTATCCTAGGCTAAAGGAGATAAGAAAGGAAGCACTGAAGCTTCTTTCCTTAACATTTAGAGAATTCAAACAGCTCGTGTAATGAGTGGTATGGAAATAGATACTTTCCTGTTCTAAAATAGACTATTCGACCAGGTCTTATTATACTTCCATAGTCAGGACGCCAACTTGCTTACACTGACAATGCAATGACAATGCCAACATGCTGATGTTTAGTAGGTGTTAAGATCAGCATGCTAACATTTACTAATCAGTATAAAACTTTAGTTGAGGCTAAAGGTTGTCTACCAAATTGTAGCAATCCATATAGTTCAGATCTTTCATCCTGGACATTGGAGTAGGCCAAGCAACATGACCATCCATAGAGCCACAAGCCGTAGAATAGCATTACATATGTACATAAAAGTCTACAGAAATTTTGACTAAACATATTAATTTGTGTGGCTAAACACTTTAAGGTGGAAACATAATTGCTGCTTTGTGCTAGCCCTGTGACAGACTGGCAACTTGTCCAGACTGTTTCCTTGGCTTTGCTTCTTGCATGCTGAGATAGGCTCCAGTCCCCTGTAATCCTGAACAGAAACAGGCCATGTCAGCCACATAGATTTTGAAAAATTTAGGCTTACCAAGATTTGCAGTGCCTACGTTATCGTAAAGGTCTTTGTAGGCCAGAGTAACAACATACCTACAAGGCAGGTATGAATCTTTAGCACGATAGGTACAATCCTCAGTGCCTGGGCCTTCATGTTTTAAAATTTTTGTTTTATAACATGACACTGTCCTGTCATATCAGCTAGCCATCTTAGTGGCAGAGTTTCCTTTCAGTGTGTGTGATACGCAGCACGGCTCTTTTTCTATTTCAGTCTGACGCTTGGAGAGACATGCAGGCGGTTCATGGTTCCTTGTGGTTCTTCTGAATTTGAGTGGGTGCCTGACTAACTGGTTGACTGGCATTCCCCCAGAGACACAAGGAATGACAAAAACTTAGAAAAACAAAGGCACACCAAAACCCCAGTTGACTTGCACAATAAAAATCCTAATTAGCTACTGGCGATAATGATAATAAAAATATAGTCTAGACATGCTGTATTGAATAAAAAAGTGGGGATTTTATGAGAGCGTAATGCAGAGTTTAAAAAACCTCCACCATGTTGTCTGCCATGCCAGTGACAGTTTATATTATCTTGTTTTATGAATAATAAAAAAAGCTTTGCAGTTTTCTTGTTTGCTGATGTAAGGGGAAAGTATGCTGGTGGGTGTGAGTGAAGTCTGGGTCACTCGCATGCTGGAAACAGCTCAGTGTTTCATTAGCTTGCTTTATTGTTACTGAAGTGGCAGTTAATTTAAGCTAAGTATAATGCAGAGCCAGTAGATCTAGGGATTATGGTATACTCTTCAGCAGTAATTCTTACAGCGTGTGTGCATGCTTTTAGTATTTGTTTAAATGCAGCATTTTATTTTTCCTTTAAACACATTTTAAGCGGCATAGCTTCAACAATTTGGCTAATTTGTTTTCGTTACTTTGCAGAGAGTTGGACGAGAAGCTCAATTTTACTTTAATGTCTACTAGCTGAAGCTAGCAGCTGGCTTAGGTTAACATGGAGGCTCGAAGCAGGTGGACTGACTCTGACAATTGGCTGATAAGCATATTTCTTGTGTTGAAACATTTCTTTAACAACGGTAACATATCCCACCTGTATCTGAAAAACTGTAATTCGACTCCTTCATTTACAATCTTGGCTCCTTAACTGAAAAATTACTGCCTCTTTTAAAGACTTCCCACAAAGTGTTTTTGTTACACTCGTAAAGTGTTCCTTTAAAATGTAAGACGCAAATTCAAAGTTAAAAGCAGACTGCAGGGATGAAAAAATACATTTCATTCCCAATACACAGAGTCAGATATTGAGAAAAATGTTTATTTTTTTATTAATTTAATTTAATTTCATTTTAATTTTATAGTTTATTCAGATGGATCAACATACACATATGTCAAAGGGCACCTCTATGTCCCATTAAACCCTCCAGATGTTCAGCCGTCCAAATGAACTGTTGCACAAGCTACATGAACATTTCTTTTTTACCTTCTTTGGAAATTTGGTGTATCCAACAATGACTAGAACCTCTGTCTAGAACTTACAGCCACAGTGCCTTGTTGTGTAGAGACAGTGTTGCCACAGTGGACACCCATAAAACAAGTCATTCTCTAATTTTGTTTGTCATTTACGCGTGTAACAAATGTGGCAAAATCTCTTGCACTACACACTTTTCATTGTATATGATGTAGTGCAGTGTGGAAGATCCATTGATGGAAATGTACGCTGAGTTTCAAGCACGGTTGAAATCTATTTTTGTAGACCTCTGGTGAGGAGCTTTTCCTGATGTCTGCACTGTGCGGGTTCCCTGCTACTCTCTTTGATCTTTTTCTGGAATCAAATGTAATGATTGTGGCTAACTTTGAAAATCTGGAAACACACTTGCTATGTCTCATTGCTCCTTTGCACGATTCTCACTGGCACATTTGTGCTGCTGTTTGCTGCCCCTTTATTTATTTGAAATACTTGATGAGATATGAACCAAGCAATTGTCTCATTAGTGCAGAGGTGCCACCACGTGCTAACTGCTAGCAGGTTTTCATTGTGTCAATAGAATCAACAAGTTATTCATCTTCTTGCCAAGAGTTAGATGAAAAGAACAATACCACACTCATATCTGTGCATGTCGAGTTGTAGCCAGGAGACGGTTAACTTAGCTTTGCATAAAGACTGGAAACAGGTGGAAACAGCTAGCCTGGCTTTCTCTGAAGTTCAGCAATACACCCCTCAAGCTCAAACAGACACGTAAAAACAGGAAGGTAATGTATTGTGTATAAGGAATTGCATGTAGATGTTTCTTAAAGAACGGCAGTCAGGTGCCATGACTACCTGGAATCAGGTGAAGTGATAAGATAAGAAGTATCTACATTTCTGTTTGTGTATGGATTAAACAAATGAGATACAACATATTAATTAGTGATATTAATTAGTGAGCATTTTTTATATTTGGACAGAGCCAGGCAAGCTGTTTTTCCTGCTTCCAATGCTAAGTTAAGTTAACCCTTTTTTGGACTTCCTATAACTCCATATTTAAGTCATATGGGTCAAGGTGGTTGTACGATTGCAGAGTCGACTGTGTGAGGGTTAAAAATACAGTGACTCAAAGATAAAACACAGCATGAATTAAAGCTGGGTTTAATTTCCTTGAACAATGAGCTTTGGCTGACATGAGTCATCCATGTTTGTTTTGTTTTCAGGCATTTCCTTATTATTAATAGTCAATTCAGATAATTCAGAGCCAAACTATCAAAGTTCCCTTGTTATAATTATAACTTGGCTGTTGAATTCATCTGTCATGATTGGGTGTAATGAAACCTGAATACTCTTGGCCCTCCATTGCATTAGAGTATTAATGAACCACAGATTCCTGGAAGCCAGTTTGGTTAGATTGCTTTTGCATGAGTAATGTATATTGATTGAGTCTGCTATGGTTGTTGTTAATTGCAACCTCACTATATACCCACTCTAAACTATTTTCATTTTCTGCTGGAGCGCATTATTTGCATTTGATAATAATATTACCACTTGGTAATAGAACAATTCTTTGTTTATTTTCATAATTTCATAATTTTACATTTGTGTGCTTTCAGTTTTGGTGTTAACTGGTTGGGATTATTCTTCTTGGTTGTTATACC
This sequence comes from Larimichthys crocea, assembly GCF_000972845.2. Lineage (NCBI taxonomy): Eukaryota > Metazoa > Chordata > Actinopteri > Sciaenidae > Larimichthys > Larimichthys crocea. The sequence goes on from NC_040019.1 coordinate 10,569,179, forward strand.
AGCAGGCTATATGGTGAAACAATGCTGAGAACAGAGCCTCTGTCTGAAGAGATGCACCCAGTAAAGCTCTCCTAGCTTTAAGACATGTTGGGCTATGATGGAAAGTCTAGCCTGTCTTTCATGTGGTAATAAGCCTATTTGTTGGAGTTGGGGGACCGTGCCTTCATGTTACTTAAATGGCTTTATGGGACTATATTTCTATATATAAAAAAAGATCGTTTTACCACAAACACCAGGGTGAGGGTGTATTTCATGTGATTGTGCATTGTGTAGTAAAAATATATAGTTTTTAGTTTCTCTCTCAAACTTCTATAGTATCGTTTAAAGTCCTAGCGTGTAGGATTTAGTGGCATCTAACCATTTAGGTGTGGGGGGCGGCATTTAGCTCAGTTGGTAGAGCAGCCGGCCCATGTGTGAAGGCTACATCCTTGCGGCAGAAGGCCAGTGTTCGAATCCGACCTGTGGCTCTTTCCCACATGTCATTCCCCATCCCTCTCTCTCCCTGCATTCCTCTTCAGCTATCTCTATCAAAATAAAGCTTGAAAAAGGATAAAAACATTTAGGTGCGGATTGCAACCTCCTCGTCTCACCCTCTCCTCCCGATCATGTAGGAAAAACTAAAATACATGAATCATGCAAAAAATGAAAAGGTCCTATCTAGAGCAAGTGTTGTCCGTACTGTGCTATTGTAGAAACGTGGCAGTTCATAGTTGTTTCAACACAGCCTCTTAAATCTTGAACTGGACCTTTAAAAATGAGTTGTCTTTAACTATGAATATACTTGTATTTTGGTTGCAGCATAGCTCTAAGAATTGCAATGTCATTCTCTTCTACCACTTTGGTCCAGACTGAGATATCTCAACAACCATTGATGGACTGCTATATACATACGTTCATGGTTTCCAGAAGGTTGGATCGTAATGAAATTTTTGAATGTACCCTGAGGATGAATTGTAATTTTGGTGAACCCTTAGCTTTTAATCTAGCACCATCATCAAGTCACATTTTCAGTTGTCCAATACTTTATGACTAAATATATAGACAGTACAAACATAAACATACATAAACATAAACGTTGTATCCTGGATATTACCTATAGAACTATTGTAGCTTCAACACGGTGGTACCGCTGCTGCTATATTGGCAGTTCTGCCACTGTTGGCTCCCATATAATCAAAAAAGCGTCAAGTCAAAGTCAAATCACTCTTAATTCTTCAGAACTTTAAGCCTTAATATAATTTGAACAGGTGACTTAAACAAAGATTTAGCCTTGGTACAGTTGTTATGAACGGGGAAATTAGTTTTAGAGACCAGAACTGTTTTTTGTACCAGGTTGTAAATATATTTACTTCTGCTGTGAAGTTGGACATTTTAACATGGGAGCATATGGAGATTGATTTGTTCTGTAGCCAGCCTCAAGTGGTTGTTTGAGGAGTTGCAGTTTTTCACAGCCACAGAGGTTTACGCTTGCTAAATACATATAAAACTAATGACATTCCCCTCAGCCTCAGCTGCACTTTGTGTTTATTGTTAATTAGCAAATGAAAGCATGCAAACACACTAAGAAGCTAAACATTACATCTTTTTAGCATCGGCACATTAACATTGCCTGTGTGAGCATGTCAACGTGCTGATGTTATATGCATTTAGCTCAAAGCCCTGCTGCGCTGAAGTACAGCCACACACAGCTGACACGAACTCTTCTTTGTTATTAAAGGTGCTTCCTCTCTGTGTCATTCACAATGTTTATGTCAGATGTCAGTTCTATTTTCAGTGACTTTGGATCGCTGCCAGCTCTTTCTATATCTAAACTCATCTTCATTCTTGTAACAAGCTCAGGGCATTTCAGGTTAAGAAACAATCTGCCACTACATGCGGTTAGACAACCTCACTTCACCTTGAGAGTGATTTGGCAACGTAATAAGTTTTGTAAAAGGATGGATGTCCTCACATGCAATTTCTGTTTGGTGTGGTCTCTTTGCTCTCCTTATTTGTTAGTTAGTTTTTAAGTGTGATGAACTTAAATAATAGTTTGTGACTTTTTTGAGAACATGTTTCTCTCTTTATAGAAGTTAAAATCATAGGTACAAAGCATTTTTCATGATGACGCACAAGGCACCAGTTGACACATGCATACAACGTCCAAAATAAGAGTTTATAATTTTAGCTGAACAAAGAGTCTATTATGGCCGATTTAGAGGCAGAAAGAAGACGCTGACTGCTGATATTTCTGTTTGTTTAAACTTTTTTACTCACAGTGAAACAACGTTAATTTTGGTTTGCGGGATGTTGGCAGTCGGGGATTGTAGAGCGGTGTGAAGAACAGATGGCCTGAGTAAAAAACCTGTTCAAAAAACACACAGCCAGTTATGACAGTGCAGCTTTTCTTAATTGTGAAATTCAGCGTTTCTTATTTTGTCACACACTGTGACAGATCATTGTCGTGGTAAGACAATACATATTTGTTTTAAGCTTTTGTTTGTATATTTCCTGTATATTCAATACAATACGGTAATCATACGGAGGACAAGCCAAAGACACCATACTTGTTTAGCAATCAGTGAACACAAGAGAAAAAGAGAGAGCCCCATTCCCAGCCATAGCACACACATGGGAGTCTGTTCCCACTAGTGTCTTAAAATAGTCAACGAGGGCTTTTCAATTATACAGGCCACGCTGTAAGAAGGGGCCCAATCATAAAACCAGAGTGTTTACCTCCTCTCTAAATCTTACTCTGCTTTGATTAAGGGGGCAGAAGGCGGCTGGGAAGCTGGGATATAAAGGACAAGGCCAGGGGGGAGATACTGTACAAAAACTGTAGGAAACACAATGAGAGCTGTAATTGTCAACCATCTGTGACCTGAGGCCAGCAGAGCATCCACCATAATGTTAGTCAGTCCTGTAACACTAGAAGTACAGAGAGAGAGAACATGAGTGGGGTCATTAAAGAGACAAAGTTAGGTCAAGGTGTGTGAAGCTGAAGTTCAACTCAGTCTATGTTAAAGGGGCCGTCCTCCATTTTACTCGGGGTGGAAACTTCTTCTGTGATAAAGAATCGCATTGGCTGAAATGCAATCTTGGAACCCAGGGGTTATCGTATTACAACCTTTTTTTTTTGCCTATTAAAACCTTGATCTGTATTCATATGCAAATATTAGACATTCGCCAAAATCTTATCTTTCTCACAATTCACATGTATCAAGTTCCTAATAAGACTGCAGAGGAAGTCTTGGCTCGGCTATACCAGGAGCCCCAAGACATTGGCTATTTCCCCTGGACACTAAATTATTAGATGGTAGCTGAGATTGAGGAGGGTTTAACAAAATAATCACGATATCTTGGTTAAATTTCTTGAAAGTCTTAAATGTTTCATTACAAATCATTGTAATGCTTATTTGCTTTCTTGTCGAACGCAATGGGAACACTGACTCTGATGCCTGTGTGTTAAGTATAGAGTTGCAAAGTGTGAGGAGCCCCATTCATTTTTCCAATGGACGATATTACATGACTCACCGTTGGAGCAGTTCTACAGTTTTGGATGAACGTGAAAAATCCAGCGGCTGAATCATCATCATGAATCATAGAAATTATCTGTGTCTTTAACAAAAAGAAGTCAAAGATACAGACCTGTACAGACAAACCTTGTCGGGGAAGTTAACTGTAACTCACAAGGTGGATTTGAACAAGAAACATCCAGTCACAGTGCGTGAAATTCTGTTTTGTGCATTGTTAATGGTGGATGAAAGTTAGAGATTACAGGGAAAAGAGAAAGGAAGGAAAGTATTTTCATAGCCTCTAACTTAAATCAATTCACCTGTGGGTACTGGGTCAATTTTGGATAAATTCATAGCACCACATTTTATTACAAAATCCAACAGGTGTTTTGAATTTGCTACCACAAGACTCAAGGATTTTGTAATATTTCAAATCATCCATGCCAAAATGATGGATAAAACCTGATGCTGCGTTCTTACTGCAGCAGACCCACGCATGTGCTGGAATCGAACACTGCTTTGTCTTTCCCTTTCCTTATCTTTCCTCCCTCTGTAACTATATAAATCAGTGTTTTTCAATCCTGGTCCTTGGGGAACACTGCCCTGCATGTTTTAGATGTTTCCTCCTCCAGCACACCTGATTCAAATGATCAGCTCGTCATCAAGCTCTGCAGTGGCCTGATAACGAGCCACATTTAATTAGGACCAGGTTTGAAAACACTGATCTAAATAAGCAGAAATGCCCAAAGTATCCCTGATCTCTCAGAAATAAAGTTGGAAAAATGTGGATGTGAGGATATTGTATTATATAAAGAAAACTTTGAAATAAATTAAAAACCAATACACAAGTAACTCTAAAACTCATGCATTTCATTATTGAAGAAATAAATGACAACCTTGAAATCTGAAAAGAATCAAGCTAGCTGTTTCACCCTACTTCCAGTCTGTATGCTAAGCTAAGCTAAAATAAAGATAAACTAAGCTTAGCTAAGCTAAGCTGAACTGTTGTTCCTGCTCCATAAGCATAGAAATGGGTGTGGTATTAATCTTCTCATGTGCTGTGTGTCATTCTCTTTAACGTTTAACAGAAATAAACATTAAAAAGGTTTGTATCTGCTCACTGTCATCATGGAAAATGTGAAAATGCTTTTGTTACGTTCTGTGTGTGTCTTAATAGAAACAACGGCTGCATACAAGGGTGTGGAGGTTATAGAAAAGCATTTACACCTGTGTTCCCGGGTTTCATTGTTCATTGCTGCTTTAAGGAACCAGTTGGACTTGTTTGGACAAATAAATCGCAACGAGTTTTTATCTGCACATCTTCAAAAATAAATAAATAAATTAAAAAATCGTATTCATTGCTTCTTTCCTTTTGTCTGTTGGTCCATGTCCCCAACCTAAAAGGGGTCTTGATACTCTAGTTTTGCTCACTTGTAGAAAAGTAATGTAACAAATACATCTGGTGATAGAAGTTATTGTGTTTAGAGCAGAAATTAACAACAAAGTAAAAATTTCAGTCACAGTCACCTCTGAGGTCAGTGTCCATGTAAAAATAACTTTATTAAACAAGTCCTTGTTTTTAAATGTAGGACTTGTGCATAAATCATTGATGCTCATTTAAGGGTAAATTTGATTTTTTTGTTGATCTTTAATTCAGCAGGTCAACCTCAGCATAAACACCCCCGTCTGATCTTTTTCTGCTGGCTGGATGCTCAGGGGATTATGTTTTTAACGAGCTTCTCCTCATAGGAGGTAGATCATCCCTAATTAATATTTCAACGCATATATTAACATTATCCAAATTGATTAAGTGTCTTTGCATCCTTAAATGTTGTTTATCAAAGGAAAGGTCACTTGATGTATTTGGCTGTCCAACAGGGGTATCTTCCTGAGGACTCCATAGGAAGACATGGTGTAATATTGATCAATGGTTTAGCTGAGCTTAGGTTTATCATCACTAATGATTCATAAGTAAATGTTTACACATCCCTTCAGGGAAGCAATAAAGAAAACACCAATGTGTGTTAAACAAATAAGAGAAAATGGATTTCAATAAATAAAAAAAAACATAAAGAAATCAGCGAAGATATAAATCATCACAACTACTACATGCAAATCAAAGATCACATCAGTGAAAAAACATAAAAATTTATGTTCAGAGCTGGATGACTCATAGTTCACACTCTGCAAAAATGTCTCACCCCTGCAGCTGTGTTAATCCGCTGCTGTGCTTGTGTCTGTGTCGTCTTCTATTAGGTTTTAGGGTTTTAGGCAGTGCAGTAAAACGTTCTCAAAGTTCTATAGAGCATCTTCTGCCTCAAATCTGCAACGAACAAAAGTTTTCTTTCAAAAGGTCACAAAAACAAATGAAGCTCACATATTAGTGTGGGAATTGCTGTTATATATATATTGATTTCCTTTTTTGATTATTTGTGATCATATTGTCTTTGTTTTTCTTTGTCTATCCTTTAAAAGGTAGTCACTTCATCCACTTGTGAATTAAAATTTTTGCTGTGGGACCCTCTGGAGGACTACAACTACTTTGTGAAAGCTAATGGGAATCCAGATAAAGAAGAAAATGTTAAGGAGAGCTATGACATTACATGACAGTGATATTCCAACCCACAACAACTATTGGTCAGCCAACTATTGTAACATCACAGCAAACAGCGAACAGGCCTTTTGTCTGATTGTGAATTCTTTTTTGATGCACTGATAGGAGAAATATGCTCGTTTTGATAATGAAAATGGAACACAGCAGCTGCAGACAAATAATAAAATCAAGTCATCCTCTGGTCGTCTTTTTATTCCAAGACTGCAGAGTGATGTAAGTCCAGCCGATCTAACATTTGATTCAATTTGAGAGTAAAGCATTAAATTATTAATCCTGGCAGGGATATTGTTTTTTTAATGAACACATAGTGGTCTATGATGCCTGTCTAATGCTCCGTTTGGCACGTAGGAGAAAGTAAGGTGATGTTACAGAGTGAAACACAAGCATTAAAGATTTTTTTCTTATTTCATAAGATGATGGAGAACAGAGGAGACATCTAAATCTTATCGGGGCGCTCCTCAAATCTCTGGATAAAAAGAAAAAGAAAGACTTTAGTAAACTTCTCTGGGAGAAATCCAACTAAAATGATTTTTTCAAGTTAATTATATTTGCATGACTGTTTTCTTGCTAATCTGAGACCTAGCAATGCTGACTTTGCCGCTTTATTCTCAGATCAAAAATGTGGCCTTGGTGCACTCTTGTCTGGAAATTCCCATCTTGAAATTTCTCAGATGTACAAGATCAAACCAAATGAATAAGCATATTTTTCAGAATTCCCACAAGCTACTGAGGATGTGAGCAGAAACATTCATGTTTAAGATTCATCAAGCCAACATCGTCAACTGAAGAGGCAGACACTTATGATCAGTTTTGAAAGTGCCGTCTTAAGAGCCATCAGAGCACTGACACAGACTGCACCATCTGTGAAGGTTGCGTCATCTGACATGTGTGAATAAAGATGTTTCATGTATTTTGATATCTAGCCATGACTCTTTTAAGTTTTCTAATCACCTTCTGTTCCCTGCAGTGTATTGGAAATACACCACTCAGCGTAAACAACTTTTATATCTGGTAAAATGTGCTATTTTGCTGTGCAATGCCTGCAGTCCATGAAGAATAAAGATTGACTATGCTATACATCCATTCGTGTAACCTTGTGTACATTCATGTAACTTTGTATAGGCAAGTAGAAGGTGGGAAAATACAGAACCATACAAAACAGTGTTTGTGGATCACAAATAAAGATATCACACTATTTAATGGCGTCCTAGGTTAGCCCATTCTGACACATATTTCTTGTAAGCCCATAAAGGCTGAAATTTATTTCTTTGCGTCACAACCAAATCTCCATTTTAAAACAGAGGCGAGATCTGAAGTCATCGACAGATTCACAAACAACGCTTGCACAACCCAACGGAGAGAAAACTGTGTCACAATCGCATTCCACATTCTGAGCGAGGTTTTAAAAAAAATCCAACCCTCCCTTGTCTCTCAAAAACATAAACAAGCCTATGGTTTGTAGCTCATTCATGAATCTACGTCTTTGGAGTTCCTGCTAGAAAGTGTAAGTCTACCAGTTCTGACTCGAAGCCAAGGGACGCCCTTTTTCTCTTTTCTCTGTCTCCGCTTTGCAACCATTCATGCCCTGTGGAGTGTACGCTCCACCCAAACAGTATCACCATGGTGACACATACTGTATATATACCAACCTTTAAGGTGTGCGTCTGTGTGTCTTTTTTTTTTTTCTTCGTCTCTACCTAAGCAGCCTTTGAACCGTGACAACGGTTGAACAACAACGTCAGCAGATAAGGGGTTTCCCTCTTTATGGCCTCAGTCACCCAGGCAACATTCCTGAATAGACAAACATTGGCCCAGACTTGCATACCAGAGGATGTCCCAGGAAGTCCAAAAGGCTTTCCTGCCGTATTGTTATTGTTGTTGCTATAGTAGTGGCTGCCAGCCAGTGAGCGTACAGGTGAAAACAGGTAGACCTACTCTAACTACTTCTTACCTGTTAGCTCCCATGAAAACTTTAGACAGAAATAGAACACGATCCTTAGATATATACACAGACACACCTAAAAAGACGTCACAACTGCTATGACGTGCAAAACATCACAGTGGGCTTGTACTGTAGATATAAACAGTGTATCAACATGACATCTGCATTGAACTAATAGTTTATGAGGAAAAACTACTTTGTAAGACTTAAGAGTTTTCTGAAAAGTCAATGTTCATGGTCCTTAGTGTGTATATGTGTGCATGTGTGTGTGTGTGTGTGTGTGTGAGCACATGGTTTGTCATGGTCACTAGGGAGGCGAGAGGCTTGCAGCCGTTCAGTGCAAACACAAACCAGGGCCATCTGCATGCCTGGATCCCCTCCAACAGCAACACTAGCACACACACACACAAACACATCCACACACACTTTATATGATATCATGAATTGGGTGTCAGCGGCTGTAGCACCTCATCTTTCGACGTAAACGTATACAGTCTGCGGCCAAGGCAGATGTTCTGCATATTGTGTTAACCTTAAGGAGTTTTTTTGGTCATAATTTCTATTCAAAACTGAACAATTAACATTGTAAATTAGATCATTACAGTTGAAATTAAGCTCCTGCTGCGTTTGTAATGGTTTTACATCACAGATTGAGTGTTAGATATGTCTTGCCTTAGGTCCTGGTTTCACTGTTGCTGGGTTATGTTGAGAAAACAAGTGAAGCATGTTGTTATGAAACAGTGAGTGATGCTGTAGAGCAGCAGGCCAAAGTGAAAATGCCTTTTTGCCTGCCAGAGATTTGTATTGGAAACCACGAATACATGGCACAGAACCATATAGGCCTTCCTGTAGCACTACACAGATCCAATTCCACAGGAAAATGTGTGTGTTTTCATATGTGCCTGGTGCTAGGCCCAGCATGATTATGGGTTTCAAATGGTTTCATTTGGTTTCAATCGTAACTGTAACCGAGTGCCTTGTCGATTTCATAGCCAGAAATCAAAAGCGAAGATAAAGAACCTGCAACAGGTGGTTAATGAATATCTGATGAATGCACTGTCAAGTTAAAGTTTGAGAGTGAACATTGTGAAGCGCTTGGCAGCCAAACAAATCTCCAGGTGAGGGTAATTCAATTGGTCAACCCAGGGAAAAGTTGGATTTGTTTTTTCCCTGCATACCTAAAGTCAACGGAATCTTCACATGCTTTGGATTTAAAAAAAATTCAAGATGTTGTCTCGGGCTCATCTCTGAACTTGAACTTGATATCTCCTTCTTCTATCCTCTCTTTCTTTGTATTCTCTCCTCTTTAATGGAAATGTTTTGAAGAAGACATCCTTAACTAATTAAGTCTTTGAGGTTGTCCTCTTGATCCACGTTGCTGAGCTCCACAAAACAACAGCATTGCGATCCCAGCTGTATATACTGAACAGTCAACCATCCATCAAGCTGGTCCTCTTCAGTCTGGAATACCACGACTTCCCTTTGAACCTATCATTGTGGACTGAGAAAAGAAAAACATATTTGATAGTCACAGTGTGCGACTGAATTATTTTCATAACTCAAGACAGTCTGCTGTGTCAGCCATGAAGACAGCTAATACATATGGATTATTGGTCACTAAGTGTCCAGATTGTCCTGGAGCCTCCTAAGCTGTAGCACAGGCCGTCATTTCGTGGAGAGCTTTTGCTCTCATTTAAGGCAAATGTGTGGGGGTTATTTTCACTTTCAATTTAAGTAAGTTAATGGTAAAATTAAACCCAGAAACATTTGTTGCAGAGGGAGAAGAAAAGAAAGAATTATACCGATGAGGGTTTTCCATGAAACACAATATCTGATTTGAGTCACTTTCAATGACATTTTACATAGTGTGGATCTTTCTTTGTATCTCTGAAGGGAAACAATTTGCAGTTACTAAAATTTAAACACATTTTTGGCCACTTGGGGCAACGGGAAAAGCTGGATAGCTTAATATTGACATACTGTTACCACATAAAGTTAACATGGCTAAGATATTAGCAAATCCTTGCTTAATTACACATCCAGCAGACACGGTTAGCTTTTAACTTAAGTTGTCTTTCTGGCCACAAAGTATTTGCATAGCAAATGTAGTTCCTTAACTCTCATCTCCATCAACTCCTGGGGGAAATATCAACTCCTGAGGGTATCAGTGGCTCAGGAGGTGGAGCAGGTTGTTCCCCAATTAGATGATCTGTGGTTCGATCCAATCTTCCGTCAAAATATCCTTGGGCAAGATACTGAGCCCCAAATTGCTCCCTGTAAGTTGCTTTGAATAAAAGCGTCAGTTTAATGTAAATATCTAGCTCTTAAGTTGCTTAATGCTATGTACCAGCTAGTCACTAACTTTGTCTGTCTGCTGTTTTGAGTTGAGCAGGTAGTGTGTCTATTGCTGAAATCATCTTCATGCTGCAGCTAGAAAAGTCTATATGCCACAGACTCTGTAAAATGGCATTGATTATTGTAGCTTCTGTGACAGAGCAGCAAGCAGTAAACAAAATGCTGACATGTATGCACAGGTTTTAGCATACAGTTGCATGCCCTGTAGACATACTGGGTATAATTCTCTGTGGTTGTCATTATGAGTAACCTGATTAACATTAGACATACATGCTTAGCCAACATCAACATGCTATTTTCACAGTTAAACATGCTGATGTTTAGCAATGGTAATGTTTACCGTCTTTTTAGCACAAATGACAAAATAAAATTCTGATCTATGTCATGGTGGTGCTAGATGAAAGGTCACAGTTACAGATACTTGTCTATACAAAATGGGTGTGCCAGTTCATTTAGTTTTAAGCTTTCTTCAATCAAAGTAATTCTCTACACACCATAGACGTCTGTATGCCTACGATATTTCACTACTTCATGGCTGCACATGGGAAAAGGTTAGGAGATCACCAGGTCAGTAGCTTTCAACATAGTTGTCTGTACAAAATGTCAAAATGTCAACCAACATTGCCATCCACAGAAACCTGCTGCTACAAGGCTAAAATGAGTGCTTAGTGCACCTTTAACACAGAAGTAAGATCTCATCTGAACAATGACAAACTAGTATAACAAAAATAAGGCATTTAAGGTAAGATATCACATTTCATGCTTTCGCATTCAGAGCAGATTAGATTAAACTCAGCTTTGAGTTGGAGCTATCACTTCAATCTGACCTCAAACAGTCCCTGTTTTCCCGAGTGGGTATTCAGATGAGTCATCCAGAGGTTTTGCAGGTTCTTCAAGTTTTGTGTTTGGATTTTAACAGATGCACTGAATAGTTACCAGTATGTGCTGGAGATCGGAAACGACCCCTGAAAGAAACTAATCAGATGTACAATGAAAGTCCTCACTGACGAAGGACTGGTATAACAAAGCTTCCCAATCCCGATCTAGTAGCTCCCTGGATACGAAGATGTTTTCATGTTACCAACTATCATCTCAGAGGGCATGATACTACGAATGCTTTCACTAAATGTAGTGTTATGTAAGAGAATTAAGTTTGAGAAATGTGTTCAGTGAAAACAAGCATATTTAACATAATACATTTTTGCTTGTTGAATTCTTTTTAGTTTGGGCCAAGGCAAGGCAAGAGAAGTCAACATTTTTCTATCAGTTATATAGTTGGTAAGTTATGTTATCATTCTTTCATGACTTTATGTAAAAATGGTAATATTTCCACATTAATTTGATCATCTTTTTCGTTTTACACACACTCATTATTGCTTAGTTAAGACTCTCAGTTGTGAAGCAACAGATTTCCACTTGCTGTACCTGAGGATCCGTCTTTCTTTCCTAGATTTTAGAGATTTCTGTTATAGCTTCTTTCCCTGTTTCTCTCTCTACCAGAATCTCTACTTACCTTGCCTCCGTTGAGAGGCTGAGGTTAAGGTATGGACATTTATCATTTCTAGTTAAATGCCTGATAGATTTAATGAACACCTGGTTAGGCTGCTAGCAATCTTAAGGTGATTGTGGACAATTCACTCATCTCTCCCAAGATCTATTAAAGAAATATTACACCTCAATCTCCTGCTCTCATATAGTTTTTCTTCTTCTTTCTGTCAAAACTAATCATGAATGTGTGCCAGATGCCTTATGTTATGTGTACATATGGGACACTACTCAGCTATGTGACACTGTTTTAGTGTCTTGTGGTGCCATCTAGTGACAATATTTCTGTATACAGTTTGGTCATGCCATGTTACAAGGAAAGTTTAATGCATCATGAAACAAATGTCAGACTTTGAATCTGACAGATTTCAGTTTCACCTCATAAAGAAAAGTGGGTCAAAGTCATAAAAACGCAGGCATCTTACACGTGTGGTATACGGAGCCAACAAAATCTATGAGGCTACGTCCAGGTGGGGATCGTCAGGATTATTCCTGGGAATTGTAACAATAAAACTGGTAAAGTGATACCATATGGATCAAAGAATAACTGCATGAGATTTTCACTCGTGAAACCAGAATGTCTGAAACCACTGTTGGGTGGGAGAGGAAAGAACTGATTTGAAGAGGTATTGCGTAAGGTAAGGGTTGCTTTGTGAGGTATCACCCCACCAGGGTAATTAACTTAGTCACTGGGGTCACTCCCTAAAAACGATTATATAGAGAAAGAAATGTATTAAACCAACTAACTGTATCCTGTATGACTCACAGAAAATAAATTAAGAAATACTTGGCTATAGCGTGACTATAGCTCAAAATAACATCAAGATCTCATATCATCAGAAGTTTGATTCGGATAAGGAAGGATGCCAACACAACAAAGCCCAATGTCATTTTGTATGAATGAGCTGCTATATGCAAATATGTCCTGGTTCTTATTGGTATATTCCTATTTAGAAAATGAAAACTAATTGCTGAGAAATACTACTGTATTTTTGTAAATACTGGGTTCCTATAATACTGAAATTTGGGGAATAGCATTGTTCTTACTGTAAATTAGAGTCAAAGTTTAAACATATTTGGTCGTGAATGAAGCCCAAAACCATGTTTGAATGCAACAGAGGGCTATAAATACATCAGTGACAATTGACAATCATCCCTTGGACAATGATAATTACATACTATGTTACATTACATACAATACATGGTAAAAGCACAGAGACTATCCAGATGCTCACCTTTTCACCTCTCACTGCTGCACCCACGTTCAAATTGAAACATCTGCCAACGCCTAAGAAGTGACTAACTAACCAGTCATATCTTCTGCACGGTCTGCCAAGTGCCTGATGATTCAAAACATGGACAGTGCCCAGGCAAATTCAGCAAGAGTGAGTGTTTGTAAGACATTACTGGGATGGATGTGCCACCAAAAGAAAATAGGAAATATGTTGTTGTGATAAGGTTGAGGGGGGAAAGTGTTTATTCTTAAACACATCAATCCATATCCTAGATAAGGGAAGGTGCTATTTAATTTGGACAATCAAAACTAAGTAACTAATAACACAAAGTGACGGTTTACATAACTGAAGATGCCTGACGTGCTAAGTACTTTCTTAGGTTTTCAAAGGGTAAATCTGACGATATGGCTGAAATGATGTTGTTTTTGTTGAAAACAGAACGATACAGGAAAGACAAGCATGTTCATCGAATTCATTGATTTCTAAAAGTCTTGAGAAGGCACTTTCTGAAATGTCTAAGGCTCGCTTCACCCCTCCGAGGCCATCATAAATCAGCTGACAATGTGACTTCTGAGGCAATTCAAATGCAGACAGAGTAACGTCTTTCTGCATCTGAGTGATCGATGGCTTTTAATATATCTGTTTTTTTTTTCTCTTGTCCGGGTCGTTGAGTTCAGACAGCTATAGCAGACATCCCACAGTAGATGGCACTGCATCACATGAAATAAATTCATATCATGAAACACCTGACAATACCTAGTAATGCAATTAAAAGGTAGTCAGATATACACCTGACATTGTCTCATTATTCACGTTCTTCTCCCATCATTAATAGCAATATAGTATAGTATAGTAGTATTCTTATTTTATTAAGTATTATAGTTATTTTAATGAAATAGATATATTCAGATATAATGAGTATTTTTGTAACTTTAGATCTCAGTCAGCTCATCTTTAACGAGGCCAGACTGAGAAAAAAAAAAGAAAAAAGAAAGAAATCAGAGTTTCACTGTGAAGTTTTTCATCAGCAACAATCTGGTTTGGATCTCCGTGCGCACTCCCACACACATAAAGCCATAAAGCCAAATGCATGCATGGAAAAAGAAAAAGAGAAAACGATATAGATACAGACACACCAATTACTGTGTGACCGCTGGTGACAGCAGGGCAGAGCTGCACAGTCATACTGAGGTTTTGATGTGTCTTTATCCATGTAAGCCTATTTATGCCTCACTGGTCACAGCGCAGCACCAGACTATGTCTTCCTCTCGCCGTGCGCACACTGCAATGTCCTGATAGCACTGTGTTCACTTGTCACAGATTTCAAAACCTAAATGCTGATGTACAAACGATGGCGAAGCCTTCATTAAAGCACGACTTCTATCAAGTCATTCTGAATTTTCAAAAGAAATAAATAAATCAAAATTATGACTCATGCTGTGTTATCTGCCTCAGTGATGATTCATTGAGGGTAGTCATTTAGAGAGGATTACATAAAGAGGAACAAAATAAATAAATGGGTCAGTTTGTGTGGTTTACAATCATTTTGTCTTCCAAACAAAACATAAGCAGGATTTTCATTAATTAAAACTTTGAATTGATTTTTTCAAGTGGGCTCATTGTGAGCAGCAGCATGCTCATTATCGACTGACTTTGCAGCATTCACATTCATACATCTAGCTAGCCTGTCCAATGAATGTGATCTACTACTTTCAACCACTGTTCAATGACTACAGTAAAAAAATAAAAAAATCATTTTTTATCATAAAAATGATTTATGGTGTTAGAGCATATTGAAGAAAATGAGTCTACCCTAATGATCTGAAGTTGAGTCCAGCTGACAGTGAGATAAATTATATTGCTTTAGTGGCACTGCCCTGCTCTTCCTGACCTAAAAATGGATAAATGTGTGAAAAATGCTACAGATGAATGCAAACAAAATGTAAAAACTAGATCAAAGATATCAAGGTTAGACTTCTTCGCTGTTCACTAGGAAATATGTGGAAAGATTGTGCAGCTGCTCAATTCATAGAACAGAAATTATAATTCGATTTTTTCTTTTTTATTTAAAATCTATACAGTAACACCAGAACAAGAATTGCAATACATGAGAGTTAGGAGTAATGGATATTGGTTGAATAATGCAGAATTGTTCGCTAAATCTAATGGATAGATGATGTCAAACTAAACAAAAAAGAATATAGAAGTATTGTAACATCCACTATCTACCAAAAAAGTACTGAGTTCAAAATCAATTATAATCAACACATTTGGAACATGACAGGTGAAGTTGATGAAGACTGTGGAGGTATATTAAGTCTGACAAAGAAAGGAGGTTGGGAATTACCAGTTGAGACTACAGACGATGAGTTCATGTTTTACAGTGTCAGTAATATGTGTGTCTGTGAGTAACGGTCACTTCGGTACTGTATGTCTGAATTTAAAAAAACATTAGATCTTATTAAAGCTCATCATTTCCAAATGATATTTGTGTGAACATTTGTTCCTTTCGGTCTCTGTCTCTTTACATTGATATTATTGTGGATTCCACCTGGTCCTTTAATTGAGCCTGTGGGCTGTTGTGTTGCTGCTGCATCGTACTGAGCCTGGGGCTCACTAGCCCAGACAGTAATGAACATGGCCTGTCCCCTGTAGCTAGTGATAAATGACATGGTGTTATAATGGCTCTGCTCTCTAGCATGTGATTGACAGCACAGTGAAGCAGGACTCGGCCATGTGATACATACTGTATCTTCATGCGGTGGTGAGAAATGTAAAATGTTTAAACACAGGGCTTACCTATACGTTTTGCAACCTCGCTCTGATCATGTGCTGTTTTCTTGTCATTTAGTCATCTGTTTAACTGATTTCCTCTTATCTTCATTATGTTGGTAATTATTTGAATATATTTTTGTATGTGTTTAGTCAGTGTAAGCTTAAAGGCTAAAGATAAAACATATCAGGAACACTGCAACATACCAAGCTACAAATAGGAAATCAATAGATGCTTAAAATAGCCCTACATATAAAGTGCGTCACTGTGCAATGTGCAGTACATACAATCTATTGCACATTGAACATTTTCCATAGTTATCAACTCAAGCTCATAACATGATAAATATGTTTATCTTACTGTCTAATCCAAACCATTTAAAATAAGTGACTGGTGTTAAAAGTACAAACACAGACAGTGTAACTATTTCTGTCTTCCTAAAGATAAATAATATTTGACTTCAGTGTTGTAAACTCAACATACATTACCTCATGTATGGTACCACAGACTGCATACCTTGTCATACATTTTTCAGTTGCTTTTATATCCCTCTCATCATTGCTTGTATTGATAAACTGCCCAGCTTTGGTACCAAATGGCAATGATGTAAGTCAGTCAAGAATTACCTGTTTGTCCAACCAATGTCTTGGCAACTTCTGGCCAGATTGCCAGTGAAATTTTCTGTGGATATTCCTGGCGGGTAATGATTCACAGGAAGAAAACATAGCAACAGACTTTGGCAGGGACTGAGTCTCTGAGTGGGGAGAGGACATTACTAGAAACTTGGTGTAGGGAAAGTGTTGAGGCCATCTGGTTTCTTGAGAGGATGATGCCAGCTTCAGCACCGAGTTCAATGGGTAACATTCAGGAAGACTGAGTCCTAGTCTCTCAAATAATAATATATAATAATAATATACAAGTGATGTATTTGTTTCAGCACTCAGCGGGTTGCACTCTTTGCCTTTCCAGTAGTGTTAGAAAGAGTCAAATGCAACAGGATTTGTGTCTCACTGAAAATTAATAAATAGGGATTCTTCACCAGACAAGACAGATTATTAACGCTAAAGTGAACTGCTAACAAGGATAGAAAATCAGCTGTCATCTAGTTTGAGAGTCCATCATAGTGACTCTGGCTTAGGATTCCTCTGGGCACCGTGAATGTCTGTGGAAATATAAAGGCAATCCATTCAATACTTGTTGCGATATTTCATTTGGGACCAAAGTTGTGGACTGAAAAAACAAATATCATCATCCCTGAAGCCATTTATCACACAAATACAGCACTTTATACAGAAGACTTTGTAAATGTACTCCGATGTAAGGATGAAACTGGAACCCAGAATTTGAAAGGAGTGACACATCATTTAAGCATCACAATAAGACTAAGTCTCTCTGCAGCACCTGCTCCACCAGCCCAGTATCCTTTTGATGTTTCCACACCTAACCATTTACATCAAGTTGTAAATGGGAGGGTTGCCTAACTCTATTTGCTATACACAGGACTTGTGGAAAGTGCAAGAGAAGTGAACGCAAAAATATTGATCATACAACGTTGTTGTCTAACAATAGGGTAGGATTGGATATTCAGTAAGGCTTATGTACTTAACCAGTGAAAGAATATAATCAGTCATATTTGGAGATTGGTTTGAAAAGGAAAATTCTGTCTCACTCTCAGCACTGAAACTTTCTTGGGTTGTTTTGCTGGATTGCAGTTTGTCATGATTAGACACATTTTTTAAAATTCTGCTCAAGAGGGCTATCTCTAACTCTGGACAGGAAAAGTATTTCACTCCTAGTTGTCTGTCCACAGTTCTTCTTTAGTTTTCTAGTAACTTTAATCATGTACGTTCTGTTCACGTAATTAAGTTTTCCTCTTTTTTTTCCCATGTAAACCACAACAGTCTTAATATCATCGTTATAAAAGTCAGAGCTATGTTTTCAGAATGTAATCTGTTTCATGTGCAGCTTAGGTGGACAGGCATAAGACACAAGAGATCTGTGTACTTTTTGCCCGAAATGTCAAAGATCTTGTTTTTATTAGGTTGTTGAAAAATGTAGTATATACAACATAATATGTATAGTACAAATTGGCTACACACATTGCAGATCTTGGACACTGATATATATTCTAGAAAATGAATGGATGCTGTATGTAATTGCATTATTAGAGGTTATTATAGAAACATTTAAAAGTATAATGTATCATGTGGAGTAGTAGCATTAATAAGAATTATTAACTGATATATTATTCATGAGTCTGATTTGTTTGAAGATGAATTGCAAAACACTCTATACTGTGTTATTGTTGTCTTGTCTTTCATGCATTACACATAGCACTCTGAATGTATATACAATTTGCTATACAAATAAATTTGCCATAAATTTGCTTTGTCCATTGTTCCACCACCACTGCTGATGAATTTCAGTAAGTGTCTGCGTTGCCATTTTGCCACTGTTTGCATGCACTGCAGCTGGTTAAAGCTGTGTTACGCACAATGACTCCAAATAGACTGGAACTGTTGGACACATGATGACGGGGTGAAATGAGACATGGAAAGGAAGTGACTTCAAGAACACATGACCCAGAATAAAAGGTCATGCCTAAGTTTGACTTATGTATCATCAGAAAAATAGCAGTATGTAGTAGTATCATATTTGGCATTATTAGTAGTATTATTCATAACCAAGTAGAATTTTAGCAATGTCTGACATTTATATTTGTTATGAGGGCCACGTTACAAGAGGGAACTCTTCATGAAAGGCTTATAGGTTGGAGCTAATGGTTTTCAAAATGCATTTATTAACAACTCATGAACATTATGATTGAAACCCATTATTCATTTGAGGTTGCCAGACTGTGATTTATCTATTTTGTTTTTTTGTTTAATCCATCTAGTCTAATCTAGTCTAGCTCTTTGAGCTCGTGTTTGTATGAAAGGTGTTTTAATAAATAAACAAAATTTGAGTTTTGAGTTTTCTTTCTTTGTGATAAAGAAAGCTATGCATGTTTGTAATCTATTGATAAAGGCTCATAGGGGTTCTCACACCTTAATACAGCATACATTCTGCAGTTATAAATATGTAAGTCTTATATAAAGGCTTTTATTTATCAACTCTGATATAAATAAATAGATTTTAGATTTTTAATTTTAGATTATTATTTTAATAGCTACAAAAACTTACACAACCTTTCTAGAAAAATGTCTCATTAAAAAAAGTGGTACCATTCTATGACAAGAGTTTTTTTTTTTTATCATAAACTTAGGATAAACTAAAAACTGTAAAAATCCAGTTTACTGAAAGCCACTTTGAACGTGTTTTCAAGTTCACCATACAAATCAAAAACCAAAAAAAGAAAAAAAATCCACACGGACCTGCTGTGCAGCTGTAGTTAACATCAACTCATGTGGGAACACTGAGCAGCCCAGTAGTGTTATCTTGCATAATTATCCTGCCACTAATTAGTAGTTTGGCCGTAGATGCATTCAGCCAACTGATGATTTTAAAGAGCCTGCTGCACCTACACGCTGTGGACAACCCACGTACACAGAGAGAGCTACGTAATCTTTGTGTGTGTGTGTGTGTGTGTGTGTGTGTGTGTTACAGACATACAGACAGCAGAGCATCTCTTCTCTCGCATCAGCATCACGGGGTTTAATCGCTCTCCTTCTTCTCCATCACCGAGGCTTAGGAGGCGTCTGTCAAACCTGTGGAGCGTCTGTCTACCTCTCTCTCTCTCTGTCTGTCTATCTGTTTGTAAAACACCGCTGCACACGTCGGTTTCAGAGTAGTTGTAGTTTGGAAACAATAGCTAAACCGGTTTTCCTGTTCTCTTTGGGGGAATCTCTCCTCTGTCATCCCGGAAGACTCATCACATTGTCGCCTTGGAGGAAGTTGAACAGGTGCGTAAAGACACGGCTCTTTCATTTCTAGTTCTCTTTCACCTAAAAACATACATGGATCATGTATTTTAGACTCTCGGCTACTTTATTATTTGTATTCTTTTATCGCACGGCAATGTGAGAGGTCTGTTTCCTCTGTTCTAGTCAAATTAATAGTAAATCCATTCATGGTTTCTCAGTTGGGCTGTAACCAATTCCTACAGGTGGGATTTTCAGCAGGGCTGCTTACACGAAACTGCACACATATTTCATGTTCGGTCATGTTGGCTTGACAAACCTGTCAGAGAGAAAGAAAGAAAAAAAGTAGGGCGGTGGCATCGTGTGTGTGTGTGTGTGCGTGTGTGTGTGTTTTAATAGCGTGCGCTTCAATCCGGGAGTGTCTTCTCATTTAAGCCTGTTTTGACATCCTCACAGCTGTGTGTGTGTGTGTGCGCCTAATTTGGGAGCCAATCAAGCAGCCATGGACACGTTCATCAAGGGTTTCTCTAAAGCCAAGGAAGGGGTCGTGGCAGCGGCGGAGAAAACCAAGCAGGGAGTGACTGGAGCAGCTGAGATGACGAAAGATGGGGTTATGTTTGTCGGTGCGTACTGGGCATCAATTTCATTGATGGTCATGTTACTAGAAAAATGGACACAACGCTTTAAAACGTTGTTGGTTTATTATTATTATCATCATAATTATTATTATTATACTCAACTCTGATAATTTGTGGGCTGCTGTAATGTATTTTTGGCAATTTCCTTTCAGGTACCAAAACAAAGGATGGAGTCACAACAGGTAACACCACATATTAATAAAAATCCATCTTTTCCAGCCTTTTGTAAATGTACAGCTTTTCTCATTAATAACATTACAGCAATATTTTAGTAGATATTTGGTCATAAAAGCTAAAAAAAAAAAAAAAGCAGGGGGGGGATAAGGGAATGTAGTTTCCCTGGAGCCTCAGGTGATCTGTAAGAGGGAGTAAGTGTCCTATTTCACTGTCTTACTCAACACAACCTGTCTAACTCCCCATGGGCCAGGCGTTGCTATTTCTCATACATAACAAGCAGAGATGCCAAGGGATGCTGCTGAATAAGAAACCCAGGGTCGTAGCTATATTGTTGGGAAGGGAAGTTGGTGTGTTGCAAGCTGGGACTTTGAGAGAAATATGATGACAGAATGTCTTATTAAGGCAAATGAGTGGGACCAAGTGACCTACATTAGACCTATGATCTAATATCTGCTACACATAGGCAGAGATAATGTCCTATAGTAAAGTACAGCTTAGTTTTGATTAATTGTTACTTGGACCCCATCACAATAAGTTGCAAAGCATCAGTTCCCAACCTTTTTGGCTTGTTGCACCATGATACTGGATGTATACGCACCAGTTGTGGCCAGTTCAACAAAAGTCTGATATAAATAAGCAGCACATTTTGTGTATAGAGTAGAGAACACTTAAACAAGACATCAAAATACAGTAGCATTTGGCCCAATTAAGCACCGAGCCTTAATTCAACAAGAAGTCTTTCGGTCAATCTTCGTGTCAATCACACAAACAAAGTTTACATAAAAGTCACAAGCAACACATGTGAAAGCAGATGCACTGATATTCAAGATAACAAATGACACAGCAATGGATAGTTCAAACAATAAAAGGCGTGGTGAAACGTGTTTGAAAGGAAAATGCTCTAGGCTGTTCCTGAGGTTTTTCAACTATAGGAGAGGATCCTGTTTAAATAATTCTCTAGGGCGTTACAGGTAGAAACCATTTAACCACTAGATTTTCAGGTGCAGTAAGGCTGGCTGTAGCTTCCACCACGTCTGAAAACACTGTTGCATAAATAGGAAGTAAGCAGTTCGTGTTTAATGTAATGTAATATCCTATATTCAACAGCACTATTCATAAAACGAGACTTTTAAAAGAAGGAATATTACAATCTTTATAGGAACTAAAACAAACGCACAGAAACAAGCAGTGAGTCACCTTATGCATCTGTTTGTGTGACCACCATATGTTAAAACCTACTGTATTATATATATTGGTGAACTTATATTTGTTCCTTTAGCACCTCCATCAGGTCAAACTAACTCCACTCACAGTACATGTCCTTCCAATCACTGTGAAAAGCTTAGAAATCTACTATTGTGAGATCTGTTTCACGTTTCTCTATTTTTCGACACATTAATCCCCACAGGTTGAGCCTCTACAGAGATATACACCCGCCTCACTTCTTCTTTGGTCCCTACAGTTGCAGGTAAAACCGTGTCTGGAGTGTCTCAGGTGGGTGGCGCTGTCGTTACCGGAGTTACCGCTGTGGCCCAGAAAACTGTGGAGAGTGCGGGCACTATTGTCGCTGCCACTGGATTGGTCAAGAAGGATCCAGCCAAACAAGTAAGAAAGATACTTTTGATGTAAAGTTGAACTGATATTATTATTATTATTTTATGGGTCTTCCCGAATGTTGGATGCTGTAACGGAGCAGACATGTTAAATTGGTAACAGTACAATGTACAATGTCGTGTTGTATCAACATACAAAAAATACTTTAAACATATACAATAACTGTAGCAATAAATAGTAGCTTATATTTCCTTACATGAAAAGTGAGAATTCTCATTTCAGTCTGGCTTTAAAGCTTTCCACACAGATATATAGGCAGCACTGTTAAACACACTTTTATAAACAGTAGTTTGCAGCACAGCACATCCCTCCATTTCATGACAGTGGCTGCCAGCTCTCAACTCTTCACTGTGTCAAAATGGCCTCCTGACCTTGAGTCATTTGTCATCGCTTCTCATGTCTGCCGTGTGCCTTTCTTCTCTGAAATGAAAGCCCTTATTGTTAGCATCCCTGCATTGTTCATCAGTCAGTCTGGCCATCGTTTGTCCAGAGGAGGAGGAGGAGGAATTTACCGGAGCAAACAATTTACAGTCGCCCCACAAGTCAAATATGAAAAATGATTCTTTACGCCTTTTCACTGGGTTTCTATTCTTTGCTGAATGTGTCTGAATCCTTCTATGTTACCTTCTCCTTCTCGCTAGCAAGGATTTTAACAGCTGTTCATATAGATTTTTGCAGATACGGAAAGAGCCAAGGACACTGAGGTCATGTCTTACGTATTTTGGGCCAGTGTTTAAAAAAAAAAAAAAAGATTAGGAGGATTACAGTATTTTTATAGCCTTACAAAAAAACAAACTTTTTATTAATTCACAAAATAATGTGGAGCACCCTTTCAAGTCTATTCATATTTTTAAGTTTTTGATATTGATTTTGGCTTTTCCCTATTAACTAATATATTCACATGTGTTTTGAGATTTCACATCTGAAGCAATGTGCAGCATGTGATAAATTAAAATATTTGAACCAGCCTTTCATATATAGCGCATGTATATGTGGCTATGGACATGAATTATTTAATTTCATTGGTTCTTTACAGTAAATGTAACCGATTTTAGACAAACCAAAAATAAATAAACAATTAAAAAAGGGTTTAACATTTAACTAATGAAATAAAATATAGAGTACTAAAATCATCAATGAAATCGACTTTTACCTTTCACAGCCTCTGAGACTCTACATATAGTAGTGTCTGAAAAAATCGCAGTGTATTTTAAAGGTACCATGTGGAGTTTTTGACCACTAGTAGTGCTAATGAGCAATGTTTTCACAAGTAAGTCCCTGTTTTGTTTGTGAATTCGTTCATTCGTTCAATTCGTTTAAGAATTAATGGCAGCAATACACATAAAAGTGTATCAGTTTACTAAAAAGAAGACCGCAAGTAAATATGGTAGTAGAAATATTGATTAACATTAGTAATATTTAAATAAATGGCTTTAAAAAAAAGGGAATTCAACACATTTGTTGATCCACAATAATGCATACAATGTGTTTTGGTGAGAAACGCTGATTGTAAACAACCTTTTGTTTGTTAACAAGAAAACGTCACAGGGTTCCTTTAATTACAACATGCATAAGACCCAACCGAAATCTCGTCATTTTCCTTTTTACTTTGCACCAGCTCCGATTAGTTCAGAAACTCTAACTTTACAAAAGGAACAGATGGCCCCCGTGTTTGTGCTCTGCTTCTTCTTTTTTTACACTGAAAAACAATGCTATCACTGTTCTTCTTTTGTTGTCAAACCAAAGCAGTTACACTTCTCCGTGGTTTATACCTGAATTGATAAGGTGTTAAAATTGGACGTAATTCTGAAGGGACGAGTAAATTTGCCTGTAATTACCCTCCTTTCTCATAACATTGCTGTGAGTAGCAGGATATGATAAGCCAATCAAATATTTCCCTGGGCAACACAAACATTGTTGAATGTTTGTTGTGATGCTCAGTCTCCCGTCCCTTAATTAGCGAAGCTACACGGGGGGAATCAATAACAACAATTTAAACACCGAGAGATAACAGCACACACACGTGTGCACACACATTCAGCTCTGCTTTAATTGGCTGTGATCGCTGAGAAGTACCCTATAAACAGTCAAGATACCAAAGAAATGATCAAGTTATTTGCAAACCAATGGAAGCAACTGACATCTGAACAAAATGTAGTTCTTTTATCAAGGTGTGTCTAATCAAAAACTGTACGCCGCTTTCATCCCGTGTGTTTGATTTCATTATCAAAAGATGCTTCCCACAAACCTTCAGTTGAATCCTTTTTTTTCCCCCTCCCTCGGTAGTTGTGTTATTAAGGCGGATAGACAGCTAATCACAGTATTCACCCTGAGGGATAAAACACTGATGGAGCTCCACCTGGAATGTGATCAGCCTCATTATGAGGAAACCTGACAAGCGAAAACTGGTGGGCAGAACAGACAAACAGATGGACAAACAGAAGCAGAGTGGACTGACTGACTGAGAATAAACACACACGTAAAGAAAATATATAAATCCATTTTGGTATTCACAGCAAGAGATTGACATGCAGAGGGCAGCAGATTGTTGTCATTTAACAGTCGTTCCCAGGTGGCACAGCCGTTAAACGTCATTAATATTGATTTCATTTAAAAAATTGATGCCAGGTTGAAAGGGCCCATCAGAGATTGTCTCCTGTGTCTGACACACACACACCAGCAAACCGAGGATGGTGGGATGCTGAGTCTGATTAATCTCCTCTCGTCTAGTTGTTTCAGCAATTCATCAGCTGCCGGTGACTCATATCAGGAGACACACAAAAAAGGCAGAAAGGTAGAAGGAGCGGGAAATGACAGTGAGATAGAGGAGCAGGCAAAGTGGTGGGTAGAGTGGCGAGGAACTGAGGAGGATACATGACAGGAAATAGCTCAGATCATTTCTGCGATACACAATAAAAAGGGGCTGCTGTATCTCTAAATTGCTTTGAAACAACGCAGACTGTACGTGAGATACTATTTTGATTTAGCTTCAGAAGATCATGAAGATATTTCAGGTTTGATGTGTCCTTAAAAGTCAACAAAACTTATGGTGCTAAAGTTGAATCTGACCACAGTACAAGGACAAGGCGGTGTTTTTGGCGCATTGAAGTTCAAGTATGTGTTTATGAATGTGTGCGCATGTGTTTACATGAGCGCACGTCTGTCTGGCTCTGCTGGGTGAACAGATGGAGACTTGATGGGTGGTGTTAAATGCAACAGCAGGAGGAGAAGGTGCAATAACTGGTTTAAGGTTATGTCAGCCCCACATAGACATACACACACACACACATCGGCGCACACATACACGCGTGCACACGTCTGCGCAGTGTGACCGCTCCCCATTAAGGAAGGTCAGTTCAATGGCACGGTGCAATCAAGGCACCTTTTCAGCTAAAAAGAGACGTCACTCCTCCCCTCTTCATTAGTTCTCTGTGCCTCGCATCATTTCTAACTGCCTTTCAGAACGACACCAAGAGGCGTACCACTAGGACAACGTCATTGGTCAGTGCTTTTCATAACTGTTGCAAAACAGAGCTGTGACAAAAAACAGAGTTATGGTTTGGTTTGAGCGCAAAAAATGACTTTGTTAAGCACTTCTGTTTATCTTCCTTCTTTTTTTATAATGTCTGTGTTCACACTAAACATACAGTAACTCATCAAACTGGATCATATTCAAAGTAAAAAGTTCCTTTTTGTCTTTTTCCAGGGTGATGACGCCTCACCAGTACAGAACATGGCAGAGTCACCGGTTGACACTGAGCCTGCTGATGCTACAGAGGTGAGACTCCACTAACCACTCTATATATTAATGGAGGCTTTCAAAATGATTTGAAAATGACTAAATAGCATTCATTTCGGTTTGAATTGTCTCCAAAGCCTGTTAACTAATAAAAACCAATCAACATCTCTAACGTGAAACCTTGTTAATAAATGTGACAACAGCCAGAGTAATGAATGAACCATTTTAACGGGTGTTGTGACAGTTCCTGCGGTGTAAACATCATGCTGCGTGTTGGCGCTTCATTCAAGGTTAAAATGATCACATCACAGTAAACCACTCACTTCTTGTCCCTCTTCTCCCTCAGGACGACTCCGATGAGTAAAACGGATTGAGAGCTTCAAAGATCAATGACCGAAATACATTCCATGTCGCTCTGCCAAGTCCCGTTGTGCCTCGTTTTTTGTCCTTTTACCGAGTCTGTGCCCAACACCTGTGTGTGCGCGTGCGTGCGTGTGTGTGTGTGTTTATGTTGTTACATATGTCTGTAGAGCTGTATATGTGTAATGTTGTAAAGAAAGACAGTTTGAGTGTGTATATAATGTTTATCAGTCCCGAAAAGGGCTTCAGGTGTGTGTCATCTGTGACCAGCTGTCATTCGCAGTGATTCCCTACCACTGAGAGTGCCACCTGTTCACTGTGTGTGTGAGCGTGTGTGTGTGTGTGTGTGTATGTGTCTATGTGTACATGTCTAACTGTGTGGCTATGTCAATAACTCAAACATGAAAATATACCACACTTTACCACTTCAAGCACCTAAGTGTCTCTATATAAATGAACAATTTACAGTGATCTGTTTAAAATGGAAGTGTAATGATATTCTCTATTTTTGTCTGTACACTGTCACTGTTATTTGCGGTGGACTATAAAGTGCTGAGCTATCTGTGCATTCATATTGTATTTTTTAAGTTATCTCTGCGATAACAAATATATCTCATATTGAATGGACTTTTGAAGACCAAGAGCATGTGAAACTACTTAGCTTAACGGCTGTTATACGAATTTATTTGGAGTTAAATGTTGAATAAAATATGCAAAAAGAGTGTTGTTGTTTACATTTTGTTCATGTATTTTAGAGCCCATATTAAAAGAAGACACAGAACTGTGTGAAGGATACCAGTGTTGTGCAGAAATCTGATAATGTATCATAGATAAAGCTAAATGCACTCCAGAGAAATATGCAAACATACGCGTGTGACTATCTAACACTCAATTCAAAATAACTTGGAAGAAATACAAGAATTCCATGATGTGCATGAATCTCTAAAGAAGCATAACTGATGGTTTAAAATAAGGTGGCCCCAGCTGAGAAAACACATACAAAAGCAAAAGCACAAAAAAATACGAAATTAACTCCAAATCCCCAAGAAGCTAGAAATTGTAAAACACATAAAAAAGTGAAGTTCTGTAGTGGTCTGCTGGGAAGGGGGAAGCGGACGGAGAGGGGCTGTCCTCTAGACTCAATAAAGGAAGCTGGGTAGAGGAGGATGTTAGCAAAGGAGACATCCATCATGAACAACTCCTCTCTCCCCCTAAATGAGACCGTGGGGGCCCCCACCATTTAAGAAAGAGCACTACCACAGGTCCTTCATTCCAGCAGCTGTCAGACTTCAACACCAGCATGACTTCATGTAGCACTGGTGAATTATTCAGTTACTTTTTCCTGTGTTACTGTTAGGTATAGATATGTATATATTCAAGTATCTCAGATTTATTCTGTATATTTCTTATTTATGAGTATTTTTCTTATCCACCTGTGTATGTGAGCGGCTGTAACAAGTGAATTTTTCCAGAGTGGGCTCATTAAAGTCTATCATATCGTATCCTAAATGGCAGAACACATCATAAAAGAGAAACTCAGAGAGTCTCTCCTGTAATATATTTGTTTTAATATTTGTTACATTCCTTTTACTGTTTGCGTTTTGATGTGTGTGTATGCTTTAATGACTCGAAGCACAATGTTTGTGTTTGTTGCTTCTGTATGTGTTTCGTCCTCAGGTGGCACCGCATTAAAGACACATTTTACTTTATACATATTCTTAAAGTAGGACTTTCCATCTGTTGCTTCAAGGCAACAAATGTTCTGCAGTTAGCTGCTTACATCACCATGCTCAGAGATGGGGATGTAACATGATCTAAATTGATGGTCTTGGTCAATGTTCTTCCTGTCTGCTAATACAGGCAATAATAGCCACAGAGACGTTTAATGGCATAAATGGAAGAAAGGAACCTGATCAAGTGGTTAGGGGTGACACTCAGGATGTATATTTATAATAATCACAAATCAGATTTTCTATGATAAATTAGTATTGAATAATTTATGTTTTTCTCATTAGATTGTGTCTTTTCAAATAGTACTCAAAAAGTATTGTATAAGTCATCTGAGAATACTCACACAGTGATGCTGACCAGTGTGAGCTTCAATATCAAAATATCAAAATTAAACCACATCATTCAATCCGCCTCCAATACTATTATACACATTATTTTTTATATACCAAATATATCGGCTATCTCGCCTTCATCACATCTGGTTCCAGTTTCCTTACTCACAGTGAATCAGTCACACGACTGTGGATACGGATAACATTACTATCATCTTCTCAGAGTAGTTGATAAGATACTAAGAGTTTAATGGATAATGACATTTTTTACTCAGAGTCCAGTTCCAAATACAAGAACGGCAATGAGAGACTGTGGAAGCATTGCAGGGTAACATGATGGACTCCATAGAACCTGTAGCATCTGTAACTATTAAAGGCTTATTCTAAGTTAACAAAATCATAATGATTCTTATTTTACAGGTGATTACACACTAATGAAAGCACTGTTAAACATATTATATTCCATTTCTGCCAATAGAGCCCCGTAAATCTTACACACTGGACCTTTAAGCATCACATAACAACATTTCAATACTCTTCAATACTAAATGTTGAATCTTTTTCAACACAAAACGTCTTTAACTATTTCGCTATTGACTTCAACACATCCCTCCCATTTAAGTTCTGCAAATTCATATTTTGCCTATTTATGTTAACATGTTTTAATTGGATTGAATTAGTACGTGTTAAACACTGCACACTGTTTACCCACAAAATAACTCAATAATCAACTCAGGGGCATTAGGACATTGTTGTATAAAGGGAAATGACAGCAAGTACCAAATAAAATGAAAGCAAGTACCAAAGAATGAAGTGTGTGAAAGCACGCATTTGTCAGCTGTGAAACAATCATCTGGGGGGACCACAGAGGACAACATGTACTCCTGCACCAGTTGCAGATTGCTGTTTTAAGGATTTAGTAATATTAATATTCGGGATTAGATGTTTGTTATTTCTGTTAACGTTAATCAGAGAGAATGTGTCTTGGATTAAAGCTGAGCTGCAGTAATAATTCTGCCTGTAACACTGGTGTTATTACTGTAAAGCATGTTGGCCTTGACTACATGCTGCACAAAGCTGTCTATCAGCAGACTCTATAGGTGTGTGTGTGCTAAGAAAGAAAGACATGCCCTTAAAGAGGTCCGTCCTTGCAACCAAGTCCTCCAGCATCTTTCCTCTAAGATAGTTCTGCTCCATTAACACCAGGACCACCAAATGCATCAACAAGTTTTTGTTGACCCATTCTTCCAGCATCATACCAGCCATGTCCATGTCCACATCCAACTGCAGTACATCAATACATCTACTTTTTGTAGCCTTTACTAGGGTGAAACATTCAAAAAATCATGTTTAAAGCCATATTTGATACAGATGTAAACATTGGCTTTTACATACAAGATCAGCACTCCCAAGAAAACAGCGAGTCATTTCATTCACCACTTCTCACTTCCATTTCTTACTAATGAATCCCGCAGCGAGGCCTTGGACCTCCTCGCTTGTTGTTGTCCACATACCTGTCAGCTGCGGTTTCCTGGAACTTCCCCGCAGGCTCAAAGAAGCCGATGAGTCCTTGTTGTTCATCATGGCAGATCCATGCATCCGTGTGAGAAAAAAACAACAACACAGCTTTAGCTTCACATTGTCCAGTAATAACATATTAAACTGGTAACCAACTGGCCCACAACATGACTAAATAATAAATAATGTGGTCATTATGGAGCCAAAATACGTCATTTATCAGATTTGACAGAAGAGCAAAAACAAATTTTAAAACAAACTTAAATCAGCTGCTGTTCCAATGTACTGAACATAATATGTGATCTTTTGTGTTATCGGATTGAGCTTCACTAAACAATATTATTAACCATATTTAATTGAATTTAAAATGCAATTTTACTTCTACACAAACAGTGATGTGTCCTTGGACCATCATTGTTTTGGGTTTGTTATTTAGTGTTTCCTGTTTTATTTTCTAATCATCTCTTGGTGTCCGTTATTTTATTTCCTGCCTTTGTTGTATTTCCAGCAAGTCTTGATCGTCTGTTCCACCCTGATTAGTTTCTCCTCCGTCTTGTTAGACTGGCTTCACTTGTGTATATAGTCCATGTCATGCAATACTGATATTTGACTTCATGCCCTCATAATATTAATTCTAACCCATTTTTCACCCTTGAGACTATTAAAGCATTCAAATTTTCTGGTATTGGACAGCATTTCAATAATTATGATCAAAGATTTCAGATTTGAATGTATAGTCATTTTGGTCCTTGTGAAGGCAATCCTTATTTTCACCAGAGCATTGACCAGTTAGAGACAGCAGTTTGACTGTTTGGTAATTGTACCGTTGTAGTAGTAGGAGAGCAAAATGACAGCTTTTTACTTCAGCAATCAAAAGTGTATCTTAAACAAAAAAGAGAGACCAAGTTTAATTCATAAGAAAAAAAGTTATTTGAGTCATGTCATTGTCTCTAATCCTCCTCAGTTGTGGTTTCAGGTCTCAGGTTTTCAGGGCACAACAATCCAAGTGGCAACAGTGATAAACTGGTATCAGGCCAATGAAAAGGTGGAAAAATGCAGGAGTTGAATGACAGGTTTACAGGATGCAGAGGACGTCCAGGCACGACACCAGAGGAATGCTGCTCTACAAGCTGAGCTCAAAACCATGCAGAACCACTACGAGGAGGTGGCAGCATCAGCGAGCTCAAATTAAAGGAGACACCTTGGGATACCTTGAAGAGGAGGTTGTCATCAAGCTGGAAAAAAAAGAGCTCACACTTCATGGTTTGCATTTCACCAGCCTCCACTACAATATGATTCAGGCAAGATGTCCA
This sequence comes from Larimichthys crocea, assembly GCF_000972845.2. Lineage (NCBI taxonomy): Eukaryota > Metazoa > Chordata > Actinopteri > Sciaenidae > Larimichthys > Larimichthys crocea. The sequence goes on from NC_040019.1 coordinate 10,600,419, forward strand.
AGATGAACTGGGAATACGCATTGAGCACCAAGAATGTGACAAACCTGCAGAATCAGTTTGATGCCTGACAGCTTGCAGCAACAGAGCAGCAGCTGGAGAGAAAATGACATGGACAACATGGACAAGGTGAGCGTGTGCAGACTGTTGCTGGATGCAGAGGCTGCCACCTACAGGATATTACAAAAGGGGAAAGAGAAGACGTGGAAGAATGAGAAAGGCATGAACAGGTGACACAATTTTAAATAAAAAAATAATATAATAATAAAAATTCAGTTTGTGGAAAAAGTATAATATTAGCAGAGGTGCAAGATGAACTAAATAGCAACCCTCAAAAGTCTAAATGTCACTCCAGACTGCAGAGACCTTTAAATCCTCAGACCCAACCAGTCAAGTCTTTACCAAGCTCTTCCTGCTGCTGTACCAACCTACAACCCAAAAGCGTGTGATTGCTGTTTGACTTCTATTAAAACGTGATGATAGAAATTCAATGACACCTACCTGACTACACCCACTTTGTTGCATTCCCTTGAAAATAACTGTCATTCTTGGTTCAGGGGCAGCTTCTTTTCTTCTCCATATGGACCTCCATCACTGTTTTTTTCTCACACATCCCTCCTCCATCTTTCAACAATCCTGTACGGCTGTGGTTTAATTCTCACTTCAACTACAAAACTGGCTTCACTCCCTGTAGAGATGGCCACTTGAGATTCGTATAATAGACCTGACAAGTCATACATACATGTAAAATATGTGTAGACTCTCTGTAACAGTGCTTATTTTTCACAGTTGAAATAATCCTGATTTTATGTTGCAGAAAATAAGAGAACAGAAAGATACTGACATTTATTTTTTTGTTGTATTTGTAACATTTTATAGTGATGGATTCTGGTGAAGGGAAAAAGGAGAATGCAAAGTATTCACTGCTGGGTTGACTGACATTTCCGGCAACAGTATCCGTTCATCGCATCAGCCACCCACATCGGAATATTTGACAACTCAGTGTGAATCACTGACAGATATTTCTCAAACAGTATAAAATATGTGTTGCGACAAATGTTTTTTTTTTTTTTCAAAAATCCACAAATTTCGCAGTTTCACAGATGTACATTTTGCCGTCCACAGCTGGATGTGAGATGTCCATTTGACAGGGAGCAGCTGACGGAGAGAAGCGATGAAGACTGAGCTTCTGTATCTCACTTCCTCTTCCTCCTCTTCAGGGCCTTCCACTCTCCCTCCTGAGTGGCCAGACTGCCAAAGAGTTCCTTCACCTTCCTCTTTCTCTCTGCATCTCTGGAACACACGACGAGTAAAAAAAAAAAAGTAGAGAGGCGTTTTAATAACAGAAGCATTTCACAGAAACATTCTGGTTTGACACTGTGTGTGTGTGTGCGTGTCATCCCCACCTGTTCATGACCTCACTGAGCTTCTCTCTGGCCAGGAAGCGAGAGTCCTTCCTGATCTCCCTCAGAGCGCCCTTGAACTCCTTCTTATACTTGTGCTTCAATCGCTCCTTCTCTCTCTCTTCTCTGGTGCTGCCACGCTTCTTCCCATAGTCCAACCTGACAAATATTAAAAACAGGGCAAATGAGACATTAAAACAGATGTACCAGCATATTTCTATGCTTCTATGTGGTGTAATATAATAATCATTTTAACTTTTTACTTACACTTCAACAATCTTTGGTGTGAGCAGCTTCAGAGGAATAGGCTTCTTCTTGTCTAAAACCAGCCGGGCGTGAGTCACAGGAGCACTGCTGATGGTCTCCAGGATCTCGCTGTGAAGCTCCTGCGACAAACATTGACATCGAGAAACTGAATAGAAGACACTTTGAGAGAGAGAGAGAGAAACCTCACTGTCTCCAAACCCTCTTTGGAACCAACCTGTAACAGCTCTGGCAATGTTTGGCTTGAAAGATGTTTGGACAGCAGCGTTCTGATTGGCTGGAAGATGCATGTGAATGAAATGAGGTCTTTGTAGAGCAGGCAGCACCGTTTCACCAGGTCCAGGCAAGTAGAAAGACACATCAACCTGCAGAGAGATACAAAAACATGGAGCATCTCAGGTTTGTGTATAGTTATCTAAATTTTCCTCACCGTTCTTCCATGAGTTCGACATTCTTAACACATTTAGACACACTTTCTCTTCAATACACTCACTCTGTCCTTTTCCCTACCAATACAGCCTCTATTACCCTGACAGTAATTACCACAGACTAGAGCTGCTGGTGTCCATGTGTCATCGTGAGGCCTGAAGGAAGGCAGAAATTAGAATATTACTTGGCGCCTAGGTGTGACGAGCAGGAGTCACGCAGTGCTGTTGTTCACAGCAGTGTGGAGTAGACTGGACTGGATCAGACCTTATTTACTGATTAGATAACTGGGGTTGCAGCAAGCTTCGGCGTGAATTATTATGAATTAAACTACAGTATCACAGCTGCTGCTTTAGATTTATACATTGAATAAATCAGTGTGTGCTTTTGGTTAATGATTACAGACAAAAAATGCTTCTTTTTCATTTTTAAATACATAAATAATTACATTTGGAACTTTATATGCTTAATCTTTGTGACTCATGTGTTTATTTATTTTTCTTTTTTACAAATAAATGAAAATGTATTTCTCTCCAACATAACCACGTTTGAGTCTTTTGTGGCATGTTATGAGAATTCATTTTAGTTTAGTACAAATTTTAAAAAAAGTATATTCTCACAAACTGTGCACAATCATGGTCCGTCGAAGCCTGTTTGCAAAGCTTTGCTGCGTGCCCACACAACAGCTGCTGTGTGAAACCACGCTGGCGACTCATCAGATTCACACGAGTGGATGTATCAGCTCTGAGCCATACACAGTCTGTACAGGTAAACACAGTTTGATGGTTTATCTTTTCATATCCGTACAACGGCGGTCATCAATGCGGGCACGATCACAAATGAATTCTTTAGAACTGTGGGACATTTTATAAAAACGTTGTAAAGGTTTGCGTGCTTCCATTTTATGAAACGATAAATGAGCTGGTCTTTTCTTCACCAGTCTATAAAAGGTAATTATTGAGTCTCACTTCATCTCTTCCCGTCTTGCTGTTGCATTTTTTGGTCTTATTCTAGTCCAAACTGCACATGAGAAGCTGTGTGAAAACACATTTTATCGGCCTCCCTCTCTTCCAACTGGGTCTATATTTGTCTCCAGGGAAGAGTTCATTGCTGTTATTACATGGTACTATTACAGACCATTCTGGTTGATCCCATAAGGCATTGTGAGTCATTTCTGAACGCCTCCGGAGGTCAAGTTAAGGTTGGACACGATACGTCTGAAGACACCGGGTTTGGCTTCGTCATCTTGGAACGGTGAATGCGTAAAAAAGGGGGAGGAAATTTAATAAAGATAATTAATAAAGACGGTAATGCTCATAAAAATCTTTCTGAAAAGCCTGGATAGGTTCTTTTTTTTCCCGAAACATTACTCACATACCAGTACTACATAATATTAAAGACACAGGCTGTGCAATGTTTCTCTGGTGAAAGGGATGGAGCAAAATCTACAGTCCTTGTTTTGTATGAAAATGCATTTTAACATTCAACTGAAGCTCATATGAAACTACAGCAGCCTGAGACAAATCAAGTGGGCACCGTCCACATTAAAATAGGAAACTATTTTGGTTTTCCTCGACAGGATTTCATTGCTGAGCTGCGGACGCGTCAAACCAGAAACTTGTTTTGTTATAAAATGAACTAGAAGAAACGTGCACCTATCTTTTAACTAACGTTCACTACGTACATCTTATCGTGACTCAAATAAATGATTGCAGCTTCATACATGGCCTGACATTCACAATAACACAGCTCCAGGAAATCTGATGTAAACAGAGGACAGATTTTAAAGACTCTATGTTACCTAAATGACGCAAACATCATTCATAAGCAACAGTGTTGCCTGGGCACAGACTCAAGGTGCACAGAGGGAGGTTAGAGGTGTACAATCACAAGTCCACTAATGTCGCAGATTGTGCTGCTGTTGACAGACCTGTATCCTGTCAGAATGAATGAATCATACCCGGCCCTGCAAAATGAGTCATTACACCGTCACTCTGACTACTTTGCTTTCTAAACTTATTAATTAGGTCGTCGTTTTTGCCTATGTTGTTGTAGCAGATTGTAAAATAGATTTGCTGAAATGTCTCTAACTCCTACCTATGGTGATCTCTGTCTAGGTCATTTCTAAGGTCCATGTGATGGGTAGCAGACAGCGGAAGGCTCTTCTTGCTCCAGCTTTTGCAGGACTCCGAGTCTGACAACACCAGAAGATCGCTGCACTTCCCTGATGGCCTAAAAGGCGGTACCACAGTATAACCTGCAACAAAACACACACACAGATTCACTTTACGAATGCTGGCACCAAAAAACATACATGATATAATCATGACAGGATAAACCTGTGTGTGGTGAAACATGAGCAAGCGGCTACCTAGAGAGGTCTTGTCCTGCACGGCCAGATGTAGCGTTCCAGCCAGGAAGTTGATAAGTTCAGGCATGAAGCGCTTTGAAAAAGAGACATACTCCACCGCCAGGCAGCACAGCACTAACCCTGACGTGACGTCCTGTAATGATCTGACTGGACACTAAGGATGGACAAAAACCAAACATTCATTTGTCCAGTGAAACTGACATTGTGGCATTGAGGAGATTTACTTCAACATAACTGCCATGTAAACACTGAATTTGTCTTGAGGAGAACACGATGAAGACTGTGTGTACCTTAGTGAGAGCCTGGCTGATGTAAAGCAGCGCTGGAGTGGCAACAGGGTGTCTGAAGTCGGAGGTAGGGAACAGCAGCGCCGTCACTTTAAGGTAGATAAGCTTGAAACACAAAAAACAAAACATACCGTAAATCTTTTTGTCATTTACAGAAGAAAGAAAATGTATTGTGCCTGTGTATTTATGCCCTGGGTTTTGCCTCTCAGACTACATACAGGTTGCTCTACCTTTCTCTTGGAGGTTGTTGGTTCAGAGAAGAGGACTACAGGCACTAATCTGGACTTAAATAAGCAGTTTAGCATTCTCTGCATGTCTTTCAAGTAAAAAAATGAATGTGTACTTTTACTATTACTTAGTATTTACAGTCATTATCTTCCTACCAGACAAAGAATTGATTTTTTTTTTGACTTCATTGTCTCCACACTTCTGAAAACAAAACCTGCACCCTTAACCAAGAGGAGCTAGAATGGATACAAGGCTGTGAACTGAAATCTCTCATGTTTATGCTTATTCGCGGTAAATAATTCATACCATGTCTAATGTTGGGAAAGCGACATGCCCTTTGACCTCGAGCACCTCCTCCATGCTATGACCGGCGTCTCCGAGGATGGTCTGCATGGCCTTACAGGCTGCTTCTGGAAACATCTGACACAAGGTGTACATCTCTCTAGAGAGAGAAAGAAAGAAAAACAGAGAAGCAATGAAACATTTGGAGGAATTTGAATTAGGGGGTGAACCTGTGAGAGTGAGCTACTTTTTCAACTCACGGTATGAGCCTGTCGATGGTGGCGAGTTCAGGTGGGCTCCTGGTGGCCAGTTCTCCGATGTACTCCGAGAGAAAGCCGAACAGTTTCTGAGACAAACGGAGGTTACGCTGTGAGTTCATTCAGCACTGAATGCAACCTGAAACTGTCTGCAGAGACAGCACGCTGATTCACACAAATATATAACCTCGTCCATGTCGTACCTGCAGTTTGAGCTTATTGCCTGCAGCCAAACTAGGATGGTTGCATTTTTGAGTCCTGGCCACGATGATGCGCTGGTTGTCCGGAGTGTGGCCATGGAGCAAATCTTTCAAGTCGCTGTAGCTCTCCGGAGCTACAAGAGCAGGAGACAGAGGATGTAAGTAAAACAGATTAAAAGGATCTTTATTTTTTAGAATCAGGGTCAGATTTCTGTGTGTAGTTACCAGTAAATGTGTATGGGAGCTCTGCTTTAGCGGCCTCCTGCTGAGCCTTCAGCTCCTCTTTGCTCAGACTCGTGCTCGGTTTGGCACTGGTCTCTTCGTCCTCCTGTTTCCTCTCCCCATCCTCGCTTTCTTGCTCAGAATCCAGGTCAGAGTGACCATCTTCTTCTTCTTCTTCTTCACTGCCACCCTCTTGCTCCTCCTCTTCCTCATCCTGCTCCTCGTCGTCCTCCTCCTCGCCTTCTTCTTCCTCTTCATCTCCATCGTCCTCCTCTGCCTCTGATTCTTCCTCCTCATCACTCTCTCCCCCTTCTTCATCTTCATCCTTATCGTCTCCAGACTCCTCTCCGATGTTCCATTTTCCATCCTGGACAGACAAAAGAAATGTGAATGGAATAAATTCTGTAATAACAAAAATAATACTGTATAATAAAACCTGTTCTCGCTTACCTGATAAGACAGGGTCTTCTTGTCTTCCTTATCCAGGATGAAGCCATCGTTGAGGTCATCAGCAGACATGTGGACCTGACTCTGTGCACTATCCCCAACTTCATCTCCCATCATCCTCCTCAGACGGTCAGCCTGGAGAAAGCACAGGGATAGAAAACTGTCACACAGAGGCTTAAACTATATTAAAACAATATTTCAATGGGGTGACGGATGACAGAAAGTTGTCCACATTTAGATAAAAATGCTCACTGTGAACGTACCTCTAGCTTCTGCAGCTTCTCTTTTGCCTCCCGCGCGAGCTCCTCTGGGGTTTTCATCTTCTCCGAAGGCTGAGCCTTCATCTCGAAGCCGAGCTCTCTGACCCTCATGTCATACTCTTCAAGCTGGAACACACAAAAGAGAAAGTAATGAGACAGAAAACAGAGAAACATCAGGCTCTGTCACTGACGGATGAAAGCACACATTCTGTTGATTGATCAGTGCGAACCCTACCTTGGGCTTCTCCTCCGGTTTGTCTGCACTTTCACCTTTGGGTGTCTTTTTCACCATCAGAGCCTGGATGCTCTTCCACTCTTGATCCAGCTTCTCGGTCAGCTCCTGCGCCTCCTCTTTCTGCACCTGTCGCTCCCGCTAAAATCAGTCAAAAGAATTTAAGAAAACATTAGCGAACTTTACCAAGTCAGGAGTAATTAGTGCATTTCTGGGGGACTATTTACAGCTGTAGCTTTGGTCCACAGCTGGATGTTGTATGCTCTATTAACTATTAAAGTAATGAAGGACCATGAGTAGCTTTAATAGTTTTTGGTGAGAGTGCAGTTCGCGTGCTGACGTATATCCTCGTTTAACAGGTTTAAAAGATCAGCGTGGAGCCGAGTAATCAAAAGGATTGTGTTACTGACTCACCTTCTCCTGCTTGGACTTCTGGATGAGTTCTTCAATGAGCTCCTGTCTGGACTTGGCTCTCTGGTTTCCTTCTTCCTCCTGCTGATCCCCTGATGTTTTCTTTTTGAGGAGACCCCCTCCTCCTCCGAAGTGAGAGGCGGTCAGCTCAGCTAGATGAGGAAGAGAAGTGCCACTATTATGTACCAGCTCTGTCAACTATAACATGACTTATCAAATCCAGTTTTGGACTGGGAACCCACTCAATAAAAAGCCACCACATTCATGGGCTTTGCAATTTGATGTTTTTTGGAAGATTCTGTAAATATAAAGCTCATGGACTGACAATAGAGGAAAGCAAAAAAAACTGACAGTGTTTTATGAGGCTAAGAGGAAAGTGCCACATCAATCTATATTAAATTAACTTTCTGTTCATTCGGTGTTTGAACACAAGCGGTACTCACCTGACAAAAGACCTTTCTCTTCCGATTCATCATCGCTATTCACAAGGTCGTTGAATTTCTCCATCTCAGCGAGTGACTGTCCATAATGTGTCAGCTCCTCCTCCTCATTTAGGTTGTACACATCCTTCTTATCATGGACACGCTGGACAGATCAAAACAAAACAAAGTTCTTAGTTTTGTAGCTCAAAGCGAGATGCTCTTGCGTCGTCTCACTGGTCTTTGATAAATGACAGGACCAGCTGAAAGCTGAACTACTAAAGTCAGTAAGAGAACTGATGAAAGTCAAAGTGAGGCCCTTAGATAGTGACATTACTGAATGTCTTTTCACATATGTCTGAATGCTGGAATTATTTTATTGAAAAGTTATTGAAAACAGATGTCCAGTGCGTCTTTACGCGTTATTACGTCACTCACCTGTCTCTCCATCGCGAACCTCTGGAGGATTTTGTCCTCTGGTGCCATCTTGGTGTCATACTCCCCAAAGCGTCTGTCAATTAATTTGTTGGACTTGTTCTTCTGTTTGTATTCCTTCAGGAGGGTTTCTTTTCTCTACACATTAAAAATAAAAATCAACAATTGTATGATCTGATCTGCAAGCACACACAAAGATCCGACATGCTACAAAAAAATATTCTGTAATATAGGCACAAAGTTGTTGAGTGTAATGAGAGTTTAATTTGAAAAAAACTCACATGTATACAGACAAAAACATACATTTGAAGTCATATGTAGTTTATTTTAAGTGTGCAGTTTCTACTTTAACTTGTGTTTAGTTTTGTTCATGCTCTTCTCGGTCCTCCCAAAGCGCAGAAAATCCCACCTCCCAGCATGATACTGTGAGCACCAGGCTTCACAGCACAGACAGTGTTAAATGGATGATGAGCTGTGACCCATGGCTGCCAGCTACAGTGCTGCAGTAGAAGAGTTTATTTTTTATTTCATTTCATCCGATGGCAAAATCTCTTATGTTTTATTCAGAGTCTGACTCCCTTTTCTTTATTCTGCCGCATCGACCACATTTGTCTCACACTGACATTTGGCTCTTCTGTGGCATCTGTTTGCAGCTGTAGTTCCCTGTGTTCGGTCAGTCTGATTAAAGAACGAGGGGCCATTTTCACAAAACATCCTGAGGCTATGAAGTATCACCTAACTGGCCTGAGAGAGGGGTCATTAAAAATGAGGAGCCGGTCAGTCTTTTTGCACTAAAATCAGTTACAAGCACAGGAAATGCACCTCATAACCTTTTGTAAAATTACACTGAAGATGAACTTTCAAAAACACAATTTGACGGCGCCTGAGTTCATTAGGATCCAAATCAGCTAATCGAGACATTCAACGATCCGATGACACTGGAGAGGACGGTCGCACAGTCGGTTTTGTGCATGAGAAGTTTGCAGCACAGATGAACGCAGAAAATTTTAACTGCAGTCACCGACTGACGTTCATCACAAAACCTAATTACATCATCAAAAGATGACGACTTGTTGGGTTAACTGGGAAATTTCACAGTATCAACATGCAGATGGTGTCTGAGGCCATAAACTCGAACAAATCAACAGCTGATGGTTCATAGAATAAACCATAAGATATTTGTTAATGACAATAATCTATTTATTTTATGTGCTCCTGTGATGATGTATATATGTCACATTCACAGGTCTGTTGACCAATCACATCATCATCGCCATAGAAAAGGGGTTAATCCCCCCGATATGTTTTAAATGTTGTTATACGGGGCAGGTGAACATCACTATATTTTCAAGAAGAGTCATTTTAATCGGTCTAAAATTAATAATTTATGATATCAGATAATAATCAACAGCAGTTAGTATTTTAAATGTGCATCATGACCCTATATAAGAGGATGTAAGCCTGCACATCCAATAGGTTTGACAATTTAAAGTAAATTATAATTAAATTTGGTTATTTATGGGACTTGAAAATGAATTTTATGATGAAGAAATGAGGCTGCTGAAGGTGGAAGAATGATGCCGGCTGTGTTTTCTCACCTTATTAATGGCTTTGGATCGAGACACACCAGGCAGACCCACGTCATGTTTGGATTTCCTCCCCAGAATATCAAATTTCTTCCTGTTGATTTTCACTTCAAACGGATTGTTCTTGATCTCGGTGGAGGTCTTAGTTTTGCGGACCTTGTCAGCAAGGCTCCTCTTCTTAGGTTAGTTTTGCGGACCTTGTCAGCAAGGCTCCTCTTCTTAGGCACCTTCCCCATCTGGAAGAGAGTAGCAGTAGTAAACTGATCAGTGACATTACAGACTCTATTCACCCGGCTGCCTCCATCTGAGAGCCTGAATGAAAGGGGCAATGAATAATATAATAATATAACATTTTGTTCTTCTTGCTGAGTGCAAACATCCATCCTGCATCAGTCAGCCAAGTCTCGGCACACTGGAGCTACGTTGTAAACAAACGTGACGTAATCACGTGTTTACCTTTTCCCGCGTTCAGGAGTCAAAGCGTTTAATCCAGGTGGAAGAAAACATGAGACACCAACACTCCGCCAACTTTAAATTCACTTTAAACACACTTTAATCTTCTGCTGTCCACGTTGTTTCCATTTCCAGCGTGCACCGTCTGAGGTCAGAGTTCAAAACGGAGACGCAAACTAGACCTACCTCCGGTTTGACTTTCTCCTGCAGCGCCTCTAGTGTCCACAACCGGAGGTTCATCCTTCAAAATAAGAGCATGAATGACTGAATAGTAAAAGTACACAAAAAATAAATTAACTTTGATTATTTTCTACACTGTATAATAAAATTGATCAAAAAAGTGTATATGTACATGTGTACACACACACATCACAATCAGAAATACTTTATTAATCCCCGCAGGGAAATTGTGTTCGCTACAGCAGCTCCCAAACGGTAAGTTAGATAGTAGTAATAGCAAGAAAAACATAGTATCTGGAGCAAGGGACAAGATTCTGGTATTGGTAATGTTTGTACAAAACATCTCTAGGCTACACTGAAATCTAGTTCACATGTTCATGGTCCCCAGAGGATACATTTAGGATAAAACTCATCTTGCATGCAGGGCTTACTACACTGTGGCATTGCTGGTTTTACTCAAGTAAAAGATCTTCCACTACTGCATACAGTTTTCTGATAACCAGAACATTATCTATGTTCCTATCTCTTGGCTGCACATTGAAACACTGGAAGACTTATATCAGTCCAGTGCACTCTGACCAGCAGGATATTAATAATAATAACAATAATAATAAACCTAATTTGTGGCATTTTTATTCAAAATGTGGTAACATTTATACTTATCAAACATGTTATCATGAGCTTTTAGATCAAATAATCTCACAGAGCCATCAGCTGTATATTCTGCTGGTCCAGTGATTAAATTAGTATCATACATGGTCCTGAAAATCAGCCATATTTCAAAAGCAGGTCAAATAAATTATAGATAATAAAATGCTTGGATACAATTCTAGTAATGTATTTCATGCTCAAATATATTTGACCTTTATCGACTATTTTACTGCCTGTTTTTGTTTTGTGTTTGCTGCTTTCATTGTGTTTAAAATCTAACACTTATTACTTATATGTATACACAGTTGTTGATGAAACTAAACAAATTGACACTGTTGATCCATCTTTATCATTTGCTTAACAGTTACCCAGGAAGATTCATACTTTTAATACCGACACATATATAGTAATCATACAATAGTCCAATCACTTGCCTGTGAAGAATGAGATTAACTGTAAATAACATCACATTACTTACAGGGAGATTACGTGTAAATGACTACAATCACACAATGACTTTCACGGTAGTGTTTTTTATTCATGGTTGTAAAAGAGGCAGAACCATGAGAAAACATGGGTGGAAGTATTAAGTCTGTAGATGATATAATGATGACACATTTAAGTTGGAAGAGAATACAAATCAGCGTAGCTGTGAGATTAAAAACAAAATCTATGGTTGACTCAAATGAAAACCATGACTACAAGGCAACCTATAGCTAAAATTAAAATATAATTAGGGGTAGTTAGTTATTTAAAAAGGACAGCGCACACTTTAAGCACTCTACACATGCAGTCATTCGTGAGTTAGACAGTCTGTGTATGTAAAGATGTAGATACACCACCTGTTGTGAACAAAGGCGAAGGTTTATTAAGCGTCTCAGGTTATGTGAAGCTTCTTTTATTTTTGCCTTTTGGTTCACCGTGACTTAGACTGAGGATTAACCTTTTACTAAAACAGGATGAATACAATGCGTAGAGATGGTCTCGTTATTAATGCCCTGCAACCTTAAGCACAGCTCATTTGCCATCATACCATTGATTATATATCAGTGACATAAAAAAAAAAAAAAGCTTCTCCAGTGTACACCGTGTCTTTACCGCAACTGGAAACACACAAGTATTTATGATGAAGTCTATTTGCTCAAAGTGGAGTTTTACACAGGAATAACCAGGTTCAAAAGCTCTGAAATATGATTGATCATGCAGCTTCATAACAGTGACACTGTCATATACACGTTCTGTAACAACTGTATCTATATTTACGATGACTGATTGTGACTATCTAAATGCAACATGTGGTATGAGTTCCCAGACAGTGGTTTATAAAAAGAGGAGGTTCACAGTGCTCTCTCACAGCAAGCAATCATAGCTCAATCTATATTGTGAGAAAAAGCGCAAGAAGATAAAAAAAAAGAAAGAAAAAATTACATGAATGAAATATGTAAACTCACAATATGTAGCATATCTGTCTGTTTTTAGACAGGGAGAGAGGGAGCAAAACAAAGACAGGCTCAAATAATTAGAATAAATGAAAAACATAAACTGAGTTGTTTTTTTAAACACATTCCTTCATATCAACGACTTACAGCCAGGAGCAAATACATGATCAAACCCATGGAGTAATCAACAAGCACAATCGCTTGCCAACACTTACGGGACGACTGACGCTTTGTCTTGAACCACACTGAAACTTCCAAATAATATAAAGCTCTGACGCACTATACAACATACCTGTAAGTTAAGGCTGTGATGAATGATTGTGGGATTTTGAGTTTTAAAAAGAAAGTCAACAAAACACCCAGATTGTATGATTTAGCTTGTATGTGGACGATTTAATCAAAATATTGGATTAATGGGAGACATCAACATGGATTTTGTGTGACTGCATTTTCCAACTGTAGTTCTTCTGGCCTGCTAACATGTAATTACATCAGTGCACAGCTTCAGAGGTAAAATTAGCACTATGCAATTTGTATTTCGTACTGTCAGAAATGAGACGGTACAAGCATTTCTTTCAGCATTCATTATTTTTAAAAGACACTTGGACATTTTTTTTTTTGATACAATCCCAATACATTCTAGTGGTTACAACAGTTTAGCAATACTCTTTTTAAAAAAAGGAGGGCGATAAAACCCTAAAACCTCACATCAAGTGTGTGGGCCTGTAGTAATAGACATGCATAAAAGGCCAGATGGAGTGGACAAGACAATGCACTCACAACTAAAAGCCTCTAATAATTAAAAACCTTTATGCAATCAATCATTTTTACACTGTATACAAAATTGGCACACACTAACGAGGAAAAATAGGTTAATAAGCCAGCGACAAATGATATCAAAAACAACAAAAAGCGTAACTGTGTGTAACTGTGGCTTTGCTCGAAGGGTGCAATGATAGCAGACAAAAAGCGAAAATGAAAAGAGGCAGAGGCCAGCCTTGAGGACCGATCCGACATTCACCAATCTAGGACTCTGTCTTTTTTTTGTTTTTCTTTAGGAAGGAAGGAGTGCGGAACTTCTTTTTCTTTTTGGACGGTGATTTGCTGGGAGACTCTTCACCGTCCTGGTCGCCAGTGTCAGCGGGTTCCTCCCCCTCAGCTGCGTCTGCGTCTGCGGCGGCAGGGGCAGAGGCGGAGTCTTCGGCAGGAAGTGCTGGGGCATCGGAGGGGTCATCAGGTGTTAGATCTGGAAGGGTCTGTCTCAGGGTGGCTGCGTCACTCTCATCTTTATAGGACTGTTCTGGCAAGGACTCTGGGAGGTGGGAGGAAGAAGGAGAGAGTTATTGATCACAGAGGACATTTGATGGCTCGGCGCTGCTGAGCTTCCACAGCACTAAGACCACAACAAATTGACCACTGGATAAGCTCTTAAATCCACAGGATCTTCTACTGTAGTGCACAAGTTCACACAACTTGCCCTCTTTAGTTTATGGTATCTATGAGATTTATGTATTTTAAGACACAAAGACAACATGTGCTCCATAGCTGAACAAAGCTTTAGAGCACTAAAGTCTAACACAGCTCTTAACACAATACACCCGACACCGAAACCAAAACCAAGATTTGCGGTCTCTCTTGCATTGCATAACACAAAAGCATCCCAGACACACCATCTCTCCTTATTAAGAACACCAATGAGCAACTAAACATAAGAAGTTGCTCATATTAATCCTTTTATTTCGACAGGCCCGAGCTGGCACACACCATTTTCCTTTTACCTTCATTTAAGCAGGGAAAACTTAATGAGTGCAGTTCTCTGGGTCACTTGCACCCTGTGTACAAACAAAGAAAAATCAACGTATACAACAAAAAAATATTGCAATGTTTTCCCAAGACTGCAATAACATAACCACATAAGTGAGGCTACAGAACAAGTCAGGCGCAGAATTAAAGTTAAACTGAATCAAAACTGCCACACAAGGACAAATATGTTAAAAAGGCCTTGATTATCAAAGAGTTAGAAAGTCTTAACCAGTGCGTACACTATTACATTTGACTACAATTTAATCCATTTGCTGGGAGTATAGAAACTACCTCGAGACGTTCCCTTTGGTCTTAATAAAGAGTGCTAGAGAGAGAAAGAGTCTCTTCTTCTTGAAATTGTTCTTGGAATGATATATCAGCTTACTAACACTGGTTTGCTACTTTAATAATTTAAAAGAATTCTACAAATAAAAGCAATCAGTAAATTTGTTTTTGCAAACTGAGTTTATTCTTCAGAGTTTTTATTTGCTCTTATAAAATAACAATTAGCTAAAACTGCTGCTAAAATCGGCAAAAAAAAAAAATAATAATAATAAAAATGATGAAATCAATGATCACTGGCTGAAGATGAGATGTTGCTTTTGTCAAACTAAGTCTGAAATTACCTACCGTTTAAAAAAATTACCATGATAATTCGGTTTTACCATTTGAAATGAGTGGTCATGTGTAGTGTAGCAACAATAACTAAGGGGGATTGATAAATGAAATATCTTTAAGTACAGCGTGACTGCTGAAACTGGTCATACGTTTCACTGTTTTTATTTCTGTGTCAGCTTTGATTCAACTATGCTTTTCAATCAAGTGATAGTTACTCGAGTGACTGCCTCATCCTTTAAAAATACTCCCAGCAAAAAGAAACAAATGTTAGTGCTGGATCCAGGAGATCTCCATGGATCATTGGCCCAATGATCAAGCTCAGGTAGAAGCTGCTCACACAGTGCAGTCATGTAAGCAGTCAAAACAACTGCAGCTTTCTTCATGTTTAATATAGCTTGCATGCTACAGAGACTAACGTAAAAAAACAAAAAACAAACAAAAACAAAACTTTTGTCAAGACCTGAGAAAATGCTACACAATCAAGTCTTCATTTTACATCTCATGTCTGTCAGAACAGAGATGAGGCCGAGCACACAGACAGATAAAATGGAGACTAAACAACACCACGCAGCCAAGCGCCGGATCTCAACCATCTTTCAAGCTAAACCAACAGTGAGTCCCAGCAAAGCCAACAGCAGCAAGTTTGTTTCCAAAGCCACACTCAAATAAAGCACTGATGTACCTGGTAAAGGACTCGTCTGTAAGACAAACAACATTCAACACATTTTCAAAACGTTACCTGATTTTCCTATGAAACAAATATATAGAGTGTCATACAACATTGACAGAATGTGCATATGTGCGAGGGGGTTTGGTTAAGTTGATAGTGGATCGTTGGCAGGAAGAGAAGAGAGGTTATCCGTAAAACGTAAAAAGTTTGGTGGGCTGTAAGGTTACTTCAGAAACATCCTCCGCTTTTGTTAAGACCAGGTCACTGTGTATCAGGTAAATGGGACTTTAATGCTTATTGCAGATCTAAAAAGGGTCGCACCTGAAAATTTCATGATAGTGGAAACAGTGATTTGTGGCTAATTACAGGAGAGGGAGGAGCTCTGAAATAACCCCCATCAACCCCATGAAAGAGATTCATAGTTCAGAGTTCAAACTGACTGAACAGTCTCAAACCCCGGAAAATGGGTTAGTTAGTTCAGAACACAGAGCAGCTCTACTAGTGAAGCCATGCAAAGAAAAAAAAAGGGGGGTAAATGACCAAACACAGCTGTGGAGGGTGGAGGGTAATCAGGAGGGTGGTGAGGAGGTGGAACAGTACATACTTACTATGGCAACAGGTACTCTTTTGTATTTCCATCTCCTGATTGTAATCGCAGCCACAAAGAAGAAAAAGCACAAGTAGAAACAAATGTCTATGCAGATCAAACCACAGGCACTGTGTTAAATTAAAAAAAAGAAATTAAAATGTGAAATAGAGAAAAAAATAAAAATAAAAAGATTTTTAAAAGAATGGCTGGAACCATTCTTAGTAACCCCAAAAAGATGAATGGAAGTGAAGGGGTAAAGGAGATACCGTACATAGAGACATTTGTTATATAACAACATTTCAGTTTCATTAGATTACACCTGCGATCAAAGCTACATATCCCCTTCATCCCTCATACTGACTATAACTGTCTGCTGACTAGAACAATAAATAACTGGCTGATTAATAATTTGAATAACGCCAATTACTGTTTAAATAAAAGTAAGTAAGTAAGATTGCTTGGTAGTTCTAGGGCGACGATTCTGGTATCATCATGGATGATACTGTTCACATAGGTGTAATCCAATTGTAATAAAGACCAAGAGGGAGAAAATAAAATAAAAAGAACAGAAATAGACTGAGATGTCTGCACTGGGGTCTATTAATAAATGCTAAAATTACTCATTTTTCACCTATAGAATATTTCCAGACATTAAGTCTGGATACTGTGTATTAAAGTCTTATCTGCGCCTGTAATTTCTCCATCTCTCATAGCATCAATTTGATGATATAATCAAAACCTCTTGGCCTGTTATTACAGAAAACACAGCACAGCAACCGTAGTAGTATTATTAAAAGACCACAACATGAACAGACCCCAAGACAGACAGGCAGGTGGACAGGCAGAAGCCTCTGCATTCCCTCTGTAGACCCTGGAAAAGCTTAAAAAAACCCAGCCAGGGGACTGGAGAAAACCCATGCTGAACCAGGCGAGCCGGGTATATCGAGTATGTCAGGCAAACATACCTTCTTCTGCTCTGATCGGGGTGCTGGGTGGCGTGGTGGTGGGTTTCTGGTCTTTGGGCTCCTCCTCAGGCTCTACTTGCTCTACCTCCAGGTCTGAATGGAAATCAGCAGGAATTAAACCACAAGAAATTTGTGTTAAACAGAAATCAAGAGCAAATTGGCAGCAAGTGTTTAAATTATGTGTAGGCTTTGATTGAACTCCACATTTTTGTCTTAAAGAATCTTATGAGGTCAACATCGACAACATTGCAACACAAAGAAAAAGGGAGGACAACACAAAGTACCAAACCAGGGAGGAAGCCTTCAGGAGAACACTGCAAAAGCTTTCGAAAGGTTTCCCACTAAAAATCAACCTTGAAACTCCCAAACAAACCTAAACTAACATTAGTTTCATTGAAAAATCAGTCGGAGGCACAGAGGAGAGTGGACACCATCCAGGAAAGGTTAGCAGGAAGAGAAGGAGGACACCATTATTTTGTCCACACATGGATTGCTCTGATTGGATGACTGAGCTCAGACACAACTTCCTCAAAGGTTAGCACATCACTCCACTGCAAAAAAAAAAGAAAAAAAAAAGCACTTTTAGACTGGAGGAGAGAGCACCCTCAAAGAGAGGGGGTGGCTGCTTTTAACACCTCACATCCTCTCTGCTCAGCTCCTCGTCCAATCAAACTGCAGAAAGTTATCTGATCTGACACACCTCTGATGCCTTTAGCACAAGACATCAGAGAAAGAGAGATAGAGAGATAGATAGATAGAGAGATAGAGAGATAGAGAGATAGAGAGATAGAGAGATAGAGATAGAGAGAGATAGATAGATAGATAGATAGATAGATAGATAGAGAGATAGAGAGATAGAGAGATAGAGAGAGATAGAGAGGGTGGGGATGGGGAGGGGCAAATAATCAAGCAAAGGCTTCGAAGATGTGGGTAGGGAGGATGCTTGCGCGTAGTAAAAACAACGGCAGCAGACTCCGAACCCCCAGAAAAAGGAGAAGACACAGCAGGCAGGGATTTCCACAACTTCCACTGCAGAGGTATGTAGTGAGATGGGCCAAGCCGGAGCAGGGGAGGAGGGAAGCGGAAGGCCAGATTTTAGGTCAGGACTCCGCTTCATCTGGTGTACCTGGAGCCTGATCTGCCTTAGCCGCATCTACCATTGAAGACTCCTTGCTGAGGGCTCGCAGCACGGCGCAGTGGAACTCCTTATGCGGGGAGTCTGGAGCTGAAAGAACCTCGTCTGTGCTGGAAAAAACATCGTCCACAACAGTCTCCGCAGAGCCTGCTCCAACCTGGACTGGCTCAGCCCCGCTGGAGAGGCGGCAGGAAGAGGAGTCCTGCTCAGAGGCCGGTGTAGCCGGCGTGGCAGTTGGGGCAGGTGGGGCTTTCAAGAAGGTGGGTGAATGCAGAGGTGTGGAGTCTTGATCCCCCAGTAGCATTTCAGGCTCAGAACAAGGTACGCTGGAGGCCGATCCCTCCTTACTATCATCTCGGCCCTGCACTGTGAATTTGTGTATGTGCGTGCGTGCGTGCGTGTGTGGAGAGATAACGTCACAGTTCGGCCAGTCTGAAGTTCATTAGATGTTTGCATGACTCTGCAGGAAGATCTTTTCCTTTAATACAATTATCTATTTAAAAGTTGCCTAATTCTAAACAGCTCAGGTCTTCTCTGACATTACCGTTTCTCTCTGAGTAATTTTGTTTCTTGAGAGAGGTCAGGGAAGAGTGATTACAGAAGGAGAGAGCTGTAAATTACACAGCACAATTGCCTCTCGTATATGCAAAGCAATTGTATCCTGAGTAGGATTAAAACATTTTAGTGATTAAACTCATCTCCATCGTCAAGTTCAGTTTAGAGAAATGTTGTTACAAAGAGGCAGAAAGGGTGTGATAAGAATATATATATTTTTACATTATAATGAGATTCAGCTCATCTTTTATTCTCCAGTCGTCATCTTTACCTTCAGGGCCTTTCTGTTTCTGCTCCACCTCCTTGCGGTATGCCTCCAGCTCCTGGTCGGTGAGTTTGGTGAAGGGGTTGGGACCCTGCTTGCTGACGATAACCTTGGGCTGGTACTCCTTTTCGATGATGGCCTTGGATGCGGTCACCAGCTCCCCCTTCGGGACACACAGAGAGAAAGCAGAGAGAGCAGTGAGACATCACGGGGAGACGGGAGACGAGTTACTGCAAGTTACACATGGAAGCATTTGACATTTTGAAAAACTAGCTGCAGTGTCAGAAAGTCTCGTAGTTTAAAAAGTTTTGAGTGTACACACAGAACTATTATGCAGCAAGTATCAGCCATAGATGAACAAATGTATATCTCCAGAGCACAATTAAAGCTAACAGGCAGTCTCAGAATTCAGGAAGCACACGTATGAATGTAAAACAACTTTAATCATATCAGGAAACAGCGGCATTGTGCTTTTTCATTCCGTACACTAACACTGATACATAAAAGCCAAGCACTGACACATGTGAGAAAGCCAACAGTACATCACCAGGCACACAAGAAGTAGTTAAGGTGAAGCAAAAGCTTGAAGTAAACATTAACAGCAGTAGTGTTCTTTCACTTACTAACTTTTCTCACTCTTTCAAGGACTTTTATTTTTATTTTATTTTTTTTTAATTCTGCACAATACACGCAGCAAACACCACCATCACTCGATCTAACACCTTCTCGCTTTACTGCCCACTTCAACTTGAAACGAGATGTTTTTGAAATATTAGTGAAAATCACCAAAACTCATGATATCAAACTTTCACCTCAAGGATCCTAGTCAGTGCAAAACCTCCGACAGTAATTAAGCTGTATCCAAAGTTCTCAGGCTTTAGAGTTTAAAAACACATAGAAGAGATAACTATATGTCACATAGCTTATTAAACTAACATATAACCTAATTCTAGCACTATCTATACAGGCCCGGGCATGGTGCCTATCTGCAGGCTCAGAGGAATGACTGGAGGATGATGTGAAAGTACAGGTGAATAGTAATTGTGATTGGAGCAGTAAGTACCTTTCTAAATGATTTAGCAGGACTATAGGACCCCTCGGACACATCGAGGCCATCAATAGTGTCTGTACAGTCAGACAGAGGGGCGTCCTGCAATAGTAAACCCAGTGAAGGGGGGAAGGGGGCACAACCCAGCTCTTAAAACACCAGCACATTCAAATCGACAGTCTGTCAGGCAGGCATGAGTGCGTTCATTCAGGGACATACCACCTTTCACACGCACAAAGGTGGAAAGAGTACTACAATATCTCCCAAGTATGTAATACTCAAGCAGACGTGAGATTGTCTTTTAGAAAAGACGCTCAAAGAATAAGTCCTTGTTATAAAAACACACAACTACACGTCAATCTGTATTTCTGTCTGTAGTAGCATTTTTTTCTTCATTAAAAAGCAGCGTGAGAGCTTGTTAATTAGGGTTAATTGTGTTACTTTCCACCTCTGCATACACGCATACCATAGAGAGACACACAAACATTGGTAATGCATGCAAAGAGACATGGATCTGGAAAGAGATGTGGGGCTGTGAAAAGCATTGCGGTGACGCAACAAACAGCCGAGATCATGCACTGTAGAGACAAACTGTCCACACAGGGGGGTGCTATACAGCATGTAGTCCATACAGTCGGAGTCTTAACAAAATAAAAGCACAACAAGGGCTGCTTTGGTCCTACTACAAACATGCTGGAACAAGTTTTAGATAACCCTAAAACTTGGTTTAAGCTTTGGAATAATTAGAAGCTCTGTTTTCATTTGCTGATGTTATGCTGCTCAAAGTGTTTGAGTTAGACTGAGCTAAGTAAAAGGGAGGGGAAACCATGCTAACTCAACTCACAACATTTTATTTTGCATTTTTTAGGATAGAGTGCATGCACAGAAATAAAATATAATATTAGACTATAGTGGGGATTTTGTTAGACTTTGCAAGAGACCAAAATGACTGAGACGGATAAAAGCCTCAGCTCTCGAAAAGAGACGGCAAAGTTAAAAAAAAGAAAAAAGAAAAGAAAGTAATGGGGGGAAAAACAACAACAATGTATGAATATGGACACAACCTGAGCTGGCAGGTTTGGAGAGCAGAGTGAGGTTTCCTCTCACAAACACTACTCACCTGCCAGATTGTCAATCTCTGTGGTCAAAGAATAATGTGACAGTTACAAAGTCACCCCATCGCTCTTGGACACAACATGGAGGACATGTTTTGCTCTCCGTTATTATTATTGGTGAAGTTATTCCTGATGTCAGATCAGATTATACTGAATGGGTTTTGATTGCAGCCAATTTCTTTCATTATAAGCTTTGTGTCCAGGACAACTTCACGCATAATATTTGCAGCATTTTGGTTTAAGGGGTGAATCCAGACCTGGACAGAATATATTGAGATTTTCTTTAATTAAATGCATTTAAACTAAACAAAAAGAGGCCAAACAGCACAAAATCTCAAGTGTTTCATCAGGATGAGAAACATATTCATCCATATTCTCCAGGTCAGGACTGCAGTGGCAGCGAGGGTTTTTATATATTCACAGACTGACCTGGTTAAAGGAACGTTCCACCACGGTGCTGGCACACAGAACCTGAGACTGGGGCCCTGCTGTCTTTATGTCCTGCAGGTTCTGCTCCCGGATCTACAAACGACAACATTTGAAGTCATGAAATAATGAGAAACATGCAGTGCATCAGGAGCAAAAGTAAAAAAGCAGCAAAAAAGAGAAAAGTGTGATACCTTATTCCTCATTTCCAGGACGTCTTTTGGGTTGGTGTTCATTGGGATGAACTGATTGGCTACAGCAGCCTGGCGGAGTCCGTCTTCTTTTGACCACTGTAAACACCACAAGAAGTGTTAAAAAACCCCAACTAAAACCAGATACACTGAATGACCCAAGCACAAAAATAGATTTAGACAAAATACTATGCAGGCTTCACAATACAAAAACCATGCTGAACTGAAAAAGACAAAGTTGGATGGCTGTAAAAAGGTTTTAATGTTAAAAAGTGAACCAATGATGATGAGGAACATACATGTTTATTTATCAATTTATTATTTATTATATTTATTTATAGTTTTATCAACTTAGCTGGGGACTGTTCTATATCAGTGACTATCTTTCCTGTTTGATGCTTACTTATCAACCTATGATATTAGATTTATTTTCCCAGTTATGTGGGACGATATCATCTGATTCAGTCTAAATAATCTAAAATGGAGAGAACTCGTATTTGTGTGATTTCTACTGAAAATGGTTGCATAGAGCTAAAATGTCATACAAATTAAGGCATTTGCTCACTGGGGGACAGAAGTTTAAAAAATAATTTAAATTAGTTTATTCATCCATAAGAGTCAATGTTAAAACAATAGAAACTCCCAGATGAACCTGTACAAGGCTACTGGAAGTGAGAAGTAAAATCACAGGTTGTGAAAGACAAGAGAAACAGATGTGTGTTTTTACGTGCCGTCTGGCATCTCTTGATATCTTAGTTGTACAGAGGAGCTGCAAAATGTTCCATGAACATATTGGGTATGAGAAGGAGTTACGGCTCATCTTTCTTAAGCTGCTGAGAATTAAAGATTCTATGACAGGTTTTTGGAGCCCACACAGAGAGGAAACACTGACTTTAAAAACATTCAGTCAGTTAAATGCACGCTTCTGCTTAATACTTCAGGATCAGTATTGGCATCAGAAACTGATGAAGACTGTACGCATGACGACATTTTATGGCGCAAGACCCAACGACTAAAGCCTAACGGTGTATCTGTACTAGTGAAATCCATTTGTCATCATCATTGATATACTATTAGAATCAAAAAGAAACAGAAAGGAGGCACACTGAAGCTCAACGGAAAACATCACAGAATGAGAAAAAAAAGGTAGGGGTGGGGGTAAGGGAAGGAGAAGTAAGGGCTGGGTGGTGGCAAGAGGTGAGGGGAGAGTGAGGCATGGCTGGGTGGGTGGGTGACTGAGATGATGAGTCTGGCTTACGAAGCGAGAGTGGCAGTGAGGGGTGAGCTGGCATCACCAAAGTCATTTCCCAGGCTGATACACAACAACAAGGACGACAGAGATAAGAGAGAAACACACCCGAGGACACTCGCCCACGTTGGGACAAAACAAAGCCATTGTCACAACGCTACAGACTAACACAAAGAGTGTATCTTTCCTGCAGAGGATGGAAGCTTTTATTGTCTATGTGAAAAAAATAAATACCCCCGCCCCCCCATTTAATTTACAGTGTTTATAAACCTGGTAATGCTCAGCATGATTGAAGGAAAAAAAAGTCTGTACCCATTTCTTGCACCAAACTGAAAGAGCAGCGGGTGAATATACAAATCAAATCTTCAGCTTTCATGCAAAACATTTTGTTTGACCGTTTTAAACTAGGCATGTAATTCACAGTGGAAAGCGTAAGCTCATGACTTCATTCCTGCGTTCACTTTAAGCCTGGCTGCTTAGCTGCCAAACCTGGGGGTGGGCTAGATGAGGAAGGGAGGGTTTTCTGGATGGAAGTAGGCGGGTTGGGTTGATCGAGTATGAGATGAACATGTAAACGCGATATACTCACTGAGAAAGAGTCTCACAACACAACATTTCCTACTTTCCCAACAGGAGATAATTGATTTAAAAGTCAGGTCAAATACCATGGCTTTTTTTTTTCCCCCTTTTTTTTTCTCCCCCCAAACAAATCCACTCATGCAGGCCTTGAGCTGTTCAAATCCATTTTCAGAATAAACTGAAACCAGAAACTTAAAAAAAAAAAAAAGAAAAAGAAAAAAAGAATATTATAGGAGAGGAAACAAACACACAACTGGGAGCAGTTGAATTAGAAAAGCAGGCCGCATAACTTGTTTGCCAAGAAAATGTTGCTTTCTTGTATTACGTATCTGGCATTCTTCTGGATTCTCTGTCAGAGACATGCCACCTCCCTCCGTTATGCAGGCAATGTACATCTTGTATAAATACACCTTGTGAGCAGGCCCCAAAGCAAACGCTCGAGAGCTTTTGGTTGATATAGCCTCAGATCTCACTGTACTTTCTTTATTTTCCTCCACTGAATCATGTTTGAGCAACTGAGCTAACTTCACTATGCAAAGACAGAACTCAAGGAGTGTGTATTACAGGGCGGTGATCGATGGTGTGGTTGGCAGCAACGTCACCGTGTTCTGCCACATACACCTGGCCCACTCGAGGACTCATGCCACACCCCTGCTGCTCGCTCCTCTGGGAAAAACATCAACACCAACAATGCATTTCACTACTACACATGCAGTGGGGCATGCTGTGGGCAGCTGGCCCGGCATCATGAAGCATTAGGAGACCACAAGAGGAAAAAAAGAGCAAAAGAGGGTCAACAAATAATCACAGCTGTGTTAAAGTATTTAACAGAGCAGAGTCAACTGCATTTAAAAAGGTGGGTTAATAGGACATCTGAAATTACAATGAAAGTGAGCCTAAAAAAGTCACACAAGTAGAGAGAAGCAGAATTCCACTGACTTATGAAGGCTCAATAAACAATAATCTGAGCTTTGTACTATGCTTTTACTCCTCACTGTCTCCAGAACCTCAGGATGCCGACCACCTACCCGTTTCCACCAACAAGGTAGCTGTAAAATCTATACTATGAACAATAAGGTAGGCACAGACCAAGCAGTTGGTTATACAGCTTGGCACGCAGACACCAGACGAGAGAGACTGCAGCAAGGGTTTGACGTGATCGTGTGTTATGTTCGTCCACACCTTAGGCTTCGACTTGGGGCTGCTGCCGTCGGGCCCGTCCTCGCAGGGCTCGCTGGCATTGACCCAGCGGGTCTTGTCGCGCTGGCCGCGCTGGAAGCTGTGTTTCAGTGGGGAGCGAGCGCCTGAGTCACTGTCCTCGCCGTATGAGTAACCACCATGGGCAGAGGAAGCGATCTCCGCGTCACTGTACTTTTTAGCTTTGTCTCGCAATGCCGGGCAGCGGTAAGGGTAGCCCGTCCTGTAACCCTGGGAAACGACAACAAAAACAACAACATGGGTTAGCAAATGGTTAATACAGTAGCTATCCATCAATGTTTAAAGTCAGACTATATAACTTTGACTTATTTTGAAAGAGAAACATATTCGTCTGATCCTTACAAACAAAAACTGTCATATATAAGAAATAAAACACACTCAATTCAATACACTCAAGGGTTTTACTGTTACATCCTTACGTGGTCTGTTCTAGCTGATGATGTGCAGCTTTTGTAACTTATGGTGGCTAATGTCAGTAAAGATTACTGTGAAACTGACATTTCTTCATGAGGTTCACCACTTACCATTGTCATGTAATTGTCATGAAAGGAAAAAAAATGAGTCAGAAGAATAAAACTGTGCTCATAAGTCAAATGTGACACAAGAATTCTGCACAACACTAACAAGAGGGTAAAGTTAGAGGTAGATCTTTGTTCTTGTTAAGTAAATTCTGGAGTTTGGAATAATTTATGCTTTTTCCATCAGTTGTGTATGCTCCCCCTCCCCTGAAAAGCTTTAAGTCGTCCCCGTTTCTTTGTTCTTACCAAGTTGTCGAGCATTCTCATGAGAGCCTCAAACTCCTGCTCCCCGACTTGCCACTTGGGATGTGCAGAGGACCCGTCGCCCGCTGGCTCCGGGACTCGTGGCCGTGCTTTGTATTTCCCCGGATCCAGCATCACCAGATTATCTGGTCCTCCAGCGCTGGCCAGTGTTCGCACCTGAAAGAAATTGGGGGTGAGGGGGGGGGTAAAGACAGACAAACCACACACAGGATCCAGAATACAGAAAGAAAATAAAATGTAGACATGAGGACACACAAACACAGACAAATACAGACATCAACATGAAGGTAAATTAACGTATATAAAGATGTGGAGAGACAAGGGACAAAGACCATTGTTATGAAAAAATGCAGACAAACATATGGTGCCAAATATAACCCAAATGAAAATACATGGTTCTATACAGCCTTCCACAATGTAAGCGAAAGTGATAATCCTCAAGATTATTTGACTTGAATAAAGTTCAGTGTGCATCCTACCTGAATCTCACAGGCGGTGACCAGATTGTGGATGTAATAGAAAGCTTCCTCCACTGTTTCGCCTACAGACACCAAGCCGTGGTTTCTCAGGATGAGCACCTGGGACCAAAGAAAAGGATAATCACATACAGTGCTGTTGGTTTAATTAAAACAAGCATGTTTGCATTTCTTCATGTGTTTTAAAAGTTAGCAGGTTTTATAGTGAAACTCTGTTATTACCTTGCTGTTTGGCCCAAGGTTCCTCTGTATGAGAACACTTTCTTCCTCATCCACTAGTATGCCATAGTAGTCGTGATAGGCCACTTCGCCCAGGGACAATGCCTCAGGTGAGATGGGCAACAGGCCACATTTCATGGCTGATACCTGCAACCAAACAAACACAGGTCACATAAAACTATAACGCGTCATCGCCTGTGTTTGGATAGGGTAGAATTACTTTGCATATACTCTTCCTTACCGCGGCACCTGCAGGTGTGTGTATATGTACAATACACTTGACATCAGGCCGTGCAGCATAGATTGCAGCGTGTAGGACGAAGCCGGCCTGGTTCACCCCGAGATTGGTGCTGCCCCGGTCCACTATCTCACCTTGAAGGTTGATCTTCACCTAGAGAGCAAGGCAGACAACGAGGGGTTACTCAAAGAAAAGGTTTACCGACTTGAAATGAATCTCAAGCAGACAGCAGGCAGGCACTTGTTTCAACATATTTTAATCACGAGGAATGAACTCATCTAGAGGAAGAAATAAGGAAACTAGTTCATTCAGTGATAGAAAGAAAAGACGTGCAGTTTTAATAGAGATCAGCACAGATTCTCACCAGACTGGAGGCGGTGACTTCACTGTACAGCAGCCCAAAAGGGACAATTAGGAAGCGCTCCTGGTCTGAGTTCACCCTGACCTAAAAGAGCAGAAAACATGTTAGATTATAATGTTGCATGAATTGTGCATGAGACAATTGATTAATAAAAGGCGGTTGGATGGGACAAAAGTAGTAGCCAAACTATATTAACTAAGTTCCTGTTGTTTTTACACCTGCAAGCGCCTTTCAAGTTTCTTTCAGCTCATGCAGTATCTTTACCTCACACCTCTTGCTCTTTGCAAATGATAGATTTACTAAAGGCTAGTGATGGGAAGTGATTTTATTGATACCAATGTCATTATCGATTCCCTCACTGATTCCTGATCAATTTTCTGTGTGGTAAAAACAGCAGGCCTACACGGGTTTGCAAAAGCTTTGTGGTTTAACCGCTGTTTCATTTGGAGCTGGTCAGACTGAGAGCCAACAGTCTGTGTCATCATCTAAAATGAATGAAATGACAATATTTATACATTATTCATGATCATTCAGTTTGTCTTAGTCAAAGAAAAATCTGCTAATCCTGTCTGCGTGGTGCTAAAGGTATAACAGGATATTTACCCTTAGTAACAGACACACTGCTGGAAGGGATAATCAAAGTGTCAAATACACGGCACTCTTGGAATCCTATGTGGTGTAGGAAGATGTTTGCTGGCATTTCCACACTTACTTAAAATTATAATTTTACAGACAACTAGCAGTGCTTTCTTTCTTTCTTTCTTTCTTTCTTTCTTTCTTTCTTTCTTTCATGAAACTACGCTTTGGACCGTTCCTTACTCTCCGATGTGACTCCAGACTTTGACATCATTGTTACACCCAACTTTCAGTAAAACATGCCACTAATCAATAAAAGGGAACCGATAAGTTCTGAGGCACGTGATTCAGTCAACATGGTGGGTAATATTATAGAGACCGAAGCCCATCTTACTGAAAGGTGGTTGTAGATGAGCTGCGACCAGCCGAACAAGTCAGTGAGCCGATAAAAGGCAGCCAGCTTGCAGCGAAGCAGCTTCTCGCCTTTGTCATAGGAAATAGAGTCTGAGCCACGCAGATCATTCACTGGCGTCACCATGCCCAAACCTAGGAGGGAGAGATGAGGTCAGAGAGGAAGACAACATTTGTTTATATGAAAGAAGTTGTAAATAATAATAATAGTGAGGAGACAGGGAGACTACAAGGGCAGAAATCCAGTGCTCTGTACAGGAGCAAGTAGGAAACAAATGCTAACAGGACACAAAAAAAAATCTGACTTGCAGATAATTAGACAACTGGACTCTTTGTCCAGAAATTTAATTTGGCATACGCTGCATTACTCATTGTGAACAGACATCGCAGGGCTAAGGTCAAAAAGTCGTGGGCGCACACACAGACACACACTCTCATTCTCTTCTCTGCTTACTCATGTTGAGCGCCGCCATGCCTCCTTGTGGTGCAGCGGGATACATAGAAGGCATGCTGGTGGTCATGAAGTCTGCGATCTGCTGCAGAGCCAACAGGCTAGTGGGCGTCTTGCCCTTCTTCAGCTGATCCTGGATCATTGTCTCCAGCTCATCGCAGAATGCCTGCCGGTCAACAACAACACACGCACACACACAGAAACACAAAGAAGTGTAAGAGCAAAAAAACAAAATGTATAGAGACACAATGACCCAAAAACAAAGCAGAAAAGGGCACAAAGAGGTCAAAGACACAGAAAAGGTTTCAGAACTAACCCCCGTATTTAGGAAATTAAATATCCTGATACAATTTTAACAACTACAGTAACGTATTTTACATTTACTACAAATCCACATCCACTGATCAGGTTTGGTCAGTTTTCAGTTCAATGTAGTGTTAAAATGAACGTGCAGAAACTTGCTCGAGACATCACACTCTGCTTTTATTGCAGTCAGTATGTCGTCTGTATGATGCAATACAGCTCAACGTCAGAGCTGGATTGTTATTTTAGCTGCATGTACCCAATAAAATGACAGCTGTGTAATGCAACAGTACATGAGGGTGAGACAAAAAAAAGGTCAGAAAAAGGTTAACAGCTTGATGCCTCTACCAGCACCTGATATGAACTTAATGAAGGAAAAGCCTCATATAAACACCACTCTGGGCCTTTTTTAGGACTTGAATACATCAGTGCTTTTCATACATACAATAGGCCTTTAAAAACGGTGCTGTTCTCTGGTATTCAACTGGTCACAGACACGCTGTCGATGAGAAATAAACTGGATCCATCATGTGATGTTGAGAAGGCTGCTGCCTTTACACTCAAAGAGTCTATTCACAACTGCTTGTTATGGCGGTGTGTATTCGTCAACTGTGACTATTTCATATAAGAAAATGTGTCTGCCACTGAATATGAACGTATGAATGATCTTATCTTGCACTGACCGGGCTCTGTAGTATCATGGAGACCCTCTTTCTCTGTTCCATCATGTTGAAGTCCTGTCGCAGGTCGGGTGCCATGTTTCTCTCCCTCTGGTAGTCTGGGTTGCTCTCGTCCACCCGGTCGAAGTACCGCTCCTTGTGGGGGGCTGTGGTGGGAGGGGGAGCCGTCACCACCCCGGCACCTGACTCGCCGTTCATCTTGGGCTGGCCTCCTGTAGAGAGAGCGATGGCGATTACTTTTTTAAAAATGTTTCTAAGATTCCTCTCTAAACCTGAGTAATGTATCAAAGTTTTTCAAAGTACAGTACGCCTACCCAGTGACCCAGAGTTTGTCAAGTACATGAGTGTGCAGTCATGAAGATAGAAAAATCCCGCTGATCATCCCTTCTCAGATGATCCAAACTAAATGCCAGGTGGGGTGATGATGGCCACATGCACACTGGATTTTCTATCATGTGGTCACTGATGTGCATTGTTTTATGTGAGCCTGTGTGGTGGGTCATAGCGTGTGTTTTATGCTCGAGTCTTTGCGTGAGTGTTTGCGCTTCATAATAAGAGTTGAAGTTGAAAATTAAAAGAGCTGGAGTCAATATTTAAAACAACAAAGCACAAAAATGATTAATCAGTATAAAAGCAAGTCAAAATATGGTTAAAACATTTATCACAGACTAATAATTCATATTATGAAGCTATCCATATTTGAACTTCAAATACTGTCTGCTTTAAACTTTTTATATCTAACAAATATAATAAAGAATATTAGCATGAGACAAAAAGATGTTGACAGAGGGACATGGGAAGTCTTAAGAGGAAATGAACATCATAAGTCATTAGACCAGAAAGCCAATCGCACAGACCACACTCTCCCTTACTTCCTGTCAAGATCATGTGACCACTCTCCCCAGCTCAGTGCTCTCATTGATTTCCACAATGTGTTTCCTGGAATCACAACACTCAACTGTCAAGGCTGGGCAGAGGAAAGGAAAACAAAAACTGGAAGCATGACCAGGGGTCTCCTTTCATTTGGCTTGAAAAACATTAGACGAAGTCTAAGTCTTAATCATCACTCGGGAAGTTGTGATGTAATCTAATGTATGCTGTGGATCGATAATCAACATCTAGCTCTAATGTCTTAGCATGTGTCCCCTTCAACTGACAAGACAGAGGGATTGCAGACATAAATAGACAGAGAGACAGATTTCCTATAGATCCATGTCCATCCAGCTGGCTGGGTGTATGTGAGGATAAATAGTGTCCACCTGTCTGTCACAGCAGAGACTACTCGAGCACCGATTGTGAAGGACATGGACAGACTTAAGAGCGTCGGGAAATGTGTGTGTGCAAGCATGCATGTGTAATGGGAGGGAGGGGGGTTGCTCTGGCAGAAAGTGATGCAGCCCATTAGTCCGCATCAATACAAATGTTCAGCCAAAACTACCATGACAACTACAGACCTAGCCCGAAGCATCCAGTATCACACTGAGAGCTGACAGAGACTCTCTGTGTTTCCGTCCTGCTTTCATTGCTTTTCTGACATTTTGCACAACACCAAGCCTTAACATTTCCACACGATCACCTGTTCCACTCAAGGTTTTCTTTTTGTGTATTCATGCTGTTTGTCTAATTCTAGGCCAGCAATGTTTTGTTCAAGTTCACCCCATAAAAAGAAGGAAAATTCAAATTACTACAACATTATAACCTTGTAGAGAGAAAGGTGTAACAGAGCCCCAGATAAAACCTATAGACTGCACTAAAAATGGAAACATGAACACTGTTTCCTTTCTGCTGTCCATCGACCGTTTGTTAATAATTACCCTGAAATTAATATGAAAATTAATTTACAATTAAATACATTTAAATATGCAATTTAAAAAGTCACTGTTACTTTGCTAAGCTTGGCTGCTTAGCTTCTAGCAGGACTGTTTTTAAATTTACTAAAACCAGATTCAGCGACCACCTTGTTTATGTAGGATAACAAACTAACTTGCTAAGATTGTTTATTCATTATCACTGGCATATTTCAATGTCAGCTTGCAGGGAAAATAAATAGGCTTAATTTAGCTTTGACCAACGCTAACCATGGCTATCTCACCGGCCAGCTATCTGTAACTGGATTTGATTGTTTGGTTATGAGCTGCATTTAGTAACTATAACTGCACATTCAATGTGTGGTTTTCTTAGAAATTATACAATTCTGTCACGTAAAAACATTTTTTAAAAACTGTTTTGTGTATCCTATCAAAGGGTTATTCTAGATCAAATTCTCAAAATCTCTTACGATTATTATTGTATTAAAATGAAATACTAGTTCTTACGCTTTCCACATGTGAAGAAACTCCAAACTGTGTCCAGAGAGGAAGTAAGTGGAGTTGAGAGCCATGTCTGTGTTACAACATTCAACCCTGATTTCCCAAAATCAAATCCTCCCACAGTCTTTTCACTGGAATCTCCATGCTTTGGTTTCCTTTAATCATAAATCATACCGTCTTAAATGACATCTATTAAATAAAAAAGTATGAGAAACGCAAGCTGCTTACTGTCTCTGCAACTATTCAGCAAGGAAAGCTCTGCTGGTTTTTCTCACTGGAGTGATTAGGACATCAGTTACTGACAAAGAAGAATAAGGACATCAGCAATTAGTTCTAGTGCCAAATACTCTCATTAGGAACAAAGACAGTGTCTGTGGCTTGTCATTAATACAAATCTATCTCCAAATACTGTCCTGCCGCATAATGACACAAAAAAGATCCTTAAATGCCACACTAAACAAAATGTTTACACTGATACAGATAGAGTTGGTATGTCCAGCGCTTCAAGAAAAGGTACATGGCAACACAAAGGTCTCTGCAGCCCTTCAAAGACTGTCCAATGTCAGCCCGGGAGATGCTCTTAATGCTTCTCGACTGCTAGTCTAATCTCATTCCCTTTAGTCTGACTTGTTTATGCTGCGTTTGCTGTCCGTTGTTCATGTTTGTGATTCTTGCTAGTGGCAACGAGGCAAAGCAAACATGTCTGCTGACAAAGAGATGACTGAAAAAAAAAAAAAAGAGAGACAGAACCCTGAGGGATTCAACAATCGTGACGTTCTTCCAACTGACCCTTTTTTTTTTGTTTAGAGAGAAAAATTATACAAGAAATCAATCCGAGAGGTGAAAACAAAGTGGTCAGCATTTTCACTAATGTATCCAGTGTTACAATAAACACCCAAAGGCCACAGAGCACTTTAACTGCTGACATTTCACAGAAAAAGAAAGGTTGATGTAGCCTAGAATAAAAACTGATATATGAGAAGAAATTTGAAATGCTCAAAATGTGTATCAATCTCAAACCAAATCATTTTAGTGTTTCGCTGTCTGTTTAATGTGATGGGCAGGCGTCTCACAATAATTACAATATCGACTTATCAAGGTCACGTCCATATGTCGCAGATGTATGTTTGTTTACATGAGAATGTCACTAACATTTAAGCAGCAGTGAGGCGGGTAGACATTATGGATATCAATTGAGGGATCGGTGTGTTAGGTATTAAGTCGAGTAGAGTTTCGGTGTTTTACATGATAGGAGTTTCACAAAATCAGAGGGAATTATTTTAGTACCAAAATTCAGAATTTAGGCTTGATATCAACAAAATGCACACAATCAACTCTCTTCACTAAAGCACTGCAGGAACTGTGTAACAGGATTCTTTTGATTCTCTTGAGGCTGCCATCAGTCCAGACAGAGTCTAATATACTGCACTGTACACTACCACAAAATCTGCCAACACATGCAAAAACAATGATGAATGAACCCTAAGTACTTTTTAAAGCTGTGATAAAGGAGAAAGATAAGAGGAGCAGCAAAAGCAAGGAGGACAATATCAGATGATATGCACAAAGTGGTGGTGCAGCGTTTTCTGCTCTGTCAGTATGCTCGGCTCAATGTCAGAGTAAACAAAGTTATGGGAGGTTAAAAGAGAATACACCACTCTGTATGTGCATATGAAATAGGGCTGCCACGATTAGTCGATTAGTCACGATTATGTCGACGAACAAAATTGTCAACAAATAATTTAGTAGTCGACGCATCGCTTTTTTTTTTCTTCGCTTTTCTATCGTAAGTAGTTGTAATCGGCGTCAGGCCTGACTGTACCGTAAATGATACCCTAACACAGACCCTCCAGGAATTCACGATGTTGCGATTTGCAACTTCAACGCAACTTCAGTGAATCCCCGTGAATCCAGGGCGGTGTTGCAATTTTAACCAATCACCAAGATTTTTCCGCAACTTCCGCGCAGTCTGCCCGAGGGATTCAACTCGGCGGGTCAGGGACGGTCGCACGGTGTAGGAGGATCCCCTCGTGGGACCTCTCCCAGCGCTGGCTGGCCTCAGGGACGAAGACGGCTGATAGCTCCGTCCGTGAGCTTTACAGCGCCCGCACACCCGCTCCTTTTCGGGACAGTCAATTTACGTATGATCCGATTAGTCGACTAATCGAAAAAATAATCAGTGATTAGTCGACTATCAAAATAATCGTTTGTGGCAGCCCTAATATAAAAGAATATTAGTAATGGAGTTAAATAAGGACACTTTTATTGCCATCTCAAAGCTTGAGTGAACTCCTGCTGCACTCTGTCTTGCCACGACTGAATCACTCCAGCTGTGCAGTACTAGACACTACTCCAGCATGAACATCTCAAGAGCGTCTTTTTTTTTTTTAAACCATACTAAAAACAAACCGCCACATCCAAAACTTGTTTATTTCTTGTGAACAATGTAGCAATAACAATGGCTGTGGACACAGGAACTGTCTCCATTGATGCAGAAAGTTGTCATCTCACAACCACTGGCACCCCCTGCCTCACACGACCCCCCCCACTTCTCATCTCTCCTCAGATATGTAGGTGCAGGGACTCGGCTAGCCTCCGCTCCTGTTAAGAGTGCAATCGCCATGGAAACCAAGTACATTACCATGGAAACACAGGACAGCCTTTAAAAATTACTGTTATGTAAGAACAGCTGTAGGCCAATATCACGCCGCAAGCCAGTTCGTGTCACAAGGCGCACACATTCAAACTGATGAGTTACTTGTTTCGCACTGAAATAAAAATATTACATCTGTATTAGATTCAAAAGGAGTTGAAATAAAAATATTACATCTGTATTAGATTCAAAAGGAGTGGATTTGGGAATCAAATACTAGATTTTTATGGAGCATACGCACAAAATAATGTCTCCAGAGTTACATTAATCTGATAGATTACACAACCGGGTTGTAATTATGATGGGATGAGACTGACGTGCAGATAAAAAGATGTTTTTAAGGTTGGAAATATCACTGTTCATCAGTGAAGGCTGGATTCAGCCATTTTACATCTGGACAAGTCATGACAACAAGACACTGCTCATCTCTTCCTCCTGAACCTTGTTTAGGAACGACAGAACAAGACTGAGAAAACAATGCAGTAATTGTACAAAGGGAACATCCTGTGATGGCCCGTCTGTCTAAATGTAGATTCGCTCTGGCTTCCATAACCGCACCCAATAAATAATCTGTATTGGAAAATACCCTGTCCTCACCGAGTGAAACCATGGGTGTGCCTGAAGCTGCAACTCACGCACCACCCTGCAGATGTTGGGGAATTTATAGCATAGCAGCCCCGACTGTCAGTTCCGGGCACGGATACTGTATTGTCTGGTCCAACAACTCAGAGCCCTGCAAGTTTGAGGAAAAAAAGTGGCACAAGGTAGCAAAGTAGCAAAAGAATAATATAACCCATACTCAAACAGAACCAGTTGTGGGGGGACCATATTAAGAGTTGCTCTGGGCAGAACCCTAACTTTCTAAATTTGCATAGAGCAGACACAGTGACTGAGTTCACTCCAGCCTGCAGATAAAACAGTCAGAAACATTTTAATGCTGTGGACAGACAAAGCTGCTATGGGCCAACTCTAGCTGATGGCTGAAAGTGTCAGACTTTGTCTTATCTTCTCTTAGGTGCTGAGGGCCACCGATACAAAGAGCATTTAACAGCTTAGACACACCAAGAGCTGCTATTTCTGCCTCCATTTTCACTGTGAATGTGGAAACCCCTTTGACTGTATGCATTCAAGGGTTTTCTTGTCTCCAAGCAACAGGGCAATGTTGTGATGATGATGAATCAAGCATCACATTCATACAGTACAGTATATGCCACCCTGCTACTGGGTAAGTAATGAGAGGACATTTTGATCCGTCATTGTAACAATCAAATGTTTTAGCGTGCATTCAGACAGGATCAGGCGCTGCAGCGAAACTCAGCAGGGTTGTACGTTGGTGGTGGTGGGGCGTCTATATGTGTTGAACTGTAAAAACAATCAGAAAATAACATTTTATTTCTCTGATTGACCGACCAAAGCTCTGTCTCCCTCACTCTCAAACCATCGGACACAAATCAAATTGAACTTCTTCGTCGTCACAATTTTCGCGTGGGGGTGTCGGTGGAAAAACAGCTCTGGCGTGCGGCAGAGAAGTTGAGCCATCCAACTTTTGGATAAACGGAGCCCAGCGTCATGCCCAGCGCTGCCAATCAGACGCTCAGATCGCTCAAACCTCCACAGTCAACGGTTATATTTAGCACATATAGACACGTTCCCAGCAACCCACCTCAGCACAACCCTGCTACGTCTGCCTGATCCAGTCTGAATGCACCCTTAGACTAAAAAGTAGGCAAAGGAAACAGAAGTCTCAGGGTGAAAATATTTGACCCATTGCAATGCCTCTGAGATGATACTAAACATCACAACTATACTATATGTGCTCACTGTCGTAAATGGGGATGGGAATTGAGAACTGGCCCCAGCTGAGATCTTGTTCAACACTGTCCAATCCATCTGAATCACATGCCTCACAGCTTATCAAATCCTTTAAATCAATCCCGGCACAAGTACAAATTTGCAGCTAATACTAACCAAAGGATTTTGAGATATTTTAGTCTGCTGTGGCCATGACTAAAAGCCACAGGGTATCATCAAAATTAATCTTGGATCCATAAGTTACATTTAGTTGTTTATCCAAAGCGACTTAGAAAAGGGTAAACGATCAAGGTATAGTGCGACTTGAACATGTTAGTGCAGCAATAAGCACCACTACTACTACTAGAATCAAGTGTAAAGGGGGATAGATTTAGCATTTGTTCAGTTGTTGTAGGTAGTGCTAGGAGAGGAGGTACTCTCTGAAGAGCTGGATTTTCGGGAAGTTTTTAAAAAGGTAGAGGGACACCCCTGATCTAGTAGGAACTGCTAGTGCATTCCACCAACAGGGAATAACAGACAAGAAAAGTTCGGATTGCTCTGAGTGTACGGGTGACAGAGCCAAGCGCCGTTCATTGGAGGAGCGCAAAGGTTCGGGAGGTAAGACATGCCTGTATAAAGGCTGAATTCAATGCAGGCTGCAACAGGTAGCCAGTGGAGCTCGCTGAGCAGCGAGGTAAGATGCAAGCTTTTGGGTTGACTAAAATCCGGGTGCGCCTCTGCTTTCTGGATCACCTGAAAGGGTTTCGCTGTGCAGGTTCGGAGGAGTCATGAAATGACCACAGTCTGTATCAGGAGTTGGGTAGCATGTTAGGTCAGGTATAGCCTGGTTTTTCTTAAAATGTAAAGTGCGAAGCCGCAATGTGATCAGAGAAAGTTGGTTGGTGATTGATTGAGAATGCTGCTGCATTAAACAAGCTATCAACTTTCCTCTACATTCCTCAAACTGATGTTTTGAACTTGACAGATGTTTCTATTCTCCACAGAGGTTCCTATGATCCAAGGATGCGAAGACAGAAAAGTTAGAGACACTACGTGAAGAGGAGTACCAGGCTCCCTGCTCTCTCACGGTGGCTGGCCTTTTGTTAACTTTAAAAGTGCTGGGCGTACATTGTACATGTTTCAATTTATATCGTAACTCTTCTTTCGAGAGACGGAAGCTTGCATTAAAAACATCTTTTCAGCATGATTAAGCTCTTTGAAAAAAGGAAGGCGATCTGAAAAAAGATCCTTTTAGTTTGTTCCAAAAATATGCCAATCAAGCAATCGGCACTGAAAAAGATCACTATGGTGGAAAAAAATTGGCCTCAATGCCTCTTTCTGTAACAGTTTTAGTGTGTGTGTGTGTGTACACAGTTGGTGTTTCAAGCAGTTTTTAGACATTTGAGAGAAGCACTGAGACAGGGCTTCTTATATCTCTGAGCTGGATGCCTGTCATTACTAGGAACGAAGAATCCACAAGCAACTGCTCTTTAGTGTGTGTGTGTGTGTGTGTGTGTGAGTGATACAGACCCCAACTACTATAACTGGTAGGAATGCATTAGGTGTCATTTTAGCACTACCACATGTGTGTGCTCCAGACAGTAATTGACAGAGAGAGAGGTCATGGTGTTATTTACAACATGAACAACAAACAGCACACCAACTAAAATATAGTGTTTAACAGTACATGCAATGACCTCATCACTTGGTCACCAGGTCTTGTAATATTACTTGTAATATACTCTGCTTCAACTGCAGCTTTCTTAGTATGAAAATCACATCACACTGCGTGCAAAAATTTTATTTTAATATCTTAGATTCTGTTTTTTTGCAGCCCACATATCCTTTGATTTGAGAATCAAGGCCAAGCATGAGTCCAATTCACATCTTGGCAGAAATATACTCCAACGAGCACTTCTTTAGTGATAAAATGCAATCATCCAACTGGAGATTGTAGCAAGCATGGCTGGGCTGAAAACTATTATTACTATTTCATTTATTAATTATTATTCTCCTCTCAGGAATTGGATCACAATTTCTTAAAGCCTAAGGTGGGCTCCTTAAATAGATTGTCTTGGCTTGGCTTGCCCAGCTAACAATCACAAAACCCAAATCTAAAAAAAAAAAAACAATCACCAAAAAAACAATGAAAAACTTCCAACATGGCACAGTTATATGGCCAGGGTAACTCTATGCATTAGGTAAAGCGTGAAGCAAGGGGATTGCAATCTGCAACTACACTAATAGATACCACTAAATCCTACACACTGTTCCTTTCAGTCATGCACCTCATTTTTTGGAGGTTTTAACATTTCAATGACTCACTGCGTCTGTATTTGTTTCCTCTTTGAAGTGAGCTCGCCTTGACCCGCTATAGGGGATTATAGTTCATCCGCTCACTCACTGCTTTACAATAGATTACATTACATTTAGTCCTAATGGATTTTCCACTATGTAATTAGATAACGTGGTGTAGTTTCAAGGTATGCATGCTTAGTCAACGGATGCTAACCCTCTGATAAAAATGGATTCATGAATGATTTTCCAGCCTTCCTCTCTGCCATGAGTCCTAGTTGGTGCAAGTTTGACGTCATTGTTTTGCAATGTGTAACTGTCAGAAAAATATGCCACCGTCGATCGAACTTATAAGATACGATTCCAATAACCGGCTCTCGATAGCCATCCCCAATTTAGGTCATCGCAGTCAGCTGATTTCATTAAAAAAAGAAACTAGGGTTATCAAAAGGTATCAATACTTAATAATTAAATACAAATCAGAATAATTCCATCCACGATCATTTAACTAGTGGACAATCTCCACCTCGCTCTCCTCCTCCTGTGAGGCCTACTGCCAGTCGACATTATTCAGTATTATGCTGAAGACTCAGTGTGTTCATTTTACAAGCACTGACCAGGTAAAGCAAGCAAAATTCTGGTATCGTGACACTTTAAAGAACCCCAATGCTCAGCACAAACAGCAGACAGATACAGTTAGCAACTAGCTGGTGAACACAGCATGAACATAGCTGCACATTTAGCAGCTAAAGAGACAGATACTGACCTCAGGAGCTGGTGGAGACCAAAAACAGAGACAAAAGACGGTGAATGTCGGACTTACATTAACCAGGTGGATTGAAATGCTCTGTCTCCATAACTAGTCAGGCTGTTGTAAAAATGTTCATATCAGTTTGATGTTAAGTTTAATATGAAGTCAATAAACTGGACCTAGCAAAGTCTACATGACTCAGACGCTCCCAATGTAACATAATGAGAGCCATAAACGAGAGTGGAGTTGCAAGTTTCCACAACGTGCTCTTGCATATGTTTCACAATAAAATGCTTTTTGGATGGTTTCTGTCGTACTTCTGCACTGGAAAAACTGTCGCTGGCTAGCTACATGTTAGCTCATTAACATCTGATAAGCACAAGCGATATGACGGAAGAGGATTACATTAGAGTTATTTCGAAAGGGGAAATTGTTAGAAACACCATCTGCTCAGTTGTGATGTGTGTGTGATGGTATGTTAATGTTGCCTTCACAAGTGGCCAAAAAATTAGTTTTTACTTTGGCAAGTAATCGCTGGTAGTCATCTTTTCCAAGCTCTTCAAATCTTTCAACCCTTAGACGATCAATAAGAGTCATAAGGTGCGACCAAATTTAATTTGAAAGACAAGAGACATATCTCGTCGGACAAAGCCAACAACATGCTTTTTAGAAATGTACTGTATGTAGCCTTCATCATTATCAGCGGCACGGGAAAAAATATTATCTGTTGCTAACTACAAAGGCCAGACACTGTGTTGTGTTAGGATGTGACTACAGCGGCTCGGGGGGTTTATCTGGCTTTTGCATGTCATATGGGACGGAGTGACGGAAGATTGCACACTAAAACAACACCCCCCCTTCCTCATACAGTTTCCCCTGCCTCACACTTTGGTCGATACTATCAGGTGTGCATATGTGTAGCATTCTGCTGGATAAATATTGGACAGAGCAAACATTTGACAGATAATATTTGACATTTAACAGAGCTACATGTATTTACACAGTCTTTAGTGACCTCTGTGGTGTGAGCGA
Organism: Larimichthys crocea; assembly: GCF_000972845.2. NCBI lineage: Eukaryota > Metazoa > Chordata > Actinopteri > Sciaenidae > Larimichthys > Larimichthys crocea. Next base: position 10,640,623 of record NC_040019.1, read on the forward strand.
AAGTTCAAAAATGGCAGTTTTCACATCTCTAACTTGGAAAAAACGTCTCCTGAAATCTCGCTAAGTGATCACATATGGGGAGTAAAGGAAGTAAAGAGTGAAATAGAGAGTATGGACTTGAAATGAGGAACACATTTTCAGCTGCACTGCAGTCAAGGGTGTGGGCGTGGGGAGTGGGAGTAAAACAAACACTCTGTATCTAGAGTGTGTATGTAATGTAGTGTAGTGTAGTGTAGTGTGTGTGTGTGTGTGTGGAGGGTGGCAACATGGAGCCAGACTGACAGAGCTTAGCTCCCTCCTTTGGGAATTTCACTCATTCGAACAGAATGACCAAATCCAGGGAGTTACCATCCCTTAACACACCCTCACAGACAATTTATCTTGGCAGTTTGGCTTTGCTAATCCACATACAGTACGAGGAGGGGGAACTTCACGGTGGACTTGAGAAAGAGGCCAGACAAAGCAACAACACAGTGGTGACGCTGGAGTGACTTAAAACAAACTCTCAGGATAGTATCACCACTGAACCCTCCTACTGACACTCTTATTAGAGCTGGACAATTAGGCCCGCAACTAATTATTGGCATTATTTTTTCATCTTAATGTGTCTTAAATTACCCTACTAACCTTAAAGGTCCAGTGTGTATGATTTAGAATATTCATAACTATGTTTTCAATAGTGTAAACGTGCCTAAAATTGAGTTGTGTTTTTGTTACCTTAGACTGAGCCTTTTATATCTACACATGTGTGGGTCCTCTCCCATGGAGTCCACCATGTTTCTACAGTAGCCCAGAATGGACAAGCTTAACACTCACTCTAAACCGGGTCTTTTGTAGATTTCATAGCTACTGTAGTTTTTCCTTTCACGATAGGAAGGACAGAGTGGAACAAGGGGGTTTCCTCCTATTCCTCAATAACAGGGCTACGTGACACTAAATCCTGCACCTTGGACCTTTAAAGTCTATAAAATATATGAAATGGTCATCTCAAGTTCTCATATCACAGGCGAACATCATCAAATTGAGCCAAAACCTGGAGATTATATATGAGGATGAAGCAGAAAAAGAAAAGAAAATACTAATTCTCAAATCTGAGATGCTTGAAGCTGAAGCTTTTCCTTAATGATGATACATTTAGTGCCAGTCCACATCATCATACAGCTTTATTGCATTTTTGCACTACTAATGTACTTCATCACCATGTTCTTCAATATTTTAAACTGTGTATTTATTATCTTATTTTGTTCATTGCATTGCACTTAGGTCAAAAACACAATTTCCCCATTGTGATTAAAGTACTCCACCTGATGCAGTATGTTTATGATGCTTATACTGTAAAAACACAGGGTGAAAATGGTTTTAAAATGCACAGTTTATTATTATTATTATTATTATTATTTATTAGTATATGAGTATTATTATGCAGGGCATTGTGCCATCTGGCCAACAGGAAACTGCTCCATCACTACACAAGTGAACATAGCTCAATTTCCTCTGCTACGACACACGCCCCGACGACAAACAGACCTACCCGGTGCAGAAATACTACGTGAGGAAACGTCCCGAGCAGCACCAGAGTCCATATTAAATAGCAACAGTAAGTGTGCGCAAGTGAAATGCAAAATAATAAAAACCACAGGCCTGCTCGGGCTGCAGCTAGCTAACGATACTTGAGTGAAAAAAGACACCGGGCACAAAGTGTGTGCTGCTGTTGTTCAACATAAGCGGGTTGAATCACGTTAAAACGTAGAAATACTCGTGTGAAAACGTGCACCGCCACCTCTGTGCAGACTCCACCGAGCAACATATTAGCAAAACAGTGAGAGCTCGCCACACTGGGAGCACAACGACACAACAAACATTAAAAACACACACACACACACATGGGTCACCGGAGAAACTGCCGCTGCTAAAAAATGCAAAAAACATGTGGGTTATTTCAGAGCTTACCCTCTCTTTGATGAAGCGATGAAATATAAACAATGCTCGGTGAAAGCGGGACGGCGGGTTTCACTATTTTTGTCCCCGACCCTGGTGCTTTCAGAGTGGGTTTATCTCTCTGCGCTCGTCGTCCCTGCGTCGCTCCGCCCCGTCCACCATCATCCCACTTGGGTGCGGCAAACTGGATAATCCGCGGCTCGCTATTGGCCAACGGGAGGCACGTGACATCACCGGGACGAGTGATTGGACCATGAGCTCCCATGCCCGCCCCACATAAAGGGGGGCGGTGATGGGGGGGCTCGGATATAATTCATACATGGTTATTACTTTACTGCTGAAGCTAAAGACATGAAGCTGATAATACTACAGCCCAATGCAATGGTGGAGGAAGTAATAAGATCCTTTATGTACCAAAGTCCTCTTTGTAGTATTGTTTTGTTTTTGTAATCATTTATTGGTTTTACTCTGCTTAATTTATCTTAATGTACCTCTTTGTCTCTGTGTAAATGTGTAATCTGTTATGGTATGTCATACTGCATCATTGAAATACTAATTACCTTACAGTTTGTAAACACTGAAAATGTACTTAACATTTCAAAAGTAAAAGTACTTATTGCAGAAAAATGTTACTGTTTTCAGTCTATAGATAGATAGATAGATAGATAGATAGATAGATAGATAGATAGATAGATAGATAGATAGATAGATAGATATAAAATAAATTAAGCACAAAAAGCACACATGTAACAGGTAACAGGTAGAAAAACACCAAAACTCACAGTGAGACAGCTTAACTCTCTTCTAAGCCCAAAACAGTTTCCAAGTTTTCTGACAGTAGTAGTTCTGTAAAGGTCTGTGTTCACAAATCTTAATTTATAAAGTAACTAGTAACCAGTAAGTTTTCATATAACTTTAGAAGAGTAAAACGTACAATATTTCCCTCTGAGATGTAGTGGAGAAGAAGTATGAAGTAGCATGAGAAGAAAACACTCAAGTATAATCAAAGTACACTTAAGTACAGTACTTGAGTATGTACTAAATTACATTCCACCACTGTCTCAGAGCTGGTTAGATAGTCCAAATACACCACAAATCTGCCAACTCCAATAGAAACTGAAAGAACAAGGATCATAATTTCTTTATAAACTTATTTTATATTTTAGCTGCTGCATAGAATTTCACCTAAATGTTGTGATACTGCAGTTTAATATGTGATGAACACAGCATTTATTTCTTCAGTCTGTTTGATCCTGTGCTGCAACAGATAGCTACACTTTGAATATGTGCCACATTGACAAAATATTTTTAAAGTATCACATTTTCACAGTAATGCTAAATGGGTGATTTATTTATAGACACTATGGCATGGCATTAAAATACAAAATGAGAAGACAATAAAGTAACACTTTCACCACTGTGAATCAGCACAATGAAATTAAAGATAAAGGATGTAAAGATAATGGTTGTTAATCTGCTAACAGAAACATGCTTTATCTGTGAAGTTTGAGCTCCATGGAAAATGATATCAATAGCACATATTTGAATTTAACTTCCTGTCACTGTCAGAGGACATTTTTAAATGTATCAACGACCTGTATTGATGCAGTGCATTTTATATATCATTCAGAATAGTTGAGACCAGATTGGACACATACACTGGCTGGAGAGATGATCCCTGTGTCACTGCTACCTACCTAACATGACATGTTACATTTATTGTATTAATGATTCTGCAAATATTAATGTTAGATATATAATAAAAATGACACTTTATTTAAAACTTGTAGCTGAAATTTTCTGTAAAACACCCCACCAATAAACAAAATCTTGAGTCACTCAACTGGTCCTTGAAGGTTTTGTCATTTTTATTCTTGCAAACGGAGCAGTTCTACATTACATTACATTGCATTTAGCAGACGCTTTTATCCAAAGCGACTTACAGAGGAGGACATAAGCTGAGATGCACAATGCACAAGACAGTCTGCAGAAAACGTTCAGTGTGTGGAGTCCCACACTACAGTGAAATGTATCCACCACTATCTAAGCTCACGAACAAACTCTTGTGAGTCAAGATTTCTAGATGAAAGTTACTGAGTAGAACCAAGAAAGGCTATACAGCACACAGTGTTATACATAAAAGAATTTCCAGAACATTACTGAGACCAAACATGGCTATATATGGTTATAAGAATAACTTGTGACAAATTAAATGAAACCATTCGGGTTTGAATTGAGTTCTTTCAGGTGATACACATCATTTTGAATACATTTCAGCCAAATCATATGGGGGTTTCACTCTTTATCTCTTTGTTCCAGTGCAAACAGTTTTATTTGTCCATCTTAGGTAACAGCTTCACCTCACTGTAACTTTGCTATAGCACAGTTCTCTTGAAACAGAAGTCCTCATGTTGACTTTAAAGTGTAAATCATGGTAGACTATTTTAATCCTGAGGGCACTCGAGGTCAATTACATCACAGTGATTGTGTCCCCACAGCGGATTGGCAAACATTGTTTGCAGTTTAATGTGCAAATTAAGCTGTAACTGCCCACTAGGGGGCGCGTGGAATAAATTGATTTGCTGGAGATGTGAGGCCGGACTTCCGGTGACAACAACCTCCTCTCTGTCCTCTCTGGCACAATGTCACAGGTATAATACCTCCATTGTGTGTGATAGAACAATTTAGACACATGTTGCACGAGCACAAACGCTGTTTATTGTAAGTGAAAAAGAAATGGGACACATTTAGCGTCTGCGCACGCGCGGAAGGTTCAATAAATATAAGGATGTCATGCTCGGTATTTCGCCACTAGATGGTGCTGCTCTGCCACACTGAGGTCAGTCAACCTGCAGCGTCCTAATGCAAAATAATGACGTGTCATATGAAATAACCAACCTGACCCTGACCACAGAGAACATTATTATGTGTGTGGGCTAATAATTAAGCTTAGGTACACAAATATGTCATACATTTACTCAACAAAGGAAAGTAGGAAAGGTCAAGTAGTTTATAATAATAGCAACATGTTGTATTCATCTGAATCTGTCTCTGTTTATAGTTCTGAATTTTGAAATGCACATTTAAAGTATGTTGTTTTTTCTAAAAAATTATCAGCAATAAAAGTCTTTGTGTATTAAAACTGACGCGTTGCAGTCTCTCATACTTTAAGTCATATAAGATTAGTTTTCCATTTAAAACCCCTGAGCTATACACTCTTGATGTCAGTGGCCCTGACCTCTGAGTCTCATGGTGTCAATCCTGTGCCGTACCAGTCGACACACACACACTCCTCTTGACTGACCTCAGACCAGCACTGGCCCTTCCAGTGTTGTGAATGATTGTGGTCTGCCTTGTAACATGGATACACCAGCTAGGGACTCTAAATATATCCAACTGGTGTCTGAAGAGCTCAGGCATGAAGATCATATACTTACATTGCAAATCTACACCTATGACTTTCTTATCTATTGTGCCCGCGTTTGTTTCTGACTCTGTTACATTTGCATGTTGGACATTTAACTGATGTTTATTATCTAGAACAGCATGCAAATAGGCTTTAGTGTGTGGCGTCTTTGTGTTATCGTACTGTATCAGTATATTCCTCTTTTACAATATAAGCATTAAAATGTCATTCTTATGCAGAGTGAAAGTAAATGAGACAAGACAGACCTACAGAGACATTTCTCATATTGAAATCATTTAAGTACTTAAAATATGTCTTTAAGATGCAGATCTGTCTAAGTGGTAACAAATCATTTGAGCTCCAGTATTACATTTGGGTTTCAGCACACATTCCTCAGTCACCTGTTTTCTCTTAGCAGCACATGTCACAGAGTGAGTGAAGATAAACCCAGCTGCTTTTCGTATTCATTTCAGGCAGCACTTACCATCCGCTTTTAACTCCAGCCAGCCTTCAACTCTAAGCTCTCAAATCACCAGGGGCTGATATGAAAATAAACAATTTGCAGTATAGCTGATGATGCCTGGGAGTTTTGGCATATTTAAAGGGTACAATCTAATTCTTTCTTGTTGAAGTGAAAGGACATAATAGACCTTTTTCAGCTCAACCAGGCAGGTAAATTTCTCAACATTTGTTATTCAGTGAACCCCACAAAGCAGCCTCAGAGGTAGACTGCGACGCTGTTCTATCTTCCACCAGCAGCAATCTGTCTTTTACTCAAAGATGGTATTGTATTCAGCCTGCAGTGCCATGGAAAGCCCCTCTCCCTCCTCCTCTGCCCTGCCACAATGAGACAAGGGTCAGTCTGTCTTTCCTCCACTGTGTTTTTGATTCACTTCTCCTTTAGGAAAATGTTGTATAAACTTTGACCTCCAGCACTGACCTTTTAAACCCACTGGCCCCACCTACAGAACCCCCTCAGCCAAAGGTTTAAGGTAACTGATTCTTCACCAGGGTTGTAGCTAGCTGTCACAGAGGACATTAAGGTCATATCCCCATCCATATTTCTGGAAATCTGTTGGGTTTGATGACATGAAAGGGAGTTACCAATTTATGATTGCACATGTTGTTTAAGGCTTTCTTAAACTAAAATAAATCAAAAGAGACTTTCACAAGTATTCTTCACCAATTTATATTCCTATATATGTAATGAATGACGTATACAATTAATATAGTGATATAAAGAACATTTCACAAGTTGGTTATAGTGGCTAGTCAGCAATTTGTTAAGTGAGTGGGGGTTCTGCAGGCAGGGGACTCATGACCTCAATAAGTCTAAAATCCTGGCTTCAGCCCCGTGTGACATACAAAGAAAGGTCACTGAAAGAAGACAATAAAAGCACCACGTTACAATATTGTGAGTGTGTCTTGCAGTAACTCTTGTCTATTATGGTATCAAAAGTGAAATACCACAATGTCAAAATACTCCATTACAAGAGAATGTCGTAAAAATCCTCAGAATGTAAGAGTCATACAAATACAAACAATTTAAGAGCCTTCTTAATGGCCCTTTTCAGAGTTTCGGATGATCATTGATAATATCACTATATGTCTACAGATGCATTGACACATAAACACTGTTTTAAGATGGAGGAGTGTGTTCATGCAACACACTTTTTAAAATCTGATCATGTTTTGCACAAGATTTTTTAAATCTGCATTGTAACCAGTAACTTGAGGTGTCAATAATGGATGCAGTGGAATAAGAGTAGCATAAAATTGAAATATGTATGTACAAATACCTCAAAACTCTACCCAGTAACTGAGTAAATGTACTTAATGCACTTTCCTTCACTGGGTGTCAGTAGATATCATATATTTGTCAGCAACTACCGTTAAAAGACGCTTTTACTTTAGTAAAAGAGTAACAGTATCACCATTGCTCGTCATCACATAATGTTGCAGCTGGAGTAGGTTTTAACTACTTTACATACTACTGCTTAATCTGAATAATAATTAATAATAAAAAAAGAACCTTCATTTACCTCTGAATTGTAGAGGAATATAAGTAATAGTAAAAAAGTAAATTTCTTAAGTAGCCACCACAGAAGAAAAGAAAAGTCCAGGTCGATGTTGCCTTTTAACTTTCTGAGGGACACATGGTGTCTCCAGTGGTGGAAAGTAACTAAGTACATTTCAAGTACGGTACTTAAGTACAATTTTGATGTACTTTACATGAATAGGCTCTATTTTCATTTTCTGCTACATCATACTTCTACTTTATTACAATTCAGAGGCAAATATTACATCATACTTCTACTTTATTACAATTCAGAGGCAAATATTGTTTTTTTTTCTTACTCCACCACATTCATTTGATAACTAACTTAAAAAGCTGCAGCATTGAAGTCCCTCAATCTTTATAATCTAATGTTCTATATGTTGTGAAATGGGCCATAAATAAGCCTGCATACTGAGTACTTTTACTTGGATTACTTTAAGTACATTTAGAGGCTACTTCTGTAGTTTGACTTAATTACAATTTTGAATGCATGACTTGTAACAGAGTATTTTTACTGCAGGGTACTTCTTCCACCTCTAGGTCTACCACCACCACCTCCCCCTGCACCCTGCACCCTCCCCCTGTCTGTTGATATCACAGCCCCGGAGAGGTTTGAATCCAGTCGGCCGCCATGCTGAGCTGAGAGAGAGAGAGAGAGCCACACATAGACACACACACACATACATACACACACACGCACACTAAACTTTGTCACGCTGCTGCTGCTGCACGGACGCTCATCTTCGTACACACCGGGCCAAAGAGAGGAAAAATCCCCCCACGGTGAGTCTGAGCACACACTTTCACCTCGGTGCAGGTTTTTAAGCCGCTAAAAGTATCGTCTGCTTTAACTTGCTGTGTTATTTCAGCCTGTGCCCCGCTGCTCGTATTCATGCGTGCTGTCGCGGACTTCAAGCTCAGCTGCACTTGTTGCACTGTAGCCGAAACCCCCGCTGAGACACAAAAGAATATATACAAATATAAAACAGCGTTATAACTCTCTAATTTTCAAATTTTTACTGCGCATACAACTTTTATACTTTCCCGCCGTTGTTTCAAAGTGCGAACTGCGACAGAAAAAAGAAAAAAAAAAGATGTTAGCGGAGACGACTTGTTGCGCAAAGTGCCCACGCAGCCGCTGTCAACTGTCCTTGGAGGCGCAAAATAACTCGTGAATATAAAATTACGTGTCCACTAGCCGAATCTTTTTAAAGATTAAACTCCCCTTGCACTTTGAAAATGCCATTCTGTGGCACCCAGAGGTCATTCAGAGGTTTTCTAGCCTGGGCATGCATAAATCAAGAGTGCTCTTTCACTGCAAGCAACAAAAGACTTTTATTGACAGCGCTGCAACACGTATCCACGTTAACCACGGTCCATATGAAGACTTGTTGGTGCATCCAGTTGCCATTAGATTAAATAAATACCTGCAGCATGCACTGGTCTGTCTTTTCAAGGTGTGTTTTTTGTAGTTCTTGTGCCAGGACGGGACACTGCAGCTGGGTCTCATCACTGGATGCTCATAAACCCTTCACCTTGCATGCATGTCTCTTTTAGTTGGTGTGGAGATGTGTGGACCGGAGGGAGTAATAAGAAGTTATGGAGCTGCTTTTCTGTCTCACAATTTGCCCTCTGGCCTGGCTGACTCTGAAGTCCTGTTGTCTCTGCGTGACTCTCTTGGCTCTTAGCTGTATAATTCAAAGTACACCCATCATCACCGTGCTCCTTCTCTTGACCTCCTTCAACCCTAAAATCAAGTGCAGGCTACTGAAGGAGAGACAGCTGCCAGTATGAGCTCCAGTTCTTCTGTGCATTACGTCTTCTTTTTTTTTTCATGAGTTGATTGACGCAAAAATGAATTTGCACCTATGTTGAAGGATTCCAGCCTCTCGGATGTGAGGATTTGGTACTTTCCTTGTCTTATATAATAGTAAGCTAAATAGTTTGTGGTTTCGGACTGTGGATCAGTTGATTGCAATATAACCATTGCACTAAATGGAAACTAGGGCTGCAGCGAAGAATTACTTTCCCCATCAATCAAGTGTTTTGTCTAGAAAATGTCATAAAACAGACAAAAATGGCCATGACTTCTATACACATTGTTTATTTTGTGGGTACAATAGTTATGTTCCAGAAAGAAGAGAAGCTGGAAGCAGTACATTTTTTGCTTAGACTCAACAAGTTTGGATGATACTGTTCTCTCCATTTGATTGATTGTTTAGTTGTTTCAGCTCCACGTTGATTATTCATATTTATTTCAAGCAAAGATGCCAAAAAGTTTTATGTACGGCTGCAACTAATGATTGTTTCCATTATTGATTTATCTACCAGAGTCCAAATTTATGACTTTAAATATTATATTTTGTCAGACCCACTGTCTAAATCCGTCACGTAAGAAGCTGGAACCATCAAACATTTGGCAGTTTTCTTTGATGAATGGCTTAAAATTTTAAATAGCTCCATTGTCGATGCATAAAATGGCAAACATTTGATGTGGAATCATCAAATGTGAGGATTTACAGCTTTTGCATGCCTTACATGATAATACATAGATTTTCTTTGGCAATTTGAAAATCTGTTTTTTATGTTTTATGGACCAACCAACTCATTGATTTATCATGAAAATGATCCACAAATGTACTGATTGTTCATAATGAACAGCAGTATTTTCCCACATGCTCTAGGAAATGAATGAATGAATTCAAGAAGCGTCCCTCACATTATATACATGCTTGATTGACATTGCATAAGCACTGTGGAATTTTGGACCATGCCAACTATTTGGTTTGTCCCTAAATACAGCTGTTGTATTGTCCAAATCAGTTTTCTGCAGCTTCGTCAGTGGCATTAACCACCCCGCCTCACCGTCCTCTCTGCCCAGCGTTTCACCAAAATGCATTGGCTGTGACATCCCTTCCCTCGCGGCCTCAATAAGTAATTCTTCTGCCTCATCGAGTCTGATTTCCACAGGTCCTTGGCTGGGTCATAGCAGGCATGAGGACAGCAGCCCGGATCTTGTCAATATGATAGGCTTGCTGGCGTTTCAGTGGCACTCGGGCAAGCCAGAATCATGTCAAGCCAGACCCTCAGGGGGGGCCCGGAGAAGTAGCCAGAACAGGATATTGCGGTGTGATCATTCACCAGCAGCAGACAAATCATTAAACCAGTGGCTGCGTGCTGCGGAGTGGTTCAAGCATTTTCTCTGTCAATTTGACTTTCCCTCAGGTTACAGGTTTTGTTTGCGTTTTAAGGTTATTGCTTGTTGCAGGTTTTGAAATTGCCATTGGAAAGAAAAGTAAATATGGTAGACTTTATTATATTGCGTGGCTGTAGATGGATAGGAGTAAGAATAATCAATCTTTTCTCATCTGCTGTGCCAAGGCCCAAAGATAACCTGCGGTTCAGTTTGACATTTGTGCTTTTCAGTTGTCCTTACCTACTCCATGTGGGAAGAAATCTTTGCAGGCATGTAACTTTCCTGTTTTAGGAAAGCTAATTAATCTATTTTTAACATGTGTGTCTGTATTTGATTTGTTGAAATCCAATTAGTGGTCATAACCGAGCTATCTTTAAGATGCTCTTTGTCTTTTTCCCACATTCATTGGAAGCACAGGATTCACATGTGCTAAATGAAATTACACAGAAAGCTCTCACTACACATAAGCACGCAAGTCCGTCTTTGCTTTGGAGTTTTTCTTCAATCAATAATCAATTTAAAATGGGTGGGAAATGGAAATTCAGTCAGGAACTGTGTGGCTGAAAGAGAGCTTTGTTTTAAAACTTGAACTTTGTGCCGAAATGGCACTTGTTTTGGATGTCAGGGGTTATTTACTTGGATGCCTTGTTTGGGTTTCAGAATAAGCTCTGGCTGCTTGTCAAATTCCTCTCTTGTAAAAAGTTGGGAATTGCTTCATACTGGAGCGTGTCCAGCGTCGCATATATAGGAAGCACATTTGTGCATTTGTGCGTGTGACTCCTCAAATCCGAATGCAATGATTCGACCACCTCAAAGGAGACGTCACGTTTCTTCACATGCCTTTAGCGAGCCACTGTCAGGTAATTGAATAAACTCTTAATGGATTCGAGGGTGACCATTCACAAGCCCCCAGTGGCTTTTTTCCCCTCGTCCCCTCTGCTGGGTTTTGGTCGTCAGCCAGCTCCTCCGGTAGAAAAGGCTGGAATACCTGCAAATGGGTCTGGGGCTGTAGCACTTGGCCTCCTGCTGTGGAGGTCACTGTAAAAGGTGTTACGCCTTTGACGCAGACACATACGGCCCCTCATTGTTCCCTCCTGCTCATTAGCAATCTAATCGTTAGGAATCCCCTGGGAGTTGAGTCAGCAAACAAGGCTACTTTAAAATCATACTCGCTGCGTACTAAAAGACAGGATCGTGACATTGGTAGTGATCTTTCATACGAGCCTTTTGGATGTCATAGTTTTAGGAAACGAGGGAGGCGAGTTTGATGTATGACTCGCAGCGGCCTCATTGTTTTGGTCCTGTAGGAGTTAAAGGCTAGAGGTCAGGGGGCCAGGCTCTTGCTGCTCTGATGTTGAGGTGTGCTGTGCTGGCTCTGGTGGAGCAGACATCTGGGGCAACCCCCCACCTCCTTTTTTTTTTTTTTTTTGAAAGCACACAAACACAAACCTCCCCTGCCACACCCATGTACCCCAACACCCCTCGGGCTAGAATCATTTCCTACTGGCAAAAGAGAGAAGCATCTGGCTCTATATCAGCAGCAGACAGTGGCATGTGTCGGCACTTTATGTGTTTGCTCATGTGTTACTGGCCATGCATAATGCATTCCAGGGATGTCTCTGCAAAATTGTCTCATGATTGAAAAGCGTTTTTTTCAAATCGGTAAACACTGCCTTATTTCCTGTTTTTCATTGGTTCGCGTGTTGGGTAACAATAAAGGTAAAGAACAGTCCACACCCTTTAAAGCCTTCCATTGGCAAACAGTAGATCTAGTATTGGCACACAAAGCAAAGCAGGCGTTTATTCGTTTGCGAATGCTGGAAGCAATTACATTAATAAAAACTGTACAGGAAATCCCAAGATGCTGCACCCATTGCTATGAGTCGTGTTTTGCTGAGAGTGCAGGAAGCTTACTGATGCATCGCTGCGGTGCTATTGACAGCTTACTTGATGTTTTGAAAAGGTTCCCAGCCTTGTGTTGTTGAGAGCAGGGAGCTGGAAGGGAATGGAGCTGGGGGAGCTACATACAGTACATTCTGTCACCGTTGGAGGAGATCACTGTGTGAAACAAGCTGAACAGAGAAGGTGTCTCGCCGCCTTTGTGCAACTTTTGGTCGGTAGCGGAGCGGTTCGGCGGTTTTGCACAGGGAAGATGTTGCACGACAGAATCCTAGCTCGCAGATTTTGATCAGATCTCCTATCAGTTTGCCGTTGCTCACTTTGTTTAGTGTTTGCACAGTGGGAAGTTGGTTCCAACATCAACGATCCATTGCCGGAGGACACAAACTGTCATTTAGCTTGGGGAAACAGACCTGCAATGATTCTCACCTTCAGGAAGGTCATAATAATTTTTTTTTGTTGTTGTTGAGACTGCTTTTAGAGGTGTTGATTCAGTGTTAAACAGAGAAGTGTTTCTATTATAAACTCTACCCCCATTGATATAAACGGCTTGAAAACATCTCTTTTGTATGATGCAGCATAATTTAACAGTGCCACAAACTACAGCCTCCGAAATAGCCGTAGTTATTTATACACCTCCCCAAACAGTTTCAACTTCGACTTCATGAAGACAGGACTGTTGCATTCGTCACTTTTAGCAAGGTGCACAACAAACGGGCAACTGCGCGTACATATCGCCGAGGGCTAAATGTAGTGCTGAAAGAGGGCAGCAGCTGGACCTGCAGTCCTCATTCATTCATTCCTTAAAGGAGAGAGAGAGGGGGGGAGACATCCCCACAACAATAGACACACTCCCACAGATGCACATACACACTATCCTAACCTCAACCCCCTTCCTCCCTCTCTCTCTTTTTCCCTCCCCTTCACCCGCCACCCCAAATTCCCCCTCCCCCTCCTCGGCAATTGTGTGCATTGACGCTTTCCAGAGGCGCGGGCTCTGCGCTGTCGCTCCCGACTGGCGAGCAGCGTTTGACTGCTGTGACAGAGGAGGCAGAGGTAGAGAGAGAGGGGGGGGTGTTCTGTTAGACACTCAGATGGAGACACTGACATGCATTAAAGTGAAACAGGCTTTTAAGGCAAGCACTGTCTCTCCACCCTGTGCCTTTTTTTTGTAGTGTTTATCATGCAAGAGAGACAGAGAGACTGAAGGAGGGAGTGTGTGTGTAAGAGAGAGAGGAGGAGGAGGAGGTGACAGACTCGTGCTGGATGATCATATTCTATTTTTTTTTTCCTGCATCTGTCATGCAAACAAACCACTGGCGACTTTCTCGGTAATAACAGTGTGACTGGAAGAGCGTGTCTTCTCTCTCAACCTGCAGGACCTTCCCACTCAGATTATGGTAAGATTCACGTAGCAAACGGCTTGTGCGGAGAGTGTGTGTGTGTTCACTGCTGGCATCTCCCAATGTCAACACCTTTTTTTTTTTTCTTCCTCTGATACGTGTTTGTGTTTACCCTGTGCGGCATAGACGGTCCCCCCCAGTGCGGTGCATGCTATTTATACTCAAATCTCATCCGGGAGGTGAATAATTCAGTGTTTTTCAGTGAGTGGGGCTCTGCCGCGTCTTTATTTTGAGGAAATACCCACGCAGGTTCACTTAGATTAGCTGTTTGCTTCACTTAAGCTGAAGATTTGAGATGTTTAAAGGTGTTTTTTTTTTTTTTTCTATTTTCACTGTTTTGTTTACAGAAAAACAGATGCAGATGGATTTGACACGATTTTACCAACAAATTGGTTGCAATTTCTTTGGAACGAAGATCAGTTTGTAGAGGGTCCAGACGTCTGATTAATCACCTCAGCAATCAATGATCTGGCTTCGGGGAAGATCAAATTGATTTCTTGCATATTGGATCAGCTGTCTTCACGTTAATTGTCTGATTTTCCCCATGTTTGTTATCAAAAGATCCTATCCTACCTGCAGTGATCTTGTTTTTATATTAACACAGTAGTATTGTACATGTTGTGTATTAAGCTGAAGTCTTGAGACTTGCTACAGACAAGACTGTCTGCGTCTTCCAGACATCTGCAGCTCCACATTTTTCATATTTGAATGGCACCAAATAACACTGCCTTTCTCTCTCTTTTTGTCAACATTGAGCACGAGGCCATCTTGTTTTCATAAACTTTATTGGAACTGCCACAACAGGATGCACTCACATCGTCTTGGGGTTACATTGGCCGGTCATTCTTGTGAGCATAAGTTACAAGTTCTGGCAGATTACAACAAATATAAGATTGATACAATCGCAGAGTGTGTGCGCCCAGCTTCAGATGTGGAGAGAGTTTATGTTTCCCCTGGCTGGCTGTTGTCAGGAGTTCATAAATCTCCAGAGAGGAGAAGGAGTGGCATTACCCTCCTGACGTTTTCCTTCCCCGTGCCACAAGTTAACAGCATATTGAAACACTTGGTTAGACGCTTGGTTAGATTGTTTGTGAGCGTTGGCCTCAGGTAGATCAAAGCTGGCTAACATGTCTCTTCAAGTGTTCTTACTCCACTTCAAAGAACACCGTTCTTGGTCTCTATCTTAGCTGTGCGTGGGTAAGAAATCCCCATCTGTTGTCATACACGTGATTCTTTTTTTTAAACCACCAGCTGCAAATTTCTTGCAGCACAGTCTAACTTATTGTTCACCGCATTCAGAATTGTCAATCGCCAGCATCCAGGCACTGCGTTTGTATTGTCTGCGTGAGAAGGAAGGAGTTTAATTTTGGGGTTTGGGTAAGGAACTCCTCGCTTTGCAGGAAAAGACCATATACATCATCGCAGCAGCCAGCATGAGACATTTTTCATAGAATCTCTCATTCTTGGGTGGGCTGCCACATTGTGCAAAAGCATGGATTCTTGCATATTTCAACAATTCAGTAGTGTAAGGAAATGTCATTTGGAAATGGTCATATTGTGCTTCTCGAGAAAGGCTGCGACATTTCATGTCGAACATTCTTGTGTACAGCAGCCTCTTTTTAACCTAACAAAGAATAAAAAATTTGACACATAACCCTGAACTATCACCCGCATTGATTGAGCTGCATCATTCCAAATTTCTCTGGAGGTGACTGCGATGTCGGGCATTTTTCTTCTTTTGAAAATATTTCCCATAAACATAGTGGCTGAAAGACCAGAGAAAATGGAAGTAAATTGATTACCGGAAGATGGGTGTATACAGCTAATGTCTAATGTTTCTGCTCTTAAGACGGACATGGACAAAAGTTGAACAAGCCGCTCTCAGACTGGAAAATGAAAAGAGACAGACAGGTAAACAAATGCATTAGAGCATCAGTTCAAGTGGTGATCTGGAAAAGGTTAAAGGAAAGCAGTGGAAAAAAAAAAAGGAGGCACATCAGCCTGCTGAGCCGTGGTCCCCACACAGACAGATTGCCGCTGGCTGGATCCGAGGCTGCTGGCTGTCTGTCTGGGTTTGGAGCTGATAGGATTGGGTGTGGTTGAGGGGACCCTACCTCCACTCCTCTGTCTCCCTCCAGATGTCGCTGACAGTGATAAAACAATTATGTCCTCTTTGGTTAATCAGTGTTTGAGGTGATTTAAAAGCTTTCTGGTTCAGGTCTGTTACGTTACTGTCTGTGAATTGGTATCTAACCTTTATCTGCTTACAGAGCTTAAATCTCACTCTGGCAGGTCACAATCCGTGTTATTCCACTTAACACAAAACTGGGTATAATCTATGAATCTAATGTGCTGCTATCGTAATCTTTTAAAGGCAGATAAGCTGAAGAGCTAATGCCAGGTTTTGGAGGTTTGCTCGTCAGGCAGCAGGACGCAGGATGTGCCTTGTCTCATCGCCTCATTAAAATTTCAAAAATCAGGACGCTGGCAGGCAACATCTGCTGATTTATGTGCATTCCCAAATATGCATCATTAGCAGAGGTGTGTTTTATGCAAAATAATCATTTATTACAGCCTCTTGATAATTAGCAATGTTTATGATCTTTTTTTTTAAATGTTGGACAATAACCAGCCGCACTGATCCAAAACTGTCATCACTGCTCCTTAGTCACACAATGCGTTCTTCATTTGTGATCAGATTCATACCGTCTGTCTAGAGGATTTATTGGTGCACTCTATTTATGCTAGCTGACTGGCTGGCTGGTTGGCTGCCTTGGTAACTATGGTAACAGTATCCCCCAGAAAGTTGGAGAGAGCAGGCCTTGCTAGGCTAATTTGTGAGCAAGTGAAGCATGTCTACAAAGTTAGCTGTGCAGTCCCGGCCTGCACGACAGACTGTGGATTTCTTTGTCCTGACATGATACAGCGGCCGTCACAATAGATGTGCTCTGCTCAGACTTTTGTTTTTGAAGTATCAGTATTTTGAAGACTCAGTGCGGTCTAATGAGAAACCTACACGAAGAACAAACTAATGTGCATAATGAATGATGAAAAAAGACTTAAATGTGGGTCTAAATCATCATTATTATACATGAAAAAAGACTTAAATGTGGGTCTAAATCATCATTATTATACGGTTTTATCAGCCTACTTTATATATTTCTATGTGGGGGTGTTTGGAACACTGTTTTTAGACCATTTTAATAATAATTTATTATTTTATTCACTCATCAGGCAAACATTTTGTAGTTCCTGCATCTGAGATGCAAGGATTTTATGTTTTTCACTCAAAATAAGCTGAATATCTTTGGGTTTTAGACTATTGCTCAAATATAACAAGCTATTTCTTTGGGTTTTAGACTATTGCTCAAATATAACAAGCTATTTTTCAGACAAAACAATTAATTCAAAATAACAAAAATACTTGCAGCCTTGTTACTGTTAGGTTCAAGTGCATGAGCTGCTTATTATCTTGTTGACCTACTGTAGGTGTGAATGGCTGACTAATGTTGTTTTTCCCTCTTTTACAGACTGGTGTTTTGACATTAGCACCCGGGCCTCTCCCTCAACCATTTCCAACTGTGTGAAGACGAGTGAAAAGAAGTTTTAATGAATCAGTATTCGCTAGCCGACGCCATGACAGACAAGTAAGTGGGTTTATCTTCTTTTAAAAAGTGTGTTTGTGTGAAGAGCGCACTGTACTCTGGCCTTTTGTTTACTGTGAAGGAAAAAGACAATGTCATCTCTTGTGATTACACTTCTCTTTCTCTGCACAAGATTGTCTCCTGTAAGGGTTTGTGTGTTTCCGTACAGGACTGAAGGAGAGTCGAAAGGGGGTTCTGATAGCACAGAGAGAAGTGTGTTGTGTTGGAGGGGGGGTTGGTATAAAGACAGTCTGTTTTGCCCCTGAAGACGTGTGACATTTGCATCAGGGCTGATTTGCATTCTTGTTCACTGTGCTGGTATGTTGCTGCTGCTGTTAGTTGGTCTTTATTCCCCTGACAAAACACAGCCAATAAAAGGGTTTTGAGCCTCTGCTGTATTACCTCTCCCTTTCGCTCCTTGTCTGTATTCTGCCCCTTTTTTCCTTATTCTGGGGTTCTTCATCCCCTGCCCCCCTTTTTCTCATTTTGGACCCGTTCTCTATGCTCCCTATCTCTTTTTTTTGTCTCTTTTGTAAGCTTTGGCTTTGTCTCTCACTCCGGTGTTTGTCGGATTTTATCTATAGGAGGATGGAGAATTTGGTTGCAGTAAGCAAAATAATCTACTGTCAGCGTTCATAATAAGCAGAATAAGTGGTGTAGGCCGGTCAGCTGAAAGGGATAGGCGCAAAACACGGTGAAGGCCAAACAAGGCCAGGCCTATTATGTGCTTGAGTTACAGAAAATGAAAGGGGCAGTTTAAAAAAAAAAAAAGTTCGGCCAGCAACAAAACAGAAGAAACAAGTTGCTTTCAGAATGATGAATTGAAGTGATCATGGATCAGAGGTTTATATGCATGCATAAAGTTTCCAAAGTACTGTTGGTGGATGAAATGCGGTTGATGTGATTCACTGCACTTGCTAGTTAATGCACCTGTTGACCCTGAGAGAGAGCTAGCGAGAGAGCGGCATAGAGAGAGAGGGGTCTGAGTCATTCAGTCCTTTTCTGAAACAGGCCTCAGTGTAGCTCCTCTGGCTAACACCAGCACACTATAATGTCAGTATAAAATATTGTGCTAGTTGGTTAGTAGAGCTGGATAATGCTATATTTGCCGAGAGGGGAATTTCTCTTGCAAATTAGAAGGTTGCACCACTTAAGTCGTTCCCTTAAGGATGCATTGCAATTTTTTTTTTTTTTTTCAGAGCCAGACGTTGAAGCCTTGGAAGTTTTTAAGTGTTTTTGGATGCAACATAAAAGAACAACAACAAAAAGATCTTCTTGGAAACCTTTTTTTATTTTGAAAACAAGATGCAGCAGTATTTTTTTAATAAGGCTCTGCCTAGACCAAATGAAAGCAAAGTCAAGTGAAGGTTGGGACTTTCTAAGTAAGTGATGATGTTGTTGACAAGCTGTCCCATTGGATGAAAGGTATCCAAGCAACCAGAAAGGGGTGAAAGAGGGGGGAGGGCAGTAAGCGTATTGTGCGCTAGATGCTAGTCCATGTTGTAGGATGATTGTTCATCGGGTGAAGAATGATAAATGTTACGCCGAAAGGAAGTGAGGGGAGAAGTTGGAGGACGTGGCCCCCGACAGTGATGGGGAACAAAGCCCTCCTCAACATGGGACTACTTAAGATTCATACAAAGGCAGAAGAAGACAGCCACTTATTTTCTCTCTAACACACACACACACACACTTTTTTTCTCTAGTGCGCTCATGAGCAAACATTTACACATAGCAGGATATCAGTGGACATTCCTCTAGATATGTGCATTCCAGTTAGTATTCCCAGATACACACTAGCCTGCAGACGCATCATTTTCTGACATTTTGGAACAAAGTGCACGTTGCCCACATGTGCACGATCTTAACATTCATGTAGTTTAAGAACATTGTTTTCCGTGCAGATTTCGCTATCCATACAGGGGCTGATCATCCACCGCCATTCTCAAATGACCATGTTTTGATTGCAGGATTTTTTTTTTAAGTTCAGCCTCCTATTGTACCAGGATGCTCCGGGGATGAGGAAAGTTTCCAAAGCCAGATTTGCTCTGTAGTGCTTGTAGACGACGGGGGATTCTTTCTGTTGAAATTGAAGCCTGTATAATCCCCTTCAACACACTGCTTTTGTGTGTGTGTGTGTATGTGTGTGCGTGCAAATGTACAGAGTCCATGCACCCTCCAACAAGGATTTGAATCGACAGGAATTTCATCTAGTAGTTGTTTTTCTTCTTCCAAAGTGATTTGCACCAGGGTTCACTCTGTTGCATCATATGTGAAAGTAGGACAGAAAGACGATGCCCGACATGCGCAGAGAGGATGTAGACGTATGAAAATATGTCACTTGACAATTAAAAACATATTATTTGAAGTGTTAAACTCTAACTGGGTGCCTCCGTCCATTGGGAAAAAACACAGAAACAAGATGGAAGAATGTGTCCCTCAAGCCCCTCAAACTATATGTTCATGTTTCTTTATGCAACAATTCCATTCTTGTTTTCCATAAGGAAAATCCTCCTCCTACTCATTTATCTCCTCTTTGTCCTTCAACCACTGTATGCATTTGCACGCTCAGATATCCTTTCTCATAGCAAACCCTGTTTTCGCTCTCTTCCTCTGCCCCTCTCGTTTTCCTTCCCTCCCCCACCTGTGGTGGTGCACATTGACAGCCCTGTCAGAGACTTGGGATAGATGGACAGTAAGGGTGGCTGCACAGATGAGAATGAGTGTGTGTGCGGAAGGGTGGGGTGGGGTTGCATTGTGTTAGGTTGGGTTTTTTTTTACTGGAATGACCACAGTGTCATGGAGATAACAGGCCTTTCCCACTCTACTGTATATCTGTTTGCTTTGTCTATCAGTTGAGGTCCTACGTGTGAGTATTCATGTCAGCCACAGGGGAGTAAAGATCCAAACCCACCATCTGAAGCCGGTTAAGAGCTTTTCCAACTGTCACTTAGACAACTGCAACACGTATGCAGGTTAGAAACCTGCCAAAACCCTTGATGTGTGGTGAGAAGATGCACGCATAAAAGTAAAGACATTTAAAACCCAACAGAAGGATTTTCTTGTGAGACTACATGTTAAACACTCATGCTCTCTCTCTGACTGATTGAAACTTGTATTTTTCCTGCTTTCTACCAAGCACCTGAATGCAACCATTTTTAAACAGCTTCACCATCAACATAAATGACGTGCTAAACATGGTAAACCTGCTAAACATCAGCATGTTAGCACTGCCACTGCACAAATGTTGGTGAGATTTAAAGATTCTACTGATAGATTTGGATGTTTAAATAGTTAAAAAAATAAATTCACTGCTGCTGTAACTGAGAGTGTAGTGAGAGAAAATGGAGTTGTGGTGGTCATGAGATACTGACCAAAGCTCAAGCTGGGACCTTTTTATCAGCTCAAGGGAGAAATCAGGTGTCACAGTGGAGTGAGCTCAATAGTCCGTCCTGTCAGTGTGTTTGCCATCGGTTCAGTTTCTGAAGTAGGGTCTATTAATAAATTTGTTCTGGCTTAAAGAGTCTTCAAAAGGCCAGCTTTGCCTGGTCCTCATTCCTCATTCAAGTCCACTCATCAATTAAAAGAAACCCAGACCCGTGACATCTCCACTTCCTCTCTGTGCCCTCTCCAGACCACGGTGTCACCAAGGGCGTGGTTTGAGGGCACCGCTGGTCTCGCACCCAGGCTCAACACCCACTCCCTACATCCTGAATTGAGACATTGAGACGTGGTGTCATTGGTGTCATTGGGATTCGTGGGTGCATGGTTAAAAAGTCTGTATCAGCTGTCACTGGGTTTTGTGGGAGCCGAGGGAAGCCAAGTCAAAGTGCTTCCTAAGGATGTCGAGGGGGATGCACCCTTTGGCCTACAGCTCATCAATCTTACACAACTGTCATTTTCTCCCAGTGGCCCATTGATGCTGTCAGAGGAGAACAAGAAGCAGGGGCTCGTTGTGTCGTGTATGTTGGTGCGTGCATACATGTTTGGGGTTTTTTTTTTGTCTGAGTGAAGAAGTAACATGATATTGGGGAAAATCTGAAGGAAGATGGAAAAATGGGGTGATATATATTGACGAACTGCACTGCAACTATCAAGCATAGCTATTGACCTTGATTTACATGAATTCCCATCCTTGGTGGTTTTTGGAAACCGATAGCAATCATGAAACTGATCTGCTATTATTCAGTCAGCTAAAATCTATACTTGGAGACAGAAATGCAATAATACATCTTAACATGGATAAATATTCCCCACCGCAACGATTACAGGATACCTTGGTCTTAGAGTTTATTAATGTGGAACTAATGTGGAAAGACGTTAACACGCAGCTTTTTTGTCTTAATATGATCTTATGTAAGTGAACAGTTGTAGTCTGATGTGTATCATCTCTGCTTAACATAATCTGATTATTCTATTATACACTAGAGAAGGACCCCTGCATTACAGTGGCTTAACCCACCAAACAAATGCTAATGAATCTGCATATTTGGGTTGATTTGGGTGACCTGAATTCAGTTGTGTGGAAGATTTGTCTCCTTGTTCTGAGACAGCATTTGTTGCTGACAGTTTAGCACGTTATCTTCGGATTTTACTGATTCTTTGTTTATCTGTATTTATTTCAAGATAAAAACCAAGGTTATTTAAGGAAGTAGAGATAATTAGGCATGGATTCTCTGTTTAAAAAGTACCAGTGAGTCATAAGTTGAACTGTAGTCAAGGCAAAGTAAATATGTAAGTCCATGTTTTCCTCTCAAACAGAGCAGGATTGTAGTGGACTGTGGGAATAACGCTTGTGTACTTGTCCAGGGAGAATGTATTCAGCCTTGTTGTAAAGGTTTTAATTTTGCTCAGGGAAGCAGTCTAAGGGAACAGACTGGAAAGTGAATGGAGGCCCAACCATCTGTCACAATGGCAATAGGAAGATTTCTACCTTTTTGACTGATGAAATCTTGTTTTCATGCACATAAAAAAAGAAAAGCAAAAGACCGGCTGACTGTTCTATTACTGCTGATACAGATTATTCCCTAAAGCCTTTGTTCTCGTTTTGATTCATTAGTGATGCACGACTCAAGTGCTGACACTGTAAAACCATTTTCTCAAACAGAATTGGTTGTTTTTCAACTGAGAGATTTTCTGTCTGAAAGGTTTAAGTCCAATTATGATTTAACTATGTTTGAACCAAAATCTGATGACACTTTAAGCCTTGATGAACGGAATTAGCTGAGGTTTTGTGTATTAAACCACTGACAGTATAAAGAATGATGTCACCCACAGGTTTCTCAAGAGCCATTTTGAAGCTTAGAATGTGGTGGCTCTGGTCGCCGCTATCTTGGTAGTCCTTCTTCTTCTGCCTCCCAGCTAATCTAAAAATTGGCAAAGACGTGGCTCATTGGTGGACCTGAGGAGGGCTGAATGATAACTGGATGTTAAAACAAACCACCTGTAATGGCACCCACCAGTCAATTTAGCTACAGAGACCAAAACAGTTTTTTGTACCAGGCTGTAAACATGTTTGTTTCTGCTGTGAAGTTGGATATTTCCATATGGGGGCGTATGGAGATTGATGTGTTTTGTAGTCAGCTCCAAGTGGCCGTTCAAGGAACTGCAGTTTTTGTAACTTCCGTATTGGCTTTACTTCACAGCCATGGTGGTGACAGCGTGTGTTAAACTATTAACTAATAATTAATGATTTTTTTTTTTCTTGAAGAAAATAAATAAACTAAGTGAAATACTTTAAGATTTGTCAGCAAGTTTTCAGGGGTTTTAAGGTAGAGTGGCCTTCAATGACCCCATCTGCAATGGGGAAAAAAAGAAATGCAATGATTAACACTCAATGTATTTTCATCAATGCAACAATGCAACATTTCTCTGCATTCCACCAACAGATTGCTAATCTTATAAATTGTGCAACCTGTTCTCAGAAGCGCAGGACTGACCGTGGCTGACCCCTCAGCGGATTAGCCCACATAGAACAGATATAAATCAACAGCGCTGAGCGGAGAGCGCTCTCACTTTATTTACATCTGGTTTGTGCAACTACATGGCTGCCCACAGCCCTGTTATTTGTGCTTGCTTATCTCAGACAAACCGCAGCAAGCAGCCCGAGCTCTGCCGCAGACAAAGAAGTGGAAGAGGAAATAATACACAGTAGCAGTTACAGACCTCAGGTTCCTCCTCATGGTAGCAACACATGATAATGTTTATCATTTGACTCCCCACCATTCATTTGTCCTTGGTTATAAAAGGTTATCCTGACAGACATCATATCATATCACCAGCTTAGTGCTTGGAAGATATTTAAGTCACTGTATAATTGTTTTGTCCTTCCCAGAGTGTGTGTGTGTGTGTGTGTGTGTGCGTGCGTGTGTGTGTGTGTGTGCGTGAAAAAAGGTCATATTCCTGTATGTTTTATATAAATGTTGTGCAACATGTTTTCATTTCAACATTCATCATCATATCCGTCTAAACATGGTCTAGACAACTAACCACACACACACACACAATATGCGCACAAACACAAAGTGCTTCCTCCCTCTTGTAAGCACACACACGCTACATAACTGTCTTGTCTGATCTTTCTGTCTTCTCCCCCCCTTTCATAGCTTGAGGATTTTATAATTCTCTCCGGAGGAAGAGCGTCGCATCTTGTAAGGAGCCACAGGTCAGAAACTCTACTCCTCTACCTCACCTCCCCCCCTTTTTGTTGCTGTGCAGACCAACACTGAGCTGCTCACAGGCCCGCATGCTTCAACACGAATGCCGCATGCTTCTCCAACCCCCTTTGTTACCACCTGAGGGCTTTACTCCTTTACTCCTTTTTTTATTTTATTTTTATTCCCCCTTGCATGTCCACACCTGGGCCACCCAGCTTTGATTTGATCACGCTTGGCTTTGGTGCTTGTGGTGCAAATTTTCTTTCTTTTTTTTTACCCAGTCATTTTGCTATTTGCCTTCAATTTGTGATTTTGTTCTCCTTCCCTCTTTTAAGTTGTTATTCTTTTGTTTTATATCCGCTTGGAATCTAGCTGATGCTCTATGTTGTCTTATTTCCATCTAATGATGTTTATAGTGACATGCACGGTGTACACAGGTGCAGATGCTTGCTTCCAGTGGCTTTTTGGACAACCAGCTTTGCTCTGTACCTTTACTCCGCCGTTGACTGTTTGCTAGTGATTGTTCAATAATAGTTTAGCAACTTTTAAAAGGCAAGGCAAGCCTGTTGAGCTTTGAATGTTTCCAAAATGATGATGCAGTGAAGACAGGGCTCACAATTTTGTAAGGTGCCTCCTGCTCTTTGTTAGGTTTTGGTAAGTTTGCAATAAGTCTAGCAGTAGCAGTAACTTAACTAAGAATTCCATTAAAAAGAATCCCACATGACCGTATAAAGAATGGACAGTGAAACCATGACATCACTCGTAGGTTTCTGAAAAGCCGCTTTGAAGTTCGAAATCTCTGGATCCTGCCGCCGCCATGTTGGCTGTCCTGCTTCTTTTTACCACCCCAGCTAATCTAAAAAACAGCACAGATGTGGATCATTGGTCGACTTTAGGCAGGTCCAGTGACGCCTGTGTGTTCAACCAAGTCATTTCTATCTGCACACACCTGTCAATCAAAGCGGCCATGCTTTTAATTATACATAGCTTTAAGCCTTAATATAATTTGAATGGGTGCGGGGAAAAGGTAAATCAGACTCAGTACAGTTGTCATGAATGCAGAAATTAGCTATAGAGACTAAAACAGTTATTTGTACCAGACTGTAAACATGTTTATCTCTGCTGTGAAGTTGGACATGTTAATATGGAGGCTTATGGATCTTCACTTGTTTTGTAGCCAGCCTCAAGTGGCCATTTAAGGAACTGCAATTTTAGACACTTCACTTTACAACCACAAAGTGGAACATATTATTTTTCACACTTCTGTGTGAAATGGAGGACCCATTTAAAAAAAAAAAAAAAAAAAAAAAAATTACTTGAATGATTCACGGCATACCAACGGTAACTAAGGGAGGTAGGACCTGGTGAAGTGTCAGCTGATGCCAACATTAGTTTCCCAGTGACCAGTACTTTAAAGTGCTGCCCATGCATGCTTTTCTTTAATACTATTTATATTTAAGTTATTCCGCTTGTTCAGCTGCTTGAATTTTATAAGTGATCTAATTTTCTTAAATGCCTTCAATTATTCTCATTACCATGATGACGGAAGTGTGCCTTAAATCTGCCCGCCAGATCACGGGAAATCTTTGTGCAAAGTGTTTTAAAGTTTTGGGCTTGGCTTTGTGTTGTTTCCCCCTCTCTGTGCTTTGAGGGAAACGGTGAAATTAGCGTTTTATCTCCTGGTATGCCAAGTTCAGGAGGACACACTGTTTGTGTTGTGGCAGTCTGTGGGTGATGGGGCGAGTTTTCACACAGGACTCCAAAGGAGGTTTTTGTCTCTGCCGGCCAAAATTACCACCATGAAATCAGTGCCTGCTGAAGACTGAGCTGAGAGAAAGCAGAAGAGAAAGGAGTCCTTCTTAAAGGCAGAAAGGAGAGGAGAAAATATAGCAGGGTTTTTTTGTGATGTTTACAGCCCCTTCAAATGTCCCATGACTGGTGGGAAAGCCCAGTAACTGTAATTTTGACAGATGGTTTGTTTTGTTTCTTGCTGTGCACGATAATCATATTTAGATAGTTCTGTCACGCGTCATTTGATTGAAAACCCAGGCGCAGAGGTTCATTCCACTCTGGGAGCTGAAGTCACCTGCCCTTGGATATTGCCATTTTTAAAAAGCTACCACCAATGCGACTACCATTCAACTTGGGACCGCAAGGCCTTCAGCTCGGGACCACAAGACCTTCAGCTGGGCTTTCGCAGCTTCCCAAAATAGTCCCACATTATACGCCCCAAGGCCTGGCTGGCATCACAGTAGCCTCAAGGAAACTACATCAAGTGAAAGGTTTATGACTTTACTGTGAGAGGTGGTGGCTTTCATGTGACCCCAGGCTATATGTTGTGTTTATCCAATGATAAGTGACGAAAGTTTCTCACAGGATCTGCCATATTTAAAGAGAAGTATCACTTACATCCTCTACTCAAAGCAGCTTCAGCTGGACTCTTTATATCTTTTTTTAAATCCATTTACTTGTATATGTGCATTATTGTATGTCTTATACTTATACTTATATAACTTATATTGAGAGGCAAAGGGCTGTTTGTATGGGACTAATGTCTGAATGGGCTCCAGGAAAACTGCTGTCACTGCTGTCTGAAAAGTTTGTACTTCAGGATGAGGCTAATTCATAAGTAGCTTCTTTCTAGATGATCCTCAAAAGTTCCTTTTTATTGTCGTTTTTGCCATTGCAGACGTTAATAGTAAAACTCCTCCACTTATTTTCTCCCTTTTAATTAAAAGAGAAAGCGGATGGTCATTATGTTTTCATGTCAGGCTACAGAGGCCACATTCGGCACTCATTCGGACGGGGAACACAACACAGCAGTCCTTGTTCCTCCAGTTAGCTTACTTCACTTGCCTGTATGTTTTATAGGGAAGTTTTTCAGATATTCCAGAGCCACGTGACTCAGGGAAAGGGCGTGTTGTTTTTAAAGAGCTTGCCATCGGCAGACTAAATATACCCTTTACTGGACCTGACCCCTCATTTGCCTTTGCTGTGGCCACTTTAGGTCGACATGCTAGCTCAGCAGGGGCCCTACAACTAGTAATTATATAGGAGGGTTTCCATTTAACATCCCCTGTATAGTGTTGCCTTAACACAAGCTCTTTTCCTCAATTTAGACATTTGGGCTGTCATTGATGGCTACATTTTAATTAAATACCTACTCCAGTTTCCAGCCTGTTGCACATCAGAAATTAGCATCATACGCTCCTTGTCATCATGCAGCCTTAAATGTGAATTCATGTTGTCGCAGATCATGCTGTTAATCCTGGATCTGGCTTGTTTTGTTTTTTTTTAAAAGTTGAACTTTTCCTCCCATCTGTCACCCATTGAGCCCGCCACAGATAATGTACGATGACTGCTGTCTCATCTGTTGCAGTTTTTAGATGATTTTCACCACATGACCAGTAGTCAGCGGTGCAGTGGAGGTCCCACAGCTGTTCACCAGCTTTCAGATGACTTTATGTTAACATGACACTGTGACTTTGCACTTTACAAGTGAAAGCTGACGTCTGTCTTCGGTGAATTCCATGTGGTTTGGACTCGGACCAGAGATGCAGATTGAACTGTTGTCTTGTGATTTAATCCAGATAACTAATGGAATGTAAGGAGGAACTTGAGGTGTGGTAGGTTGTATTTGGTTGTATAACGCTTTGGTGGCTCCAGAGGGAGCTGCATAAAGTGCTTCAAGTGATGTAACTTGAGTCAATGTCGGTTGAGTCTGAAGGCTAAAAGTTTGAAAATGGAAAAACAACAACAGTGGGTGTGGAATTGGAAGAAATTAGGTTACCAGACCTCTATAGCCCGCTCCTCATCTCTGCTTGAAGCCAGCAGCTCAAGGTTACATTAGCTGCTTCTAGAATAACACATCCGCAATCTCCAACTGAACTGTTGACACTCGAGTTGCATTGTGGGTCATGTTGGCAAGTTTTGACCAGAATAAACGCCCAAGACTCTGTTGTTCTGCTACATCAGTTTTGATTTGATAAATTGATGTAATCAGAGTACTCTTTTAAGACCACAGCCTTGATCGTCAGCTCGAGTGGTCATACTTGTAGCTTAGCTCATACTGAGAGACAGTAAAGCCGTGGTTGTCTACACTCAAACAGTTCATCACCCTGTGGGGAAACTCAACCCAAAACTCTAATGCAGCTGGCAGTATTTTGAGATGTGTTCTTGGTCCCTGTCTGGTCTTACGAGAGGGATTTGGTGCCCACATTTGGTATTATCGTGTACACATGTGAGGGTGCTCGAGTCTCTGCCACATCTATAGCCAAACTCCATTAATCTGCAAATGACATTGGAGTAGACATCTGTCCCCATCAGTGTGTCATCCTCTGTGGTGTCAGTATTTTGTTTCAAGAGAAGGCTCTCTCTCTCTCACTCATTTTCTCATACAGGCCTGACTCTAAATAACCCACAATACCTCTGGAGGAATATAACAGCAAGCCCCAGTGCTGAAGGAGAAAGAAACACCAACAGTATTTTTATTTTTTTTTTGCTATTTAGCATATTAGCATAAACTGTCAGTGCTGTGTTATCATCGTTCCCACAGCTGGGTGGGTGTACAGATGGTCCGGTGGATTAAGCCAGAAGTCATACAACTAAGAAAATGTTGTGTAAGCACTCCAGTTGCCAGTTCATTGGGTACACTTGGGATTAGACTGTATTAGTTTTATCCTCCCTTCATGCAGATTATAATGTTTAACTTTGAAACTTAAAGAAAGATGTAATTGTTTTGGAGGATGTTTGTTTCTGTTATTTGGCTTACCCTTGTTTATACAAATGGGGTGGACAAAATAATAGAAATGCCTATTGGTATTATAATAATAATAATAATAATAATAATAATAATAATAATAATAATACAACAAAACAGTTTTAATAAAATTAGAACATGAATGCTACATTAGTTTTAGATGGGTGTGCCTAATGGCTCCCAGGGATGTGCCAGCCAGCCACCAACTGATACATAGTGATACAAGATGTAGATAAATGAATCATCAATCGCAGGCCACATTGTGGTCTTTGTCATGGCTCAAAAACTGACATCCATAGAAACGTTTGGTATCTACTTGAACTGGAGCTAGCTCCCCATTTTCACCCCCATTTGCTTTGCCACTGTCTTGACTGGAGGGAGCCTGAGGTATGTCGCTGCAAGGTCATCGTATTGGAGAGGTCAAGACACCAGTGAATAAATAAAGGGTGCATCATCGATTGGTTTTCCCAATAGAGGACTTGAAAGCATTACTCCTCGATCGCATATTTTTACAAAATAATGGCAAATCGATCTTGGTGTGACTATAGACTATAGACTTTACATGGAGGTGTGAAGCAGCAGAAGTCACTGAGAAGAAGGTGAACAACTTTCCTCTCAGTGAGGAGGAACTCAACAACAAGCACTGCATGGAAATGTCATACTGCCAGAAGAGACATTCTTTCCATAAAATAACCTACTTACAGTGAAGCACATTTCCCATTACACTGTTTGTTTGTTCGTGGTTTAGGCTCACTGGTATAATAGCAACAGATGGAGCAGGAAAAGAAAAATTAGAAGCAGCCTCTTGGCGTGCTGCAGCAAAAGGAAGAAGAGCATCTCTGTGCATTGATGCTGATGATGAGTAAGTACATGGAAAAGGGAGCCAGCGAGGGAAAAGAAGTAAAGGGGTTGGAGTTGTTGGCAGGCACTGAATGTCCAACTCCCTCACTTCACCCTCCATCACACTCACTGTGTATCCTTGCATACTCTCTGCTCACAGGATGTGAAGCTTCTTTTCTCTACGCATTGGAAATGAAGTGGCAAAGTGTTGAAGTGGCCACCATGTGGTCTTGTGTGACAAGTCATCCCACCATTTCATCTGGGAATTAGACTCTCTTTGACTGAGAGAGGGTTGGTTAAGTAAATCAGCCTATTTAAACTGTTTACGTATTAACCATTTCTTTCCTAAAAGTCAAGGGATGACCATCATAAAGAAGGGACAAAATCAGATGCTGCTGTTGGGCTGTTAGTTACTAAGTTAAACCAGGCTTAACCTTCTGCTGCAATACGACATCGCTATGATTATCTGTACCTATGTGATCATATGTGACAGATAAACTTAACTTGAAGGTCCGGCAAGGTGCTGCGTTTGCAAGAGCAAATTCTTGGTGGATTACCTTGTAACGTGATTGGCATATTTTTACTGTTTATCTCAAGATTGTGTGACAAAAGGGGAAAAATAGTTGCCGCTCATTGTGTTTTCTTAAGGAAAAACTCTGAGCGTGAAGTTGTAATAGTCAGACCCTGATACGTCACAACACATACTTAGATCCGGAATATATGAACAGTCATGTAACTGTCAGCTTGTTCTGCTTCTTGAT
The DNA here is from genome assembly GCF_000972845.2 of Larimichthys crocea. Classification (NCBI taxonomy): domain Eukaryota; kingdom Metazoa; phylum Chordata; class Actinopteri; family Sciaenidae; genus Larimichthys; species Larimichthys crocea. The sequence goes on from NC_040019.1 coordinate 10,671,184, forward strand.
GTTTTCAAACATCTGCTCGGAGTGAAAGGTTTTTGCTATGTTGCATAACGGACCGGATTTGCCTTCACCACAGTTTTTGCTTGCTGACAGGAGTCTGCGTCTAGCACTGCAATCTGCAAAATTTTCATGCCGACTTTGAATTTTATCTGCATCTGCCAGAGGGAAGTGGTTTTTCTTGGGGTTTGTCCCATTTATTTCAATCTTACAGAGATGTTTTGTTTTGTTTTTTTACACCTGGTGGCCTCAAGCAAAGATTGTTTGCCGTGAAGTTGCTGCTCTGTATCTCTATATCATTTTGTCCTTTACGGTGGTCACTGCTCTGCCTTGAGTAAGAAGACCAAACAAACTTTCTCCCTTTGCATTAAAACTGGGTATATTTTTATTTATTTTTACAGAAACTACATCTTAGGGAAGAGTTTGGTTTCAGTGGGCTGCCTTGATAATTGAGCAGTCACTGCAGTCATGCTTAATTAACTAACTAACCCCTAACCCCCCCATCCAGTGAGATCTAGTTATGCAGTGATTTATTATGATGACCGACTTGAGTCCAAAAAAAAAAAAAAAAAGGTTGGCATGCCCACAATGATTTATTTGTGCCACATAAAAACACAAAAGCACTTTCCACATATCGAAGATTGTTTTTCTTTCTCTCTCTTTCATTCTTACCAATGCGTTCGAAGTGCCGGTGCACAGATAGGCAGAGCTCCAGTTTCCCCCTTCCCCCCTGTCCTCAGTGGGCAACTTGCCAATGTCTGTGCCCAGTTAACAGCACATTGCTGGGAACCCCAAGGCCCCAAGCAGGTGTCAACCTCCCTGCCCAGCCAAAGGAGCTGAGAGGGGAACACAAAGGGCTCAAAGAGACCTGCCAGCATGGTAACCGTCTTAAATATCCCAGGCCACTGTGGCCACTCCTCTAAATCTCTCAGCGGCATAGGGTAGCTGCCAGTATGCTCTTTCTGCTACTGTAACACTGATTCAAAAGGGCTTGAAGCTGGGGTTTTTTAAAAGCTTCTGCCTAAATGGGGGTCCAGAGTGGTAAGATTGATGGAGGGCGTCAGGAGCGTACAGACAGAGGACGAGTCTAGTTTGTGGCTTTTATTTATGCAGTTTGTCGAGAGAGGATTTTTCCAAAGCCAAAAACTGGGAGGAATTTTGTCCGTTTGAGGTTTTTAATCATGGATGCAGTGTTGTTATCTCATCTGTTCACGCTGTGCCTACATCACTCCCTTTGTTTTAAATGTAACAGCCTCTGCTGCCGTCATTAGACAGTTTATGGCGCATCTTTTTTACGGAATGCTTCCAGATCCAGATCTCATGGGCTTGTGTGATCTTTGAAAACAGTGGCTTGGCTCAGGGCTAAGCTGTCCTGGCATTTAGATTGGCAAGACTGTAAAAGAACTGAATGAGGGGGAGAAGTGATGCCTTTCTTCTTTCTTTCACTCTCTGTCCTCTCTTCTTTCTTTCACTCTCTCTCTCTCTTTCTCTCTGTTCATTGTTGAATACTCTACAGCGATGATGTGGATGTGATGGGGGTTGAGTGGAGTGGAGTGGAGGCTACCCTCATCTTCAGTAAACAATAGATCCTTGTGTATTTGACCCCCTCTTTAGCAGAGTGGAGTCCATGGCTAGGGCCGAAGCCGGGATGGAATTCCATCTTTGCCAGATTTAGTCAGTGGAAACCCTCGCCTAAAAAAACAAAAAACAAAACAACCCCCAACAATCCCAGTATTAGGTGGGGTCATACCTCGGGGGCCATTTGTTCTTATTTACAACCACATCAATAATCAATTATCATTCTCTAGTTGTGGTGGCTCTCATTGATTGTTTACTCGTGCTGCAGCACATGATATATCTCTCCCTCGACTGGGTAACTGATTACTAACCTATATTTGAGTGGGAAGAGCCACAATGGTGCAGGTCATTAAAGGTCATTAAAATGTGCTTGACAGTGATTTATGTGTCCTATAATCTTCTCTTTTTGTTCTGTAATTTTGGTTGTAAAATGTTAACTCAGGATAAATTAACTAAAAATAAACCGGTAAAAACACTTTTCCTTGAAAAGTAGTATCTTGTATGTCATTTATATTCACTAAATCTTTCTTTAGCCACTTTTAGTGAGCACAGTTTTTGTTGAAACTGCTTGTGTGAGAGGGAAGTTTCGTTATCTCAATCCTCGTCTTACAAGACATCCGATAACCTTTTATCCGCGTCTTCGCGTGACAGGCCCACCCCATTGACAGAGGTGTGCTGCGGGTACTTCAGCTTCTTTATGAGCTTGTTGTGGAGAACCAGAATAACCTGCTTTGTGTCAGATCATTTTACTTTGTCAGAGAAGAGAAGTGCTGGCAAGTCATCTGACCAGCCTGACCCGCCTGCTTTCTGTCTACTGCAACATCAGTCATCTCTGATATTGTAAAAGCCGACTTCATCCGTGTCAAACGAGAGAAAATCCAGGGTACAAAGCTGGACTTGTGCTGTCACGGCCCTGCACTGCTTCTTTCACATGATTGGATCAAGAGAAAGGAAGCACTTGATCCTTACAATTGAATTATGTCATATTATGTTAATCACTTTCTGAGTTAATACCATTTCAGTGTTAATAATATTTACAGTAAAAGAAAAAGGTCATCAGTCTTCCGTTCATGTCAAAATATATTTGGTTGACAGTCATGAACATGAAAGCCCTAAGGTTATTTTGAATGTGCCCTGCGTTGCGGTGGTAAATTTGGCAAACATTGCATGTAATACAAGCAGGATTGAGAACAGATTTAAGGATTTATTTTAATATTTTACTCAAGCTTCAAAGCATGAGCTTTTCTTTTCCTCCCCCTCAGCTTTGGTGACCTAAAACAGCCGCTTGCTCAACTAGAAGATATCATTTTAGACAAAAATGAGTCCTGACAAAACACAAAAATATTGTTAGTTGTAGTACTTCCAAAATAAAATACACAGTATGTCAAAATGAAACCATGCACCCCTTGATAACAAAGTATGGTTTACCATTTATTAATCACTTCTCAGAATTTGGGAATAACTTTTAAAATAAATTTTCAGTGCACCCAATCTGTATTTGTGTGGAAAAGAAAAGCATGAATTAAATATGACAACTTAAGTTTTTATTGAATATATTGACATCCTGAGATGTTTCTGGATAAGTTAAACACTTAAACAAATGGCACAGAGCAGCCTAATGGAGTCCTTATCGGGCATGTCCTGAAGTAAATGTAGCAGGAGAGGAAGCTGTTCACAAGCCGGCTTTCTCTCCTGCTAAGATCACAATGCCTCACAAATTGGTCGATGAAAAACGACACCTGCATCTGATAAGACCCGATAGCTAGCAGGAATGCTGTCATCATTGTCATTGTCATCAACAGATACACCTATTACTCTGTCTCAACAATAAAGGGGAGGATAATCAATGAAAGGAGGATTTTTTTTCTTAAGCCTGAGGTGTGTTAAGCTGTTGCATAACACACATTCCAACGATAAACTCAAGTGCAGAGGTCATAAGACACATCACATTAACTTCACTGTTAATGTTAAGAGTTTAATGTTGGAGTATCTGGGTAACAGGGTGTCTAGTTTTTGTGCAAACAAAGCTGTTTTTCTCCCACTGAGAGTCGTGTTAGTTCAGGCCCTCTTCATGCGCTGAACTCCTCCTTCTCTTTCCTCCTCGCTGTCCCCTCTCTGAGTCCTCATTCAGGTGAAACTCCTCATCCATCTGTTTTCCTGCTTTGTTATTTAACCCCACATTTCTGAAATGCTTGCGAGCTCCAAAAAAGCAACCAGTCATTTAGAAGACAGCTTTCACACATCCATCAGCATGAAAGTATAAAATCTGCGAGTGAGTTTGCTTCCTTTTTTGTTTTGCGGTGTACTAAACAATACAACTACTGATTCATGAACACAGAAGAAAGAACAAGAGTTAGCAGTGCTTCCTTTTTATTATATTAATATTATTATTAGGTGATTTTTACAGACTACAGATGACTATTGTGTACACCATCTGCTTAAAACCTCATAAATAAAGCATGTTTCTTTAGAAAAGTGAAATGAGAAATTTCATACACAGATGTCCACAGTTGATTAAAAATATGATCTAGGTAGATCTTGATATTTCACAACAGCATACCTAAGAAAATGAAAAATAAAAACATATCCATCACAAACAGAGCCAAAAATAACTTTTTCCACCGGCTTGAAAACCCCCCCAAATTTTTCACTGTCATAAAAAGGAAAGCTGGAACCATAAAATGTTCGGCATTTGATATCTAAAATTCTTAACTGATCAAATTTTTTTTCCATTACCTAACAAAATAAGGTTATAGTTGCAGCTCTAGTGTCTATTTTTTAGTCTTTTATGTTTTCCTGAGAAATATTCTCTATATTTCACGTGTGCTTTTATCACGATAGAGGTATTTTCCATCGTTTTTATTCAAATACATGTGATGTACTGCGCTAACCCCCTGCGCGATACAAAGGAGGATGAATCAGTCCGGTCAGCGTTCAGTATTAGGGAAGTGGTTGACGCCTTTGAGCGTCTGTGCTGCATGATGTGATCAGTCTGTGAGGAACTCATTCATTTCAACATCCTTAAAAAAATGTTTGTTTACTGCATCAGGTTTTAAAGTGCCGCTTTTTCTTCTTGTCTTGCAGAGGAAACTTCACAGTTCCGAAGTTATCAGAGTCTAATATGGGATTTGGTGTGCTGGGAGTGTTTCTGGGGCTGCTCCTAGAGGTCTCCACCCATGGACCCCATGCCGTGCCTCGAACCTCCTGGAGACACCAAGGTAAGGCTGAATTTATACAATAACAATAAATGTTTCTGAATGATAATCGGTCGGGTGTTAAGTGATGACAAGAAAAAATGTTTGCGGTTTTGGTAGTTGATCATTTATTAAATAAAAAAAAGTCTATACGATTACGAATACATAAGACATAAAATACAATACATACATTTAGGCTCTGGTCTGGCTTCTTGAATCAGTTGATTTCTAAATATATAAAATATTTACTATATTGAAATTAGAACCAGCTTTATTGGTCAAGATTGTGTACACATACATGTACATGAATATGACTTTCATTGCTCTCTGTGTACTTCCACACGGTTCTAACAGTTGTTTTTAGCTGCACAGCCATTTCTATCCATACTCCTGCAAACAAAGCTGAACAGAGACAAATAAAGAAAGAACTGTAGTGTACATTTCTGTACTTCTGTGTCCTTTTTACAGTAAGTCCCTGCACCGTGAATACTAAACCATTTCTGGTAAATGTTCTTTTGAAACAGCTCTGCTGATTTAAAGTGAAACTTTGCGTCATGGGCACGGAATGTAAAGGCATTCAGTTTGGGAAGTCATGCTTGTTAGTATGACTTAGTTCACAAGTGGGTTTCTTCACTAGCAGTGCATTGAGCCGTCATATTGTTCTGTATTTCAGTGACACCTGTTTCCTTCCATGTCAGTCAAGGACCCGCTCTCTGTCTCACCACAGGAAGTCAGAGCCCTTACTGTCAGACGGAAGTTCTGTTTACATAAATAGCCCTGTGAGAACCAGTACAGCTCACCTTTTAACAAAGTCAAAGTTTCTTCACACACCGTGGCACAGTCACTGTTTCAGTCAGTCAGTGAGAGTATTCACTTTCATCATTGTGGTGTTTATGTCCAGGCACCTGCAACCCGAACCCGCTTGCACCTGGCACAACTAAAGTCAGCCAGACACAAACTCTCCACTAGGTTTGCCATCAATCAACACAGAGCGAGAGAGAGAGAGATATGAACTCAACACAATGTGTTTCACGTAGAAAGGCAGGAACGTTTTTCAAACGTCTGTTTAGCCTCTACAGCAATAAAAGTTGTGTTTTAGTTGCCAGACATCACCTTTAACATTGTTGATATTTATCTTTTTACCCCTAATGAACTTGAGGTGCATTGACTTTTTTGGCCACTTGGAGGCAGCAGAAACAGGCTGTAAACAAAATTGACATAATATCAGTTTATCAAGTTGTTATAATGAACTTAATAGCAACATGTACCCATCCAGCTGACATGGAGCAACATTAGCATGCTTTTGTTTCTAGTCATTTCTAATTTTTCACTTTCCTTTTAGCTCTGTTTTTGGTCTCCACCATTACATGACTCCTAGGTTCGCCAGCAACAGTGCTGCAGCTAGCACACTGTTGGGTTATCAGTTTGTTTAGCTAAAAATAGCAAACTGCTGCGACTTGAAATAACACCGATGAGAAGAGAGAGAGTAAACCAACTCAGGGAAATCATCCCAATCTGCAAGACATTAAAACACGCTTTGTAACTGAGGGGTTCTGGAGGGCCAGGTCATAAATATAGAATATAAAATGTATAAAAAAATATGAATTATAGCAGCTTTAAATTAAATCCTCAATATTGATGAATCCAGATGTTGATAATTCAGACTTTGTATAATAAGTTTATAGTTGTTATGGATGTTTAAGTAATATGATCCAATGGTTTTGTGCTCAGATTTAGACCTGATGGAGTTTTCGGAGCCTGGGATCTTCAACTACTCCACGTTGTTGCTGAGTGAGAAAAAGGATGCGCTGTATGTGGGAGCCAGGGAGGCCATCTTTGAGCTCAGCAAGAAGAATGTGACAGTCAGAAACAACAAGGTAACAACAAAATACCAAAAATGAATGTAGGAGAAGGAGAAATTAATTAATTTTAATCATGATTTTCTTTTTCTTAACTCTTTTTAAGGTTCAGTGGACAGTTGCAGAAAACCCCATGACAATGTGCATGCTTAAAGGAAAATCAAAAGAGGTTAGTTCAATGTTTCTTAAGTTAATGTTGTTTTTTTATCTGCATGGTGTCTGAATCAGTGTATTCTAATTAGTTTATGGCATGTTGCTTTCCAGAGGGATTGTCTAAACTACATCCGAGTGCTCCAAGTCATAGACGACGAGCGGCTTTACGTCTGCGGCACACACGCCTTTCAACCTCAATGTGACCACTTGGTAGGTTCATGCTCAATCTGCCTTTGGTACTGGTAACAGAGCACAGATAAACATGTGCTTGTGTTTGCCAATCATCACGGGCAACCTTTTAACTGAAATCTAATCTTGAACTCTGCGTTCAGAACCTCGCTGACTTCTCGTTGGACGGCCGACCTGAAGACGGCAGGGGAAAGTGCTCCTTTGACCCCTCACAAAGCTTTACGACTGTCATGGTTGGTGAGTTGAGGCCAGTTTTATGTCATTTCACAAAGAGCTCTTTTGGTTGTCAGCCCTGCAGTAAAATACATTATAATCTTCAATAATCTCAATAATCAGTTTTTTATGGGAGGCAATCGCCAGACAATAAACTGCTTTTTTTCCCCCTGCTTTTCTATCAGATGGAGAGCTGTACTCAGGGACAGCTTATAACTTCTTAGGCAGTGAACCAATAATTTCCAGATACTCTCCATCCCAGTCCCTCTTGAGGACAGAATACTCTACATCATGGCTCAATGGTGAGTTAGGACAACGTGACAAGTGATCAAGCATTTTAAAGATTTTTAGGTTGTAAGGGGGGGATTTTGTTCTACATTCATACATTAACATTCTCAACTCTCTTTCTCCCTCTGCTGTCCTTGCAGAGCCCAGTTTTGTATTTGCAGATGTGATCAGGGAGGGGACAAACAGAGTAGATGGTGAGGACGATAAAATCTACTACTTCTTCACTGAGGTGTCAGTGGAGTATGAATTCTTTGGCAAGCTGCTCATCCCCAGGGTGGCCCGCGTCTGTAAGGTCAGTACACGTCATGCACCATCTGCACATACCAGCAGTATCCATCTTTAGCCCTTATGTTCCTGTTGTCGTGTGCATGCATGTCTTTCTCACCGTAAATTGTTCTTTCTTCCTCCATCCGTTACCTTAAATCTGTTTTTTTGATCTAGCTCATATCATGAAATCAAGTTGACTGCGGTTAGTCAATCATTGAATAGTCTTTCACTGTGTCGTGCAGATAGAAGTGCCCAACCCATATGGACATAAAAGATACCAAAAATACTGCTGAAGCAAATTAAGAACTAAACCAGGGTTTACAAAAACATACTACTAACGTACATGCATACACGAGGGGAGATTCTACAAATTATGTGAAGCATTTGAATTATTACTTAGTCAGAATTAAAACATGAAAAGGTTTTCATCTATCTAAATCACACGCCACCAGCATCCCATCAAAAGTGTTGTGAATTCCCAGAAACGATCAGATAACTCTGTAATGAACTGTAACACAATTTCTATGTTCCCGAAAAAGCCAGAAGCATAATCTGAAACAGGACACAACGGTTCATTATATTATATTATCAGACTTTAATTAACGGCAGTTGAATAAACTGTACACACACTCAAGGGTGTGGGTTTGATTTCAGGAGTTCTGATACTGTACTTGAATCAAATCCATAATCATTTATCAAATGATGATTTAAAAAAAAAAGTTACCTTTATCATGAATTGTATTAATTCATTGTAATATGCTATGTAAAGCTCTGTGTTGTTAATTCATTCTTTATTTGCAGCGTTACTGCAAACAGTTCTGAGCTATTGCGCCTATCTCCTCTTCCAACCACTCAAGACGCCCATTCATACACACTCACTCACACCGATCTGTCCAATATCTTGCCCAAGGACACTTCGACGTGCTCACTAGGGAAGCTCAGGAATCGAAAAACTAATCATCAACTAATCTTCTGATTAGTGGACGACCTGCTCTACCTCCTGAGCCACAGCTGTCCTCAGGGGAATATGACTGTAAATATAATTATTACAAATTTGGCAGGTATGTCAGGCCTGCTTATAGCCAAAAACCAAAGGCAGGTCTTATGTCTCGAGGAGTTATAAACCATTTTTGTCAACAATTCTCTCTACAGTTTGGCAAAAAAATCGACCTGAAACAAGAAAAGTGTGGGGACATGTCCACTCCTTCATCCTTAGTGGAAATTCTGCTGTTTGACGTGCTGATGAATCTCTTTTCCGCAGGGTGACCTCGGGGGACAGCGCACTCTGCAGAAGAAATGGACGTCGTTCCTGAAAGCTAAGCTGGTCTGCTCCATGCCTGAGCTCAACTTTGTCTTCAATGTCGTACATGATGTCTTCATCCTGAAGGGTGCCGACTGGAAGGAGACAGTTATCTACGGGGTCTTCACCTCCCAGTGGTCAGTGATTTAAGATCTGGAGTTGGGGATCACGGGTGGGATATTGTGATATAATGCAGGTCCTTACATTCCCTTCTCTTTCCTCTCCTGACTCCATCATCATCATCATCTTCGTCCCTCAGGGGTAACGTAGGTTTGTCAGCAGTATGTGCTTACAACATGACAGCTGTGGAAGAAGTCTTCTCCAAGGGCAAGTACATGCAGAAGGCCACAGTGGAGCAGTCCCACACCAAGTGGGTCCGATACAACGGCATCACTCCTTCTCCACGTCCTGGAGCAGTAAGCACCTTTAACACAACCAATAATTAAGACTGAGCTCAGCTTTGTGTCAGTGCTTGTGTAAACTTTGCAGATGTAGGAGAACATACTTTACAATCAAATATTTAACGTGTCCTCTCTTCCTCTCTCCTCCACCAGTGCATTAACAATCTGATGCGACAGCAGAACATTAGCAGCTCTCTCCACCTGCCAGACAAGACCCTTCAGTTTGTCAAGGACCACCCCCTGCTGGAGGATCCCGTCCTGCCCATTGGCAACGGGCCTCGCCTCATCACCAAAGACGTCAACTACACTCAGATTGTTGTGGAGAGGGTGCGTGCGCTCGATAGGAACATTTACGACGTCATCTTCACTGGAACGGGTAAGAACAGCTGTTAACACTTAAAACTCTTTAGAAATAAAGATGTCGTGTCGTGATATTTATGAGCTATTTAGTATTTGCAAGTGCAACAGCGACAAATCTTTGGCATTTGTTTGACATTTTCTCATAGATAAAGGAGTCCTGCACAAGTCAGTGTTGTTTGAAGGAGAAGTCCATATTGTGGAGGAGATCCAACTCCTGAAGAACTCGGAGTCCATCAAGAACCTGCTGTTGTCCTCGGAGGTCAGTGACTTCACTGTGAAAGTTAGTAAATGTACAAAGACATAATAGCGAGAACCTGTGAGTGTCAAATATACATAACACAGCGACATACGGTGTATCTATGTGTCTGTATACAACTCTGTGCGTACGTGTGTGTGTGTGCACGTTTTCTGAAGTGCGTACTCTGCTGTAAAAAAGCCTCACAGTGGGAAAGTACAGTGCCTAGAAGATGGCATGAGCGTGACCGACAGTTCTCTAAATCAGATGAGGCAGCAGTTTTATCGTGTGGTGTGTGTTCGTGGTTGTCTGGAGTCACGCAAATTTGCAACTGTCGCAGACAGAAATGTTACTGATCTGTAGATTTGTCTTCTGCGTGGTTAAGAGTTCATCTTTCAGTCAGTAACTTGTATTTTTATATGAAAGTTTGTGCACTTTCTCTTCCACAGACACAATCATTGTACGCCGGCTCAGACTCGGGTGTAGTCCAGTCGCCCACAGCCTTCTGTAGCAAGTATCTATCCTGCGCCGACTGTGTCCTGGCTCGTGACCCATACTGCGCCTGGGACCCTAACACCGCTACCTGTGTCAACATCTTTGACACTTCCAGCCAGCGGCATAGGTGACTCACTATCAAGCTAGATCCACTCTTTTACTCTTATCTTTTATCTGCATACCGGACTCTGCTCATGCATTATTACACAGGTTACTGATAATCCAGTCCAGTCTGACCTGCTTTACTGTCTCACACTGTGTGAGTGCTTATTTGATGTCATCATAAAAATAACGCGTGTTTGTTTTTTCAGGAGGTTAATTCAGAGTCTGAATGGTGACGCAGATAAGTGTCCTTCAACAGGTAAGCTGCAACATCATACCATAACATAAGTTGATAACAACTTGAATGCTGTTTTCACCTTCAAGCATTTTTTTGCCATCATGTGAGCCATGATTGTATAATTGTCCTAAACCTGTCACTAGACCAAACTAATCTGCACAGAAGTCATTATTTTCTCTCTGTTCTTGTAGCATCTGGTCGGTCCCTGAGGGACTACCAGAGTGTGACAGTGAAACCGGGGAGCTCTGCAGAGCTGCCGTGCCTGGTACAATCCAACCTAGCCCAGGTGATGTGGAAAACCAACGGCTCGGTTCTCACTGAGGCCTCTCGCTTCCACCTCATAGGGGAAAGTGGTCTCCTAATTTACAGCGTGGCTCCGGAAGATCAAGGTCACTACGAGTGCTGGTCAGTGGAATGGGCCCCCGCCGCCGGGAAGAACTTCACCCGCCTCCTGGTTGCATACGTCCTGACTTTGGAACTGCCGCCAAAACTCCCACACCAGGCAGGCCACGTAACAACCACCCTCGGCATCCAGGAGACATCTAGCACACACGCGGCTGAAGGTAATGGTAAGACAGAAAGAGCCCCACTAACTTCGGCCCTCGCCCCTCCCAGCTTCACAGCCACAGTCCCAGTCACCTCCCCACCCCAAACTGACTCATCACTAACCCCTCCACCCAGCAGCACAATCAAGTTCCAGCCAAAGCACCACGTTCCCCCGAGCTCCAACGCTCCACACCCAGACAGCCTGGACCCAGCGGCTGAGTATTTGCAGCACAACAACAGCACCGCCCTTCTCTTCCTCTTCCTCCTGTTTTTCGTCCTCTTCCTGGCCGCACTGGCATACAACTGCTACATGCAGTACCTTCCAGCCCCCTGCCTGCGGCTCCGAGCGGCCCTGCTGGGCAGTCACAAGAGCACCCATCAGCCTGAGTATCGGGCCTGTGAAGCAGGTCTAATGGAAGCATCCGCAACTGACAAAATTAACATGACGGAGCGACTGACGCAAAATGGCAGCCAGGCCACTCAAAACCTCCGAGCGCTCCGTGACACCGGGTACGAGACCGAGCCGGAGTGCAGCAACGGTCAGGTCCCCCACACCTTCGGAGACGACAGCCAGGAGAAACCCTTCGATGTGGACTGTGATTCGCAGCCCATCCAGTTTGCAGATGCAGACGAACCTTACTGCTAGCCAGACGTTCTGCGTCTGTAAGCACAGAGACTGTTTTATCGGCAAGATCACACACTTGCTGCATCTTCCCACGTTTTCCAAGTCTTAAGTGGTTTCCACCATGTGAAAGTATGTTTAGTGTACAGCATCACATGAAGTTTAATCATTATAAGGCGAAAGTCAGGCGTCCCACTTGCATGTAGAGATTTAACTGCTGTCTGATTTAGGACTTATGATGATAAAGCAAAAACTGTATTCGCAGAAGCTGCACCCTGTCAGCTTAGTCCAGCAGGAAAAGCTATTTCTTAAATTCCAAATTGGAAACATTGTTTACCAAATTGGTAAGTTACCTTGATGTTTTCCAAATTGGAGTTGTGTTTTTGTACAACTTTGGTGAGAAATAATCTCTTGAAGCTTTTTTTTTTTTTTTCCCTTTCCCTTTAAGCATATTTGTAGGCTATCGGACTTGGGTAAATGCTTCAACGTTACAGTAATTTCTCAGGGAAGATTTGCTCGCTACATCATAGCCTGGCTTTGCTGTATAGTGTTGCCATCTGCGGCACCTGGTATGTGGGCCTTTTTAATCTCACCCAGTGAGGTGGCAGCGTCGGGTTTGAAGGTCAAACGGAGAGAAAAACAAGAAGAGCGAGGTGTTGCGTATTAGAAAAATGCTGGAATAATTGTTTTGGGGTTTTTTTGCTCCCTGTGAAGTCGACATTCCTACATGGCTACAGCTCTGATGGTCCCGTGTATTAACCTTTACTAGCCATTCTTTCCTTACGTGGCCTGTTGGCAACATAAAAATTGTTCAGTATGACATGATGCTTGATAATATCAATCATCACTTGTTCTTTTTCTAAAACAGCCCTGGAAACAATCTGAAGTTTTTTTGATATGTATAATTATTTTTTAATTAAGCCTTCAGTTTTAGAACATTTTCAGAGAATTATTATTTAAAATGAGTCACCTCTGTGGTATTATCATGTGTAAGTAGTTGTGAACTTCCTTCTTTTGATTTAATTTAATTTATTGCAGCCAGTTTGGTTTTTAGATCCTAGCCCTCACTCATTAGTCTCCCTGTTTGCATGTCGTCCCCTTGGTTAGATTTCCTGTTTTCCTCAATACTCTCCCTCTCTCTCTCCATCACTCCCTCTCTCACAGCCTCCTCTCCTGTCGACACTTCATCTTCCCTGTCCTCCTCTGGAAGTAGCATTCCCTCTGCCTTCCCTTCCTCCTCCTCCTCCTCATCTTCCTCCTCTTCTTCCACCACCTCCTCCTCCACTAAGCCCCACAATGTGGAGGCCTGGGAGGCGGAGGTTAAACTGTTGCCTCCCCTGCTGAAGGACCAGGCCTGGGGTGTTCATGCCCAGGAGGCCTTCCTGCTCTTCTGCCTGGCCTTGGGTGAGTGGTGCCTGCGACAATGACCCAGCTCTCACCCCTCCAACTCAACATTCCCTCTTACTCTGTTTGCAAATCTTAATCCTCTCACTTTTTCACTCATCCTCTCTCCTTTCTACACCTTGCATGTTTCCTAAATATGGAACTAACCAGGAGTGTGTGTGTGTCTTTCTGGATTTGTTTAAAACAAGCCTGCCCTTCGCTTTAAGGTGTCTGACTCGTGGAGAACTACTCATCTCCGTTTTTTTTAGGCGTCTTGTATAATGAGTGAATGTTTAAAAAGACAAAGCTGGTATTCAGTCCAAATTAATGACCTGGTTCTAATGTTAATGAAAGGTACAGATTTGTGTATATTATTGTGTAACAGCAGCCTGATGTGAAACTTGTAAAACTTAGATCCTTTTTATCCAGGGTGTTGAGAATCTCTCTTCAGAACAAATTATAGTATGCTTAAATGTCTTACATCTCAATACTTTATCTGAATCTTTTTGTTCTGTGGCTGTAAGCAAGTGTAAATATATCTGTATATATGGAAAAATACATTTGAAGATGTACATAAATCGAGGGGACATTTTGGGACTATTGCTCTTGGTAGGGAGGCTAAATAAATCTTGTCAAATGTTTTCAACACTGGTTTGTTTTCCTAAATTTTTGACTCAATAGTGAGAATAATGGTGAAAAATAAGACAGAAAACTACCGTATGTTGCTAAAAGATTGGGATCGCGTTGCACATACTGAAAATATACACAAGAAAATATTGTTAAAAATATTGGTAATCTCACTTTTCCAGAAAACTATGCCGTAAATCGGACTTAATCTGTGATTCCAACTGTTTAAGAGAGATGAAAGTCAGAACTGAGATCCGGCATTGTGCATACATATACGCTGCATGTATATTCAGACATAGCTGTAAAAACTGAACACCACAAAGTGATCTACCGAAGGCAAGTATTCCTATTTTATGTATGTCTGTGTGGAGTGTCCGTGTCTTGACCATCCGGGGTCAAACATGAAGTCCAGTTCTGTCCCTCAGGTCCCAGTGATGTCCACATTCACTGGCTAATAAATGGGCACAGTCTGGACACCCCCATAATGGAGTTCCGCCGGCCGCTGGGTCAGAGGGAGGTACTTGTGAGCAGCTGGCTCAGAGAAGGGCCGCTGATCAAGGACGCCCGTTACCACTGTGTCGCTGAGGCCAGCACGGGAAATGATATGTCTGAGGTGGACCTCCGCCTAGCTATTGGAGGTATCTGGACTATGGAGTGCCTGGGATTGGCTGTGATCAAATGCCACTGCCATCATTTTATGAGTCCAAAGATGGACTTTTATAATTGTTTCTATCCATAAAAGCTGTTGTTGTTTGACAGATGAGGAGAGCATTCCATCCAGGGATTTGAACCAATGGAGAGGTGCACTCACAGAGCATGAGCAACTGCTAAAAAGATGGGAAAAGGCCTGGGTAAGGTCTATGCTCTTGCATGCGAGTGCATTTTGTCCCATTAAAAGTTGCTGTGCGGTTGACCGGGTCGACTTACATCATGTGCACCAGTTAGAACCTCCTCTGTCTGCATGTTTGGTGTTTTTTTTGTTTTGTTTGTTTTTTTTTGTCTCGGGAACAGAAGAGAAGTACAAAGTCCAGAGTTGTTGGAATGACTGTAAATAATTAGACACAAAGCTGATTTATAAATGAAATCAACTATTAGTATTCTGCACATGACATTTATTTAGTTAAAAATTTAGTTTATTTCCTGTAACTTTTTTGTAACTACATTAACAACATTAAGCTAATTGTGTTGCAGATAATAAAACACTAATATGTTCTTTAAAAAAAAAAGGATTACTAATATATTCCTCTGAAATATACAGACGAGTGACAATTGAAAGGAACATTAAACATGATCAACGAGAAACATTTAAAGGAGACACAACAAACTGTCTTAGTAAGTTGCAAGAACAGCTTCACTGCGCATTTCAATTTATTGTACACATCTCTGGAACTCTACCAGTGGGATGAACACCATTTTTTTTTTCCACAAAAGAGATATTCCCTAATTTGTGTGATTTAATGATGGTGATAGAGTGACTGTGAAGGCCATAGCATATGATTCACACATTTTTTTTATGCCTATCAAACCATTGAGTGACCCCTTGTGTCCTGGATGGCATCTGCATTCAATCATCATGTGTTTCTCTAATTTGTCACCCATCTGTACATACACAAATCTAAGTTTATTGATTTTAAAAGAAAAAAAATCTCTACTCCCTCATTGCAAAGCAGTTTCCAAATGATAAACTAGCTGAACTGTAGCCTGATATTTAATTCTTATTTGAATTACTGATAATATCAGATATGTGGATAGCGATAGAGATCTAGAACCAAAGCTGGTTTAACATCTGTTATTAACATTTAAAAGAATTTGCATTTCCCTGAACATCTTCCTCTACTTGCACAGTGCAACTCTTGTTTTTCCCTCCACAGGAAAGCTGTGATGGCCACTGAGCTCTGTGAAGATGTCATGAGCTTCATTTGTTGTGTGGCTGAATCTGGTTGTGAACATGGCCCTCAAGCCCAGGTGGACCACACCTTTGGCACTGAAACTATCATAAACAGATGTCCCAGTGTTCACTTCTTACAGAGTTTGATGGACCGTGCAGCAAAGAATTCACAACACCTGCCTTTTTGCAGGGGGGGCTCACCTGGTTGTGATGATGATGTTGGGACTCCTTCCAAAACTGACAAGGAGATGAATTTTATATAGCTTGTTTTTATTTTTACTGGTGAAAACGAACAACCTGAAAGCAGTGGAACAATAAAACTGATGGCATATGAGGAACGCTGATCTGTATTTGAAAGTAATGCCGTATTTGAGACCGTTCAGGCCTGTTTATAGTTTGGTTTATTTTACAAATGTCTCACATGTTTTGCACCTTCACTGCCACATAGTCCTTTAAAAGCTCCCTTGCAGTTTGACATTTTCACTTGGGATTATACAGTGCTTTTATCTTTTCTTTTTTTTCCTTCAAGAGTCAAAGCCCAAGCTGGTTTACTGTAGGAAGTAAGATTCTTTTTAACTACTCTGTAGTCTTATGTTTGACATTAAGCAAGATTATATCGCCAAAATAAAATCCAAATAAAACCCCAGTGTCCGAAATGCCAACGATGGCACAGGTTGAATTATGGAGTCTGTACCTTACTGCTGTTAAAACTGTGAATACCTATTTGCCTTTGAAGCAGAAATAAATGGAGTTTGTTTTATCTGTTGCTTACATTGACTTAAATATCAATGCATCACCTTTGGGTTTATCACTTTTGATATCAGACGATTTAGAAAGAGGTTATTACTCCTGCAGGATCAAACTAAAGTGTCACGTAAACATCCACAAGAACATCTGAATTATTAACCAACCCTCACTAAGCATTTCTCCTCTAAAGCCACTGTCTGAGAACACAGTATCGTTGACTAAAAACGTTTTTCCTTAACAGAATAATGAGATGCTTTCGCTCTCACAGATTTCTAGATGAATGTCTATTTAATATTATAACCAGGAATAAGAAAGAGGCCATGAATAACTGTGTGTATGTTAAGCACAGGACAGTTAGTGTGCAACAAAACATTTGCAGGAAGATCCATATTTGTATGGAGCAATAGCACCATCCTGTGACTGAGTTAAAGGAGCGCAAGTTTAAAAAGTGTTGATCGCTGTTTACCCAACAGGTCGTGATTCGAGAATCACAGCAGCACGAAGGTGAGATTGATGCTTTAGCTGAAGTGTTTGCAAGTATTTTTCTGTTTTACAAAATAAAAGACATCACAGAAGGAAACTGCAGACACAAAAGAGATGACATGGCTTAAATATTAACCCTTCATATTGCTCATTTCATCATGAATCTTAAACTTTTTTCATTTCCGACTAGCTTTTTAATAACATAAAGTATTTCATGTCACTGTTACGTCTCACATGTTTAAAGAGTTTGTTTTGTAATGAAATGAAGAACATACATATTTCTGGGGATTGTAGTTTTTTAGAGAACAAATTCAATCAGGCCAGAACCTATAACACGGATGTATATCCATGACCATCAAACATTTAGTACAACACAGCACTTGACACTGATAGCTGCAGATGTTTTGTGGGTGAGCTAAACAATTAATATAACCATGATTCTTTTCCATGAGTATATGTAATAACTTTTACATTACCAATACATATAGACAATCAAATGTTAACCAGTTTAGAAGATATTTCACAGGTCTTGTGTACTGCACTTGTACTGTGTTAATAATACAAAAACAATAAACTCATAAAATGTGCTATATACACTAATGAGATTAAATTAATTGTAATTTGTTGAATCAAATTTTCTCTCACTAGTGTTTAATCTGTTGCTTTACATAATTAACTTGGATGTTGTATACAGTATAAGGTTACTGTGTCTATAGGGTCACACACACACACACATGCACTCGTACATATATGACGTGCTTGTGCTTCCGTTGCCTCTGCCGCTTTTTTAATGAGCCATTCACATAAAGCTCAAATGATGCCCCAGACATACAGTAATTATGAAAATGAGCTCTCAAGGCTGTGGATGTTATTGTCCACAGAGAGGACATTCTTACATCACTCTGCTCTCTTCAAGCAGGCTATCAACATTTGCTATTCATTTTCATTTGCTATCATTTATTTTACAGTTTTCATTGAGCTTCTAAGAAATATGATACATAATTGCATAACCACAGGTAATAGTGGCATTGAAATATGGTCACAAACAGGCTCACATTAGGTCATCGATGCAGGGCAAGAAAATTACACTCCAGAAATTTCATTCAGTGTGTACATAATGGTGTTGTGTAACTTTTATTCATATTTTCATCAAATAAACAATAGAGGTATGCCTGGCCCATATGAAAAATGATCTATTGCAGTAAATGGTAACAAAAGTGTTAGTGGGATGTAATCCACTGTGAAGGAAGTACATGTTTGCAATAAAGCGAATGAGTGGCAGCAAATGAGCAGCAATGAATGTATATGTTTTCCCAACCTCCATGGCTGTGAAGTGCCCAAAACTGCAGTTCCTCAAACAGCCACTTGAGGCTGGCTACAGATCATGTCAATGTCCATAAGCGTCCATATTAAAATGTCCTACTAGCAGAAATAAACATGTTTACAGCCTGGTACAAAAAACGGTTTTGGTCTCTGTAGCTAATTCCAACATACGTAACAACTGTACTGAGGGTGGCTCTTTATATAACTCACCCGTTCAAATTATATTAAGGCTTAATGTTATGCATAATTAACAGGGTGGCTGTTTTAATAGGTAGGTGCCATTACAGATGGCTTGTTTGAGCACCCAGTGGTCTTATGGCCTGCCTCAGATCCACCAATGATTCACGTCTTTGTCGATTTTTAGATTAGGCAGGAGGCCGGACTGTCAGATTTTGAGCTTCAGAACAGCTTTTTTGAGAACTTACGGTGATGTCACACATACGCTGTCCATTCTTTATACTGTCAGCGGTTTCCCCCAATGTTATGATGAAGATGAATCCTAAACACACTTTTCCTCTAGTGCCACTGTGAGGTTTTTTAGTGAAATATCCATAGAGCTATTGAATGGTTTGCAAGTCCAGACATTCATGTCCCTCAGGATAAATTGTAGTCTCTTTGGTGATATCTAGATTTTTTTGTGTGGTGCCAACATCAGGTTGAAATTTGAATTAGTCTTCCAGTAATAGTCTGACACTGTTTATTTTTTTAAGTCTTTGGGTGGAAAAAGGCTGTTGTAGTTGTAGAAGTGAAAATAAGGAGTCTAGGAAAAAACTGGTCAACCCCTGGAGAGTAAATATCAGGTGCTCTCAAGGAAAACCGTTTATTTAAAACATATTGGACAAGACAAATAATGAAATAAATTTGCCTTTAACGTAACAGCTACTTCACAGTTTCCTGTATGTCCATGTTTCATTGTAAATGTTTAAGAGTCTCCTCAGATGTTACAAACTTAAATCATGAGGCAGATCTCTGGAGCTTTTGGTGCTGTTGGTGAATAATGCTTTTTTTTTTTTTCTTAATGATAAAAAACATTTTACCAGTTGCCTTTGTCTGCCCTTTCTGTAACATTGGTTATTTTGCTTCTAGCTAGTCTGAAAATAACTCTTGCTTTTTTGAATGTTTTTGGTAACCTGGCAACAGTAGTCAAGTGGAGAAGTGTCTGCTGCTTTCCTTGCCAATGGATGCTCTTTTCCTCTGTCTCTCCTTTCTCAATCGCTCTTAATGTATGTCTGAAAATGAGATAGAAAACTGATAGTAAATCACATGTTTAATTGCTATAGATCATAATTATTACTACAAGTAGTTATTCTTACCTCTATTAAATACTATGAACTTTGTGTGATTACCTGGACGAAGCTAGAGATCTTCAACAGGTCAGACACTACATCTATGTTTGTACCATCTTATTTCATATATATTAGATCTTCTGTGAACTCTGTGCTGTGGCCAATGCACCATACTGGCCCACCGTATCCTACTGTGGGATGACTGGGTCCATCAGCCTCTTCACAGCAGCAGTCAGTAAACAGAAAATAGCAACAGTGATCAATAGACAGTATAAAAAATGGACGTCGTTTCTGTGACGTCACCCATATGTTCCAGTAGAGCCGTTTTGAAGCTTTGAGTGTTGTGGTGCTCTGGCTGTCACCGTCTTGGCAGTACTGCCTCCTCCGTGTCCAGCCAAATCTTAAAATGTGGACGTGGATCATCGGTGGAGCTGAGGAGAGCTGAATGAAACCTGGGTGCTCAAACAAGCCATCTTTAAGTCTTGATATAATTTGGATAGGTGTCATGAACCAGTAAAATAGCTATAAAGAAAAAACTTTTTTTGTACCAGGTTGTAAACATGTTTATTTCTGCTGTGAAGCTGGACATTTTATGATGCGGGCTCATGATGATGTAGCCACTCTCAAGTGGCCGTTTGAAGAACTGCAGTTTTTGGCACTTTGTATAGGTTTCACTTCACAGTGATCAGCCACCATTGTTGATTCCAGCAGGAGGAGCAGACAGTCCATATATTTCTGCCTTTTCTCAGCTCCCCTTTTTCAACTCAGCCTTGTGTTTCTCTCCACAGTGGCAGGAAAACAGTGGGTGGGCCTTCCGGTGTCTCAGGATCTCTGCTTACAGATACAGAACACTACAATGAGTGAGTGAGTCAAGCTTTTTGTAATTCTTTATTCTTCATGCATGCAGGAAAATGACTACATTTTAGGTGACAGCATGCTAACATTAGCCAATTAGCACCAAAGCCAGAGTAGAGCTGAGGATGTGGAGAATGTCAGCAGTGCTACAGGAAAGGTCAGAGGATCAGCAGATGAAAACAAACAAACAAAAAAAAGACAATTCATCCTGATGGAGGACGTGAATGTGTGTACCGAACGTCATGGCAAAGAACCCAGAGCACAAATATGAATCTCACGGTGATGCAGGAGGAAAAGGCAATGTTTTTATTCCAATACATCCAGGAGATATAATAAATATATGTGAAAACTTTGACCTGCTGGTGGCACTCGAGTAAGAGATAGTGGATCACCAAAGTCGCATTAACCTGTAGACCATGAACAGAATTTAATGGCAATCTATCAACTTGGCGTTCAGAACTTTAACTTGAAGAGGAAAGGCCTATCTCTTGGATGTGAGCTTGGGTGAGCAGAGACTGAGAGACTAAAGAGCTGCTAACGTTAAATTCTTATATACTACCATGCTGTGGATGTTCCAGTCATGAACAGGGCTTTTATAACGTAATCTAAAGCCCCTCAAAATCCAGTCCTTACACATGATCGTGTGTCTTTGGTTTTGGAAAAAAATAAAATAAATGTTTTGTTGCAGTACTGCAGACAGCCACTAGGTTATTGTCAGCAAAGCTACATGGCTACAATGTATCAGAAGCTTCACAGTCCTGCCATGCATCAGTATAGTTGCTAAGGCGTGATGGTACGTTGGATATTTATGTTCTGCTATCTGGTTTTGATGGGTGACACTGACAGATTACACAAAACAAGCTTCGTAGCTTGATCAGAATTATTATTATTATTATTATTATTCATTATCCTCATAATACCACCAACATGCCATTTCCATTTTATACGGAAGCACTAAAAGGCCATACATACATACATTTTAATCCACCCGTTTTCCCATGATAACAAGATAATTTTCCTCCATTTTTCCGTGATAACGAGATAATTTTCCTCTGTTTTCTCGTGATAACGAGATCATTAATTTGAGATCTCGAGAAAACAAAACGATAGTCTAGTGTATTGAATCAAGTGCGCCCGTATTACACAATGTATGGCAAATGCATGTAGTCCATGATACGGAGCGAGCAAACCTATTACGCCACTGTAAAATCCTTTTGATCCATAATTTCTAAAAAGGTTGATACACTTGATCTCAGGACCATCCTGACTGTTGACTCACTCAGTATAAAGCATATTTACTGTATCATTTTTGAGCAATTCAGCCTCAATGTTTATTATTTTGAATTGAAAAAGGCATTATGTGCCATATTTACTGTAAAATCTCTTTGATCCATAATTTCTGACAAAGGTTGATACACTTTGGCTAATCCTCACTCCACTCCTGAGATCAAGTGTACAAACCTTTGTCAGAAATTATGTAATACGGGTGCACTTGAAATCAGGAAAAGCCAAACGTCTGCTCACTTGACTGCAGTTGACATTGCTACACTAAATGATGTTTCCTGCAATGATTTAATACACTTGACTATCGTTTTGTTTTCTCGAGATCTCGAATTAATTATCTCGTTATCACGGAAAAATGGAGGAAATCATCTCGTTATCACGGGAAAACGGGTGGAATAAAATGTATGTATGTATGACCTTTTAGGGCTTCCGTAATTTTATTTATTTGTGATGCATTTATTCAATTGATTATTAGTGATTTTGTACCATGATGTAAAATTCAAATAGAAATGCGCTGTTTGCATTTTTTTCAAGTTCAGTTCACATTAAATTTGAATATAAATATAATGAAATACATATATATAATATTCAATTAATAACTGTGACAGGTTGACAGTAACACTGAAAAAGCTTTGGTATGTAGTCATTGAAATGATATTTTTGGAAGTAGCAACAGTTAAATGATTTCATTTTAATTTTGACATCCCTGAGCTTCAGTATAGTACTGACTCAAAGCTTGCTGTGATCACAGTTTATCAGACAATCGGGCGTAATTTTCAGTCTCTGCAACATATTCAAGTTATTATTAAGAATAACTGTAAGCTTTTGTTAAAGTAATTTCCAAGACTAAAATAAAATAAAGGCATATAATGAATATCTTTGCTTGGCCAGTAGTATTTGCTGATAATTTCACCAGTGTGTCAGCTGATAAATGTTTTTAATGACAACATTAATGAATACTGTCTCAGGGTAAAGAGTAATACATTCTTATAAAAGGTTGTCCAAATGTAGATATAATCATCTAATCTGTCAAAACAAAACATACATTTGTCATTGTAGTGCATTTGTACTATCTATCCTTATACATATAAACAGTCAATCACTAATTGAATGTGTAGGTAAGAATGTGGAAGTAAAAAGCTGATAATGGTGACAATCAAAATCACAGGGGTGGCTTTTTTATTTGTATGTCTTGCCAATGTTTTTCTTTCCTCTCATTTTGTGAACAGGCAAGATTATCTTGATAAATTATGCAAACATCTCTTATCTGAACGGCGTACGTATTATTTTTAAAGGGCAGTCAGGAGAAAACAAAATGCACACCTGCGTCTGGAATGGTCTCTTCCACTATTCTGCAAGCCTCCCCTGAATGAGTCATCCAGCTGGCTTCTCATTGGATAAGACCATGCCATCCCAAGGGATTGCCTTGCAGAGGCAGAAAGGCCTCGCTTCCATTCACAGAAACATTGGTATGCCAGCCTGCTATTTCATTCACATAAAAGACTAAATATTGCATGCTTTTTTTTGTCCTCCGCTCTTATTCTCCTTCGTCTTTTTTGCCTCCTCTTTTGCTCTGCGAGGTCCTACCTTTTCTTCCCTGCTTTTGTGTTTGCCTCTTTTTTTTCTGAGGAGAGAAGGCAGACGTGCTGTCTCTTTTTTTATATATATATATATATTATATATAATATATATATATATATATTTGCCAGGCAGGAAAGAGAGATGTTGGGAGGGACTGCAGTGCGAAATCTGCAGCAGAGTGAGAGCGGAAGCTGCTTATGAATGAGTGTCAGTGTTTCGGCTTTGCTAGATGCTCCTGAGGACATTTTACATGAATGGCTGTGTGCTTACTGCTACCGGGAAGACAAAGATGCTTCATTGCTGCTGGTTTTAAGGAGACTCATGGGCTTTTTTTTCTGTTATCCCTCTGGTTGTTTTCATTGACTCATCTGCCTGAGAAACATGCCATTCATATTGTTTTTTTCTGAGTATCATTCATGTAGTTGAACCTGTTTGCTGGGTATTTTAGACAAGCTGTGAGATTGCATCTACTTCCTAGTTGTGAACTGAATGTTTTATTCCTTTGTTGCAGAATACTGATGGAGAAGTAGCCGTACACATTAGACGCGGAACAATTTTATGGACAAAGAATGCTTTATGAATTTTTTTTGCATTAATGCCTGATTCAAAATATTTTATGCGTGTATTAACTAGTCATAGCTTTCTGAAAGCAGGAATGATGTTGCCCATATTCTGCAGCTAGTATAAATGAACATGGGCAATATATTAATGCTGTTGCGTATTTCTGGTCATGATAAAATGTTACTGTATCGTTGCATTCAGTGATTTATCGAGGTTTCTTTTATGCCCTTTAATGAAAATGACATCTTTATCAACCGTTTAAATAGATTTAATTCTTGATTCAAAGACGTCTGTATTGTGGCAGACACTGATTATAGCCATCAGTGAAATGGATGCTAGTTTTCATCTCTTATTTTATTTATTATCATTTCTGTGATTAGTTTTTGTGTGTGCGTGTCATCGTCATTTTTATCGCAACTTTTATGGCTTCACCCATTTTGTGAGGTATTGTGCGTAACATGAATTCGGTCAAATTATTATGAATGATTATGACCCAAAGTTAAAGAATCAAGCTTCCTCTCCTTCTTCATTTCCTTTTCTCGGAAAAACAAATAATAAGGAATAAATTACAGGGAATAAATGTCAGACTGGGGAATTTAAAAATTGATTGGTTCTAGTGTGCTGTAAGTGGGAGGTTTTTTTTTTCTCCCTCCGACAGGAAGTGATTTGCAGTGTTCAGCAAGCCTTTTGTTGAGAAGGTTTTCTCAGATCAGTGAGTCATGCTTTAGCTCTGAGCCGGCAGGCAGGCAGCAGTCAGTAGAGAGTATTTGCTCTTCCCTCGCAGTATCCGTGATCATCTACAACATAGACCTTTCTCTGTTCTCTTACTTTTTTGGATTTTTGAGAATAGAGAATCAGCAGCAGGAGCAGCATCACCGCTGGAAACCAAACAAGCTGCACCACAACACTGGCAGCCTGTTAGAGACCCTTTTCTCTCCATCCTCTTCCTCCTCTGCCTCAATGCTGTGTTTCCATGGATTGTGTCTGTATATTTCTCACTGACGGATTGGATTGCAGCTCTGGATTTCATTGAGAGCAGATTGGACTTTGGCGACAGCAGCAGCAGCAGCAGCAGCAGCAGCAGCTCAACACAACCACCACTGTAACCTCAATAGAGAAAATTACAGTCAGGTGGCCTGTGATTGCTAAAAGGCGTTTGCTGCCTGTACCGCTGCTGCTATGTTACAGGAGAGGGTAATCAGCACGGCTCAGCCACGTCTGCCAGCACACTTGTGAAAGAGGCAGGCTGTGCGTGTCGGTTGGTGGAGAGAGGGGAGAGAGCAAGAGAGAGAAGGGTATGCTTCACCGTACCAAATACAACCGCTTCAGGAATGAGTCAGTAACATCCGTCGATGAGCTTCTCCACGGCTTGTCCATGAACCCCAAGGTCTCGGCGACCCCCCAGTCTGCAGCCGAGACATCTTACACACCCCCGACTGAGGTCCATTCCTCCTCCACCACCACTGGTTCCAGCACCCCCACCAGCCACGGCTCTGACCACCTGGAAGATGGAGGCACCACCCTCTGTACCCTCATCAACAAGGTGTCCAGCCTGAAATTCAGCAACTCGGGCAGCTTGCTGGGCATTAAAGGTCTGCCCTCGGCTGTCAAGGACCTGGCTGTGTCTAAGCTGCAGGTGGGTGGGGGATCGGGCTCAGGCAGCTCCAGTGGTCCAAACCCCAGTGCAACAGCAACAGCTGCAGCGGCAACAGCAGCCTCTGGTGTGGGCGGCTCTCTGTGCAGCTCGG
Organism: Larimichthys crocea; assembly: GCF_000972845.2. NCBI lineage: Eukaryota > Metazoa > Chordata > Actinopteri > Sciaenidae > Larimichthys > Larimichthys crocea. The sequence goes on from NC_040019.1 coordinate 10,696,984, forward strand.
CCTCCCATTCAACCCCCTGCTCGCAGCTGGAGTCAGCCGTCAGCATGAGCAAGAAGAGCAGGCTGGACGATCTCCAGCCCGGCAGAGTGGACTGGAATCCAGGTGGAGGTGGTGGACTGGTGAGCAAACCCTCCAGAGGTTGGCTACACTCAAGCGAGAAGATCTCTGGTCCAGGAGTGACATACATTGTAAAGGTTGGTGGTCTCTCTGTCTCCCCCTGTCTTAGTTGCGTTTTTGTCCTCTCCCTCTTTGCCCATTCTCTCTTTTCCTTCAATGACTCAAGCTTAGCTCTACCTGCAAGAGAGAGGGGGGGGAGAAGAGATAATGTAGCTTCAGTGGCCCATCACAACATGCCCTTGAGTGGGTGTATGTAGGTTGGCTACAGCAGAAAGCCGAGTGAAGGAGCAGTGACCAGAAATAGACAAAATAGACATTGAATAATTCAGGAAATAGAGAAGGTCAACAGTGAGGAAAAGTAGAGGAAAATCTGTGATGGGGAAACAAAAACAGCAATTATCAGTGTCATTTGGAGCATGCTGTAAACATTTCCATTGATGTTATGACGGTATTTCTTTCTGTCTTGTGTATGGGGAGCTGCAGGGTTATGCTTTTGTAACCATGGTGATGTGTTATTTCTGTACATCGTGCATCCTTATGAGCTGTATGGCTGTTTTAGCTCTTTTAGACATGGTGAAATGGTGGAATCTGAAAAAAACAAACAAAAAAACAGACATGCAAGCGCGTGTCCTCGTCTCATCGCATCCGTGTCTCACGTCAATGTCGTTCGGCCATCATACATCACTGAAAGGAGCACAAGTTGGCGCACAACTACGAGAGCTGTGAATGTCATCATGCCGGGCAATGAGTCACTAGAATGAGGAGTGATGATGCTGAGCCGTGGCTCTTCGATGTATGAAGGGAATGAAAGAAAACGGACCAAACCACTGAGGAGTGTGCATCAGCCTGAACATACAAGTCTTATTATTTACGCAGCACATTAAACAAAAGCAAGTTCAGCATACAGAACAGCTTTGCTTATTGAAATGTGTTATGTTCCAAATCAAGTTACACAGGATGATCGCCATCATATGACACATACTACAACTTGCCTGAACAAAGCCTACAGTATCTGTGACCAGCGTGACATTCCATTAACTGCATTAAGGACGGGAGTGCTTATTTGTCCAGTCAATGCTGCTGAAAGCATCCACACTGTGAGAGGGGGGGAAATGGTTCCCCGGTCTGTGCCCCACCCCCCCATCCCCCAACTACCACCCCTTGTTTTGCCTGTGCTTTGAGTCCTGTGTGTATTGAGTTCAATGTGGTGTTATGCTCACAGCACTTTTAATTAGCGTCATGTGGTCATTCCTCGCACATCATGCACCATTACTCCGAAGGGACATTGATTGACAGTGACACTGTTTACACTCACACTTTTAGTCCATGTTAGCTATGTGTTTATGCAAAAAAAAAAAAAAAAATCCCAAAAGAATGCACAAAAAAAAATGCACATTCAGTTTTGGATTTTGTCCTGTCAAAGACTACAATAACAAAGCTCGGTAGAGGTGAAGATTTGGGAAGTCATTCTCTGTGGTTTTATCCACTTTCACAGGAAAATAGTCACATGATCCATTAATTATTTACTTCAAATAATCACCATCCTTTTTGCATTGCTGGTATATTGTAACGATTCAATATAATCTGTTATTAGAAGCCTGTTCATCATCCCTTATTTGGTGCAGATTTGTCCAGTTATACAACATTTATTCATACTCAGCTCATCAACTGATCTCATTTAGCATGTTTATTGAACTTCTTCACCTGACATCTCCTGTCTAGACTGCAGAACTGGACCGTATATAATATTATGTTACTAAAGTAGCAGCTGTACACATTATGGAACAACAGCATGTTTAGTTTTCAACTAAACCATATGATAGCCACATGTTACATTTGGAAATGTTTAAATGAACGCATCTAAACTCCAGTAAGCAACTCTACTGTGTGCCAGTACCGTGCATGTGCCTGTGGTTTTGTTAGTGCATGTTGATCACTTAGAAGTTGTGTTGTTCACTGGGATCATTTGCGGGCTCTTCAGAGCTGGCCTCCCATTGATTATAATTAATTTGAAGTTCAGTTTTACTGTGCGAACCGTTCGCTTGTTTGTTTTACAGCATGAGAGAAAAATGTCCTCATGTTGTGCTCAGAATAGGACCAATTTTAGAACTGTTTGATATATTTTTGGCCTTGCCGAATTGTGCACTTGAAACTCACGGTTCCAAAAATAGATAACATTGAAATATTTGCAAACGTCATGTTGACAAAATTGGATTTGTTTGCTGGTACTTGCAAAATGCTCACCGGAGAGAAGGGGCTTCATAATATGAAAGTTATGATTCTAATAACTCCCTCCTATTAAAAATAGAAACGTTAGTGTGTCTGCATGTGTCTGTTTTGTTTACAGCCATATTATGAATGTGATTCTGATACGATAGGAACTTGTCAGCACAAAATGTTCCCAGTCTGTGCAATATTAATCAGAAGAGGTGTAATGTGAGTAGGTGGCTGGTACTGAAGATGGTTTTATGGGACAGGAAGACTACAGTCACCTCACGTGACATAGTAACACACTGATGCAGTTTCTAAATCACTTTGAACAAGCACCGACTTGTGTTCTATCCCAACTTTGCTTCAACCTTGTGTCAGACTCCCGCTGGATGTTTCTATTTTTAAATGCTGATGTAATACAGATTTAGGTCTGCCTGCATTTTTATTTACACGTGCACAAGCAGCTGAAGGTGGGATGAAGGGATAACTGAAATTTATCAATTTGATATTCATTCACATTCATTGCATGGATATAGCGTATACCAAAAAGCAAGATTAATAACTTAAGTTGCCCTCTGGAGCTACAGTATATTGTAAACAAACAAACAGATGTACCTTAAAGTGTTTCTTACCAAATGGTTTCTATGTGTCATTGAGTCCTAACAATCAAAACAATTAATGCATTTCCTTTCTCGTCAAATCAAATCAAGTCAAGTTAAATCAACTTTATTGTCAACACTGCCATATGTACAGGACATACCCCCGGTGCAAAGCAAGCAATAAACATGAAATGTTAAGAGATATAAGAAAGTATGGTAAATATAAAAATATATAAACATTGTAGCAAATACAAAAAGATATAAACAGTTTAAATGTAGATGGCATACAGCAGCTGGTTTGTTCTTCTTCACAGCCTTTTCTGGAAGGTTCTTGGTTGATCAGTGGATTACCCTGAAATTGTAATTTGTATTGTGCTGCTGCACACTCTACTCTACACCACTAGTGGTCAAAAACTATGAAAGGTACCTTTAACCTTTAACACTTTGTTTGTCTCGAAGGGAAGCTTCTGTTTTAAAATCAGAATTAATTAATTAATCAAGTTAAAGTGAAGTTAAATTGATCCTAAGCCCCTGTTGACAGGACAGTTTTATAGACTTTAGCTTTCAGCCATGGAGCTCAATCAGTATTTTGAATTAAAATCAATAGGGTTAAGTCTGAATTTCAAATCCAATACTTTGATTCCGTATTCATGGATTTATTGTTATATATTGTATGATATCATTTTAGACTGACATTTATGGCCACATTGTAGAAGATCCATATTGGCCATTTGTTCTCATTTGAAACTCTGTGATCTTCACAAGAAAAGGTCACAATATTTTACTGAAGATATAAGTTTAAAAGGACAGACAACAATTCTAAAGGACATTGTTTTCACATTATGGAGGAGTAAGTTAAGTTAACATTATTTGGTATGGAGAATTTATAAGCGATTCACATTTTTCAATACACATGTAAATCTAATAATCCAACACACTGAGCTAACCACTTTTCATGGTTTTCCTTTATGGAATAAGCACCTGCCTTGATAATTTTAAGTTCATGTTGTAGTGATTTGGCAGTTAAGTGGATTTTAGGATAAGTTTATTATTGGTAATGTGAACAAATCCGCTGTGAGGTGTTTTTCTGTATGACGATGTCCTAGTCATGAAAATCTGAATGTAACCTCTGACATTTCATTAAATATGTATTTCACACTGGATTTTATGTTTTTGTTTTCCAGTATCTAGGCTGCATAGAAGTGCTTCGATCGATGAGGTCACTGGATTTCACCACAAGATCACAAATTACAAGGTATGTCCACTCTTTCCTCTGAAACAAAGCCTGGTAAATCAATTATTCCACCTTCTGCTTTATTGTTTATACCCACAATGAACGCACAAGAGTGGCGAATATTTGTTCATAATAACAACTCAGTATAATAGCTATAATGTCTAGCAAAATAATTTATTTTCTTTTTTCATTTTTAATTAATAAGCACATTTTTAGTTATATAAAACCTATTTTTATGTAAAAAAAAGTTCATATATGTCTGAGGTTTGAAATGTAAATATCTTATTTAATGGTCCATGTTTTGATTATAAATCAGAAAATGTAGCAATAGAGATCTTAATAATTTCATCACTATCCATTATGTACAGCACATAAAAAATGGCACCACTTTAAAGTGTATATATATGAAATGTAGATACCTTTGAAAACCATTGAAGATTATATCTGTGTCCAAATTGATTCTATCTATAAAGGTTATAAAAGTTATGGCTCTGACTAGAAGTACGCCATCATTCCTAATATGGAGCCATGGTAACTACCCATGGTAAAGGACAGTCTGAACCCAGTTTCATGTCTACTGTTACAATTGTTTTTCACACCACATTATTAGATTTATTTGGCAAAAAATTAACTTGAACTTTCAAAGACCTAAATTTCAAATTCATACCATAAGATTAAGATATTTCACCTTTTCTGATTCACTCATTCATTTCATGAATGGACTTGATGAAAACCTTTTTCACTATTTGCTACCATGCGAGCTTGTTACTTTCATGCTAACGTATAATATATACAGTATGTTGCATTTAATGTTATTATTGAAGTTACTGCGGCTAATTTTGTGATGACAGCATGCCCGACTCTCACCAATCTGAGATAAATTCAAGTTGGTTATTTACTGAACTCTTCACAGATCTGATGCTAACTCTACTTGTGTTTCTGTCATGTTTATAACTGGTGTACTTTAGCAAATACACAAGGACTAAAGTGACTAAGAAGCTGAAAAATTGTGACTCTATAATAGCTTGTCCAGGCAAAAAAAGTTTGGGGGCAGACGAGCAACTAGAAATAAGGAACAGCAGCAAACATGTAGAGCGAAAACAGAAAGTATGAGCATAAATGGCATTTGTTGCTTTGTTAGTAAAACTTCTTGATGTGACTAAATGTTTTAGTGTTTCCACGTTAAGCTCCTGAATTGTTGTCTGTGCCCAAGTACCTTATATCAGTAATTAATACATTTAGTTTGGTCTATTTTTCAATAAATCACTGCCTCAGCAGATAAACTTAGCATTACATTTAGCATTAAACTTAGCATTAAAAGCAGAATATCATTAAGAATCTATCTATATCATATATATATTCAGAGTAAATTTAGGCGGCCTGCTATTACAATTTGGTTTGTTTGCATGGATTCTTCTGTGACTCCATGTGTATCTTTGAAATCATTGACCAATGTGCAGTGAGGCAAAGGCCAACAGTGAATCGGTTTGTGTCATGTCCACTTTTATGCTTGACTTCCCGAAGTCAGTCCAGACTAACGTTAGCTTCCAAGGCCACACAGCAGTGGATTCTCTCTCTATAGATTTTGATTTCTCCCTTTCTAAAACAGCCTACTGCATTGTGTGATTTATCCAGATTTTAAAAAAAGCATTCAATCCACATAATGTTGTGTTACATACTAATGATAACACGGACAAAACAGTTCACTTCACATCTTAAAAAAACAGTTTTACTCTGTGATGTGTAACGCTGTAAAACAGATACAGTTGCATGCTTTCAAGAGGTGCAGTGCATTTGCAATATTCCCTATGGCACCATATAAAACACTCTACACTGCATATTGAATCTTGACTCAAGTCTCTTGTGGCCGGGTGATTTCATTTTATGTGTAACAACCTGCAGACTTCAGGCATATTGTAAACACAGCCTTTTTTCTTTAAGTGTATTTATTTACTTTTTGTCTTTCATTTATTTTTAAGAGACATATAATTAATCGATATATTCATAATTATGACAAGACTGAAAAATATATAAACTTACTGTACATCCAGCATTTTATTTCCCAAAGATTTCCGAATAGTCCAGTAACTCACAGATCTGATTATACAACTATCTGTAACAAAAACAGTCATTTGTGGGGAAACACCCAAAGGATTAAAATATTAAATGATCGCATAATGATTAAAAAGCACAGCAAGATAGAACATATACCAGGTAATGTGTCCTGAAATAAAATATACCAGACAGTTTGCCTGACAAACATTCCCTATACAAATGATTTCAGCAATGAGCCGTCACAACTGAAATATTCTAATATGAGAGAACGGAAATGTCTTTAAAATAAAGAGCTCTGCTGTGCCTATGTACAACCTCACAGAGCCGTTAGCCTGTCTGTGCACTCTTGTTCTTTCCGAGATCACGCTTGGTATGAATAGTGTCTGTAAATACAGTCCAACTTAATGCCAAAATAACTGTGATTCTGTGGCTGTTCCATGGTCACCATCTTGGCTTCATCCTCCTTTTCGCCCTCCCTCTAGGGAAGCCATCAGCCTGGTGTGTGAGGCTGTTCCAGGGACCAAAGGAGCTCTGCGGAAGAGAAAGGTACATGGATGGACAGAGAGGGAAGGAGGGAGGGAGATGGAGTGATTACGGGAGAAGTGATGTGCCCTAACTGAGAGAGCTGAGAAAATGAATGATAGTGAAAGGTACAGTAGAGAGAAAAAGAGGAAACAGCATTAGATATTCATTTACCCTTCCAGGTTCTATATATAGCATCGCCTCTGTAAGTTCTTTTTCTCTCATCCTTCCTTCATGTAAAAAGAGAGGGAAAACTGAGACTGACAGAGAGAGAGAGAGAGAGAGAGAGAGAGAGAGATTGTACTTAGAGAGGAGAGATGCTGAGGAGAGAGAAGAGAGATGAAGAGGTATGGGACTGTATGTGCGTGGGCGTAGCTCCAGCCCACGATGCATTGCACACCGCGCACAGTGCTTAGTGACTCATGTAGTGCACAATATCTGTGATCAGGAGGCTGAGCTAGTGTGTGTGTGCGTGCACGCATGTGTGTGTGTGTGTGTGTGTGTGTGTGTGTGTGTGCGTGTGTGTGTGTGCGTGTGCGTACGTGTACATGGTGTGTGTCCACAGTGTGTCTGAATGTGGGGTGTGAAATGAAGCATTACTCCGCTCTCTAGAGCTTGTTCAAATGTCAGGGTAGAGTATATAACACAAAATCAGTGCCGACCAGTTTCTCCCTCAGAACAGACGTAAGATATAAGATAATGTTATTTTGGCTGTGTGACAGATGGCACTATGGTTGCTCGGCTTCGTACTGAGAATTTTGAATGGATTTGGCTCGTTTTTATTTGGCGTCTTTGCCTCCTCTCGGCAAAATCACCACCTCACGACAGCATGTTGAGTATCCAACACTTAACACCCCCTCTTATTAGATGAAATCTACATGGCCCAAACTGTAATCAATGCAAATATTGAATAATAATGTCGCCTCTGGATTAATTTGCTAGTGGTGAAATTATACCTTAATGGTATAATTCAGCATTTTCAAGAAGTATGCCGAGGCTACAGTCAGCAGCTGGTAGCTGGAAACAAGGGAAACAACTAGCCTGGCTCCATCCAAAAAGAAATCAGCCTATCAGTGCCTCTAAAACTCAATAATTGACACATTATATCTGTTTTGTTTAACCCTCTGGAGTCACTCACGATTGCAAAAGCAACTGATAGGACCCGGGAGGGTTAACCTGTATAAAAACTGAAGTGTAAAAACAACTAAGTTCTGGTTTTACAGGAGGTTATGTGCCAGATTATTTCATGATCGATTGTCAGTGGAGACTCCAGGAAGTCACTGCATGAAATAGTCTAGAGATATAGTATGACAATTATTGAGCTTTAGAGGTGCTGTTAAGTGGATTTTCTTTCCTTTGCACAGAGTCAGGCTATCTGTTTCCTCCTGTTTCCAGTCTTTGTGCTCAGCTACACTAAGCTGAACAACTTATTTTCTAACTAACTGCTGTCCGTAGCTTCATATTCCGAATAAAATATAGAGTGGTATCGATCTTGTCATCTAGCTCTCAGCAAGAAAGCAAAAAATGTTGAATTATTCCTTTATGATGTGCTGTGTGATTGGTAAAAAAAAGTGACTTTGTTTTGTTTGTGTCTGTCTGTGTCCTCTGATCCTCTCAGCCACCGTCCAAAGCTCTGTCCAGTATCCTCGGGAAGAGCAACTTACAGTTTGCTGGCATGTCCATAAATTTAAATATCTCCACCAGTAGCCTCAACCTGATGACCCCCGATGGCAAACAGGTCAGTGCGCAACCCTTTTTAAAGAGCCATAGGATTCTGTGAGCCACATGCATGACACAAAAACAAATTATTACTCTTATGATATTACATTTGACAAAATAGCAGCACCATTGTATGAGACTGTCTTCAACCACCACATATACTGTATGTGTTAGCTGCTGCTCTTGCTCAAGTAAATCTGAATCAGGCAAAAAAGTTACCTAAAGGATTCACAGAAGAAGGTCATTGGATAAGTTTGAAAGCTCAGTGAGTAGCTAAGTAAGTGGGGCTATTATTTTCACATATTTACTACACACACAGCATGTGTCCCCCAAGGTCAAATGAACCTCCAACGGCTGAAATAGATGAAAAACACTGATCAGAGGACATTTGTCCAGATTGAGGCTGCTGAGAGAGGAAATCTTATTTTTTTAGGGATATTTGTTTAAGGAGGTTTATTTTTTTTATTTTTATAAAAGAACAGTTAAAAGAGGAAGATGGTTGCACTGTTCATTGCTGTCTACCCCCAGTGTCCTTCTTGATACTGCCAGCAGATGGAGCCAAAGTAAATAATTCAGCATTTCAACACATAGTAGCTCAAAAGAGACTAAAGAATCAAATTTCGGATATGTTGAGTACCCTGAGTGCAAAGAAACTGTTGACAAAGCATCAAATCTATGACTCACCCAACAGCTCAAGAAGTTACAGCTCAAGAAAAGTTCAACTAAACTAGTTGTTGGTTTTTACCTTCATTGACTCTTGCTGACTAGGCAGCAGGCTGAGTCTAAAACACAAATTACTCTAGCTGCGTATTAGATTTATTTTCAAGCAAGCAGGCAGTGATGGCTCGCTGACTAAAGTTCATTTTAGGCTATCGAAGAAACAGCGGGACAAAAACAGCTTATGGTGTTATCCTATTGAGAAATAAATAGAAGATGTGTGTCTGTTTAGAGCCACACCTTTTCATTTCTGTACACATTAAACAAAGAGTTAGAGGTGCTGATATTTTGAAAGAAAACAGTCAGGATAACTGTTTCCCCTTGCTTCCACTTTTTATGCCAAGCTAATTGCGTCTACTGGCGAAATTTGTGTCAATCTTCTCATCAAACTGGCAACTGCTAAAAGTTAAATACTTCCAATATGGCTCCACCACGGTGTGTTAGATACCAGACTGCAAAGAAATAAACCAAATTCTGATATACATCTTAAATTATGTGTGTGTGCGTGTGGAATGAACACATTTGCTAACTCATATTATGTAATTTTACTCTTGACAGATCATAGCCAACCATCACATGCAGTCCATCTCCTTTGCATCAGGTGGTGACCCTGTAAGTGTCTTAGTGATAAGGAAGACCTAAACTACTTGAAAACAAGAAGATTTCATTTGAATGCAATTACATTTTTAATTATTATTATTCATCAAAAATCATATTGTCATACTACCTTTATTAATTGTGATTTTTTTAAACACACTTACATACTTACATTTATTTACAGAGAGTTATATCATACTATGTAGATATGTTCTAGATTTAATTACTCTTAATAAAATACTGTATATTGATTACCAAAGACTTGTTACAAAAGCTGTTATCCATCTTTAAACATGGCAACAACATTGTATTACTGTATTAGTAAATAGTTAGTCCATATTTTCCATTGCTGTTATTATAAATGTAATCAAAGTGACTTAACCAGAAAATAAAGGCTATGGTATAAAGTTGTTACCATATTTTATAGTAGTGATTCTTCTTTTTTTTTTAGGACACAACAGATTTTGTTGCCTATGTAGCAAAGGACCCCGTCAACAGAAGAGGTAGGTGTTCATTCCTTTAAAACTCTATAGTCTCATATCTCACATGCAACATGCTCATTGAAAATTGCTGCTCTGACCTTCGTCAGCATGTCACATCCTGGAGTGCTCCGATGGATTGGCCCAGGACGTCATCAGCACCATCGGTCAGGCCTTTGACCTTCGCTTCCAGCAGTACCTGCAGTGTCCCTCAAGCAAACTGTCCTCCACACATGACAGGTGAGGCGTTCATCACATATGTAACGCGACGTACATATTCCCTAACACACACAGAGTGTTGAGTTTCTTTATCAAGCCATGTTTCTTCTCAGGGTATTAAACATGGAGGAGTTACAGTGGACTGAGGAAGAGGAGGAGTCAGTAGAACATCCTTACTATAACAACATCCCTGGCAAGATGCCACCCCCTGGAGGCTTCATTGACACCCGATTGACCAATCAGAACGCAGCATCAGATGGTTGTCAGGTACCACTCAATTTATCTGGATGTAATCTCAATAAAATAATTAATCCAGTGTTTTAGATTTAGGAGATTTAGGAGGGCAGAATATGTAAGAAATAGAACATAATATTCATAACTATGTTTTTTTTTTTGTTAAATATGTTGTATGGTTTTTTTTTTGTTTTTTTTTGTTTGTATAATCACCTGAAAATAAGAATCATATTTTGGTTGACTTAGAAGGTGCAATATTTGGACTACAAACAGAGACAAGACACTTCCAATGCTATAATCTTGGTCTCTACACTACAGCATTCATATGCATATATGTATTCATGGTGATTAATAACCGTGTGTCTTTATGTCATCAGATGGGCCCAGGTTCAGTAGATCAGACATATTACCAGGGGCGGCACTGTGGAGAAAACTGGGGCGATGAAAGAAAGCCCATATTCATACAACAGGGTAAGGAAATCCATTCTTCCCACTACTTAAATACATAAGACATGTTTTGCAGACACAATTTTGAAGTCAGTTGCTCTGATCGTTTCTCCCCATGTCTTCTGTAGGATCATTTGATATAAGCAGCATGCCTGAGAGTAAAGGTCAGGCACCAAAAACAGGAGATATGCCTGCATATGTGAACACTCAGCAGATCGACGCCCAGGTGCTCGCAGCACTGCAGGCAGAGGCGGAAAATGTGACAAAGGGTATGGCAGCTGCAGCCAAAGAGAGCCCACAGAAGGACCTGTTTGACATGAGTAAGTGTTGGTTGGCATGTAGTTGAAGTTTCAGTGTCGACTGATCGTGTGATTTGAATAGTGGATTTGGAAGCGCTCATTAGGACTAACCTGTTGAAGGCTAGTATCTGAACAGGATCTTTGCATTCGTAATATGACTTTCTAATCAGAGTTCTTAATTATAGGGGTTTCCTGGCTTTTGTTTCTCAGTGACTTCAGTGTGGCATTATAATAACAGAGCATCAGTATGAAGACAATAGGAGGACAGTGTTAATGTCAGTGCACAGCTTTATTCTTTCCTCCTTTCAACTTCAACCTCAGCGTTCCTATTATTATGCATGAAAGATCAGTTACGTAAAGATGTGTGTAACTATGACGAATCCCTGATACAAATTACATGTGAGCAGTGAACTATACTATTCAAATGTGGACTGATCTTATATAAAAACCAAGTTCAGCGTCATTGTCCACCTACTGGAGTTCCTCGACTGTTAAAGGTCACATTTTACTTTGTTACTAACAAACTCCAGTACTGGCGTCACAGAAAGTCATAATTCAATCAGTCTACTGGACAATACAATGTGGGAAAATTCAGTCTATTGATTCTGAAAGTTATTAAATAAATACTTAATTGCAGTATTATACTGTGTAATAGGTTATTATATAGTGTATATAATTTAATTTACCTATACTAGTCAGTCATAAAAGTGAAAGAAGATATCTTTGTTGTTTAGGAGTATCAAAAATAATTGTATTACTGTGGCATTTTTTTATTTAATTTGATATTTAGCACATCATCTTCTGCTCTGTTTTTGATCAACTTCTCCTTCTGTAGCTGCTATTCTACTGGCCTACAGACCAGATATATGAGAGAAAGAAAGTTTCCTTTCTTTCTCTCATATATCTTTATATAATGCTGTTCAAGCACCACTCCGTTTTTTTTTTTTTTTGGTTGCTTTATACCATTCAGCTTAAACAGGATTGAATGACTAAGTGTCAAAGATCCTAAAATAGGAAATAGGATCTCAGCGTCTTTAATGTGGTGTATTTCCTGCTGAAACAAGATGTTTATGAGGGTCAGGATCCTTCAAAAAACAGCATCATTTGATTTATGTTTGTTGCTACTAGCGCAACATGAGGTCACCGGATTTCCTGGAAGTCCATTTTCCAGAGGTTAAGTTGTCTTTTTGCATTCAGCGTTGCTTAACAAAATTCACTGTGGATCCATGATGTCTAACAAATGTGCTTTAATGTTTTAAAACCTGCATCCATATTGACTTGCTAGCAGTCTACTTCTTCGCTGCCTTTTTCAGTGCATGACTGTGTCTCTCTGTGCTTTACTGAAGTTTCATTCATAGAAACATTACTCCATAGCAAAAACAAAAACAGTGTCATTACATTGGAGAAAGAGAAATAATTGACATGCAATAAAGTCTTTAGCCAGATTCAAACCAAAGATGCTGTGTCTATGTGGCGTGTATTTTAGTCTACCGTGACAATGGGACTCCCCAACAGTTGTCTTTTTACTAGTATTTCACATCTGTAGGATATCAAGTTAAAAATTGTGCTACAGGTATCCTTCCTGTCTTAATTTATCACTTTGGCACTGCCCTAACCTATACCAGAGCCCTTCGAGGATGCCATTCAGTCGCAGTCTCATCCGCCGTCCCAAGGGCAAGCCCAGTCCCAGGCTTCTGGTCTTCACAAGGCAGCATCCGTGGACAACTCGAGCCCTCTTCTTGTCCGCTCGCTGGCTTTCCGGGCACAGGAGGAGCTGGAGGGCCAGACGTGGTACCATGGTAAAATGAGCCGCCGTGATGCTGAAAAACTGCTGAAAGACGATGGGGACTTCCTGGTTCGTAAGAGCACTACCAACCCAGGGTCCTACGTACTGACAGGCATGCACAATGGACTTGCCAAACACCTACTGCTGGTGGACCCTGAGGGCACGGTAAGATGGGGTTAAAAGACATGTAGAGTGTATTTCAGGGAGATACTGTAGATAGAAAAGACTGAGCTAGTATGAATGCATCAAATATAAGAAAATAAAACTCTTTTCTAAAATTGAACTTCTAACCAGAAGACAGACATTTAACATCTCTTTCTCTTTTCAAAGGTACGGACAAAAGATCATGTATTTGACAGCATTAGCCATCTTATTGGCCATCACCGTGACAACAATCTGCCGATTGTGTCAGCTGGGAGTGAACTGTGTCTCCTACAGCCCGTTGGAAGGAAACAGTGATGCTTGTAATGCCTGATGGGAAATAGGAAGCTCTGGACAGTCTCTCCTACAGTACCATCCTGAAACTTGAAGATGAAACATGAAGAGAAAATGCTTAAAGGCTCCATGCGCTGACAGTGTTCTGGGGAAATTGGCCCGTTGTTACTTTACTGGAGGCACTGGAAGACGCAAGATTTGTTTAAGATAAAAAAAAAATATTTATAGAACTGTTATTATTTTGTTGTGATGACTGAAATGCTATATTTTTGAGAAGACATAGGTGCATTTGGACATAATATCTTGATTTGGTGTTTTAAAAGATGAAAAAAAGAAAAGAAAAAAAGACAATTGTTCTTGTAGTTTAGATGAAGTGCAAATCAAACCTCAAAGAGGTGTTAACAAGAGTATTTTAGAATAAAAACCTGAAATTTTAGTTTTGTCTGTCAAGCACAACCACATTTCTACAGGTACCGTTGGCTAAGAGGTCGAGGAAACAAAAACAGTTTGGACAACAAATGCTGTTTATAATGAAATAATTTAGGAAAAATGTCCTTTAATCTCACCAATAGCGTGACAGCTCACTCAATTAGTCACTATATTAAATCTGCTTTTATTGGGGATTAGAACTGAATGTTTTTTTGCTTTGCAGTAGTCACAAAGTGTTGGGGTGCAAACAGACATCCTCCATAGTGCTGTCAATGGCTTTAAAGATAAACTTTTTTTTTATGAAGTATTTTCTTGTGTCACTGCAGTCGCATGACTTGAAATCAATTGTTCTTGTGGACATTGTTCGTAGACCTTGATGCCCCTTTATTTGAAAGAAGTGCTTGTGTATGCTGACACTGTAAAATATTTATGCTTTTCAACCAGTGATAATTTCTGAATTGGTTTCCTCCCGGATTCTTCTTTTCGGTGTGTAGTCAATGATTAGTTTTGGGGCTTGAGTCATGCAATGGATATTCTCACATTATTAATTTACATTTTCGTTTACTTTTTTTTTTGTTGCTGTTGTTGTTTGTTTTTGTTTTTTGAGAACTTTTAAAAATTATCATTTGAATAAATCACATTTGAATCACAAATGAATAGCACAATCAGAAAGTTAGATCAGTTAGATCATCTGTGTCAGTTGTACCAAGACAAATTACTAATGTGTTGAGGCTTAATTTACACTTTTGACTTAGGAGCCCGAATTAGATAAACGTTGAGTCCACACAATGTGCACTCAGTACCGAATGTTTAATATTAGATCACCTTCACTTATTGATGCGTGTGAAAATCTTATGGCAATACTACTTTATTGCCACTAGATGTCATCACAGAAATGCTTGTTTACCCCTCTCAGTCACACTCACTTTTCACAATTCTCTACAGTCCAGTGGAAAATCCAACTCTAAGAAGAAAGTTAGGGTTAGGGGGAAGAAAGTTTTCAACCATTATTGCTTGACAGGTCAGAGTTCATTTGCACTTTGCAGTCCACTGTACACAATCGTTCCTCAGAACAGTTTACTGCATTTCGGTTGTACGGACAGTTTTTGTAGAGTGGGAATCAAAATTTTGAAATGGCTTATAGAAATAGTACACAGCAGTTTTGGCAACAGACTTTTTAAATGCTCTCATCCTTACTATTGTCAGTCCTCCGATGGATACCAAATGAATGGGGCATTGTATTTGATATGCACTGGACCACTTCAGTTGAACCAAAATCAGCATGTGTTCAATGAGTTTGACAAGACAGATGCAATGTAATATAACGTGCCTGTATTTTGCTGCAAGAGGGAGTGTACAGTACATGCATCTCACCACAACATATATTTTAGCAAAGAACAGTATTGGGATTGTTTTAAAAAAAATGTAAAAAAATCCAGCACCAAATACATTTTACTTTAAGACTTTCCGTGATTCCTTGTGTCCCTTTGAAAGGAAACACTTAACATATAAGAATCATTTCTTTTTCTTTTTTTACAGTTATCAGCCATTAACTTTTACTTTGTCCAATTCTTTGTTACATAATTTCATCAAATCTAATATCTTGGGAGAAGGAAAAATCCGCTAAATTTTTACAAAAGCACTATGCTAATGTAAAGAATTCTGTTGCGGTTAGTCTTTATTTCTGAAGAGCACATTTCTAGTAATCACTTTGGCAAAAATGTGCAAAGTTTTGAACAAAGCATATAAAGCAGGAACAACTCCATACTTGAATCTCTCTGATAACATGACAGTTAGCTGTGTGTGTGGCATAAAGAAATTATACAACCAAACACGCTGGGACACAAAAAGAACATGGCTTCTTTCCAGATTTCTGTTGATGAAAATGTGCCTTTTCTTTGTACAAATGGTATTTTTATTTCTCTTTCTCTCTCTCTTCAAAGTGCAATAGCTGATCTTCAATGGGGCATGCCTGTTCACTAGAGGTTGTGTTTTGCCCTGCTGCGTGTTGCTGCTTGAGAGTACTGTTTTCTCTCTCTATCTTTCTCTCCCTCCCTCCCTCTCTATTATATATTATAAATGTATCATTTCCAGATTCTAAATATAAATCTTTGTCGGAGGGAATCACACAGAAACTCACTATTTTGGAACAGGTATAGTTAAAAAAAAAGGAAATAAAAACAAAGAAACAAGTCCAAATGATGTTTACAGATTTAATCTTTTGGTTGTATGGGTTTATCATTATTCTGTATGACTGTTGGCAATAAAACCGTGAATGTGTAGAACCTCTGTTGTTGTCTCTGCTGTAATAATCAATAACATATTTGAGTTTATTACAGCATTTAGCCACAGTGTCATCAGTCTAAAACTTTAAGGGGTTGCTTCAACCAAATTATATAGAAACTTACTTTTCCCTCATTTACTTCTAGTGATATCTTGCCTACAGAAAGCTTTTGTTTATATTAGTGTAGATGGAAAAATATCCAGAAACAATGTTTTTGTTAGTCGGGATAATCCACAGAGCACACTGTTAAAGGTTTTAAAGGTCCAGTGTGTAACATTTAGGCGAATCTATTTACAGAATATGGCAGAAATGAAATATAATATGCAAAATAACCTGAAAAATAAAAATCACTATGTTTTTGTTATGTTTTACATTTATAGATGCCACAGTCTTTCACAGAGTCCACCATGTTGAACCGCCATGTTTCTACAGTAGCCCATTATGGACAAACTAAACACTGGCTTTAGAAAGAGCCTTTGTTTTTCATGTGTTTTTGCGGCCTCTGTAGATTCTCCTTCATGCTAGGAAAGAGGGTTGCCATCAGCAACTATACGCCACAAAATCCTACATAGATCTTCTTTTGTACAAAATTAAGAAGTTCTTTGTCCTTATATAATCCAGAATAAAACTGTTTCTGTAACTTGTTATTGCTGTTGAACATTTTAATGTTCTTTGGCCAATACTCGGAGCAACACAAACAGAAATCTATTTGCTTTCCTTGTATTGTGGTGGATGCAGAAATACTATATCTAAACCTGGACATAGAAAATCTAAACTACCTGCATGGCTAGAATTAAATCATTTCTCAAATGAATGATGAGGACACTGTACGCAAGAGCTGATCCTGACACAGTATGTTTACTCTCCTTTTTAGTTTATTGTGTCAAAGATTATATTTTGCATCATACAAATAGCTGCACATTTCACATGCTGCATCCACATGCCTCTTCCTTCACTTTACCAGCTTCATGCTTTTTAAAGTTGATACAAAACGTCTGGAATAATCAAACAACAAACACAGACAAACGCACATTCACGACTTGTTCAACTTGGTACTAAAATGGAGATGAAACATGCAGCACATTTTGAAGATATTTGGTCAGCATTGAGGATATTAACTCCCATTATTACCCAGCAGATGGGGCCCTTGCATCATAAAAAAACTGATGCTGCATGAACTACACTGACTACATTAATTCTCTGTGTCGTGACCACATATGTAGTTTGAACATAATGCTGATACAATGAAAAGGATAGCAGGTTGGACTGTTCAACGTGTGTTTTTATCTCATTTACATCACATATACAACTTATAATGCAGTTTTCATTACAGCAACTGCACAGTATACTGTAGGATTACTGAGTAAATACTAAATTACAGAATAAACTGCATAGAATAATAAATAGTTCCCATTGTTTGTAATTACACTAATAATTGTCTACAATCATTCTTCATTACATTATTTTGCATAACTATAATTGCACTTTAATTCATTGCAGGTGATTTTTCACTTCTTATTTGTCTTAAATGGTCACATCTGTAACCACAGAGGTAAATGTTTTTTTTTTTTTTTGTCAAGGGTAAGAGCACCGTTTATTTTAAAACCGTCATCACTCAATGAAAACCACACACGTCCAGATCCTCAAGTAGTTGTTAATTAATTAATAAAGAGTTAATCTTTCAATTAATTGTTAACTGAGCTAATCTGGAGATATGTGGTTCTCACTGGACAATGATGAAATATAACCTGTACTTGACAAAGGTAGTGACATTTATTGTGTCATACAATAATCAGTCTAATGCCAAGTGTGGACATTTTAATAAGCGTCCCAAATGTGGAAGATGCATACATGTATATCAATATCAAGCACAAAGGAAAAACAACTGCCCTGCAGTCTCTGCCTCAAGTTTGTGAAGAAATCCTTCATTTTGTATTAATCACAACTTGATGAGTTTATAGATTAGGCCCGCCCTCACCTTCCTACTGTAGATAGCTTGCTCCTTTCTTTCAGTCTTTCCTGTCACTCTCATGGGCAGCCTGAGCAGCCCCTCCTGCCACCACTGAGACCTCGCCATGGGCTGTGTCTGCCTCCTTCTCCTGCTCCGCCTGCCTGGAGCTCCGCTGGCTCTGGTTGGGGTTGTTCTGGCTGCTCCACGACTTGCTCCTGCTGCGGCTGGGATCCAGAGACTGCTTGTTCCCGCTGCCATTGACAGAAGTCTTCCCTCTGTAGCAAATGCCACACACCAGACCCAGGAAGGCCCGTCTCATCTCCCGACTGGCCAGAGTGTAAATGACTGGGTTCATGGCTGAATTGAGCACAGCCACTGCGATGAACCAATCAGCTTTGTAGAGGATTGGGCAGCGCTGCTCACATGCCACATCTACCAGGAGCAGAACAAAGATGGGCGTCCAGCAGGCGATGAAGACTCCAACTACAATGATAACGGTGCGCAGCAGCGACATTGCATGCTCAGAGTTTCTGTGCTTGCTCACCTTTCGGCTGCTGGACTTAACCAGGATGTAGATGCGTGCATAAAGCACTGACATGGCTAAGAGCAAAACCATGAAAACTGTGATACAGAAAGCTACATACTTCTTGCTGTAGAGAGGGAGGACTGTGGAGCAATCGGGCAGGTTGTCCAGGCAGTTCCAGCCTAGGATAGGCAAAGCTCCAAGAGATATGGCGATCAGCCAGCAGGTCCCTATGAGCAGAAACACTCTGTAGTTTTTGTTGGCATCATATGGTCTCATTTTGATCATAGTCAGGTGTCTCTCTATAGCAATAGCCAGGAGACTGAAAATGGAGGCACCAAGTGCTACAAACATGCTTCCCTCTCTTACAAACCAGAGAGCAGGTGAGAGCTGCAGGGTCTTCTCTCCTGACAGGAGCAGGTTGACCAGGTAAGCGACTCCAGCCAGCAGGTCGCACAGCGCCAGGTTGCCGATGAAATAGTACATGCGGTTGTGGAACCTGTGGTTTCTCCATATGGCCACCAGCACAGTGAGGTTCTCCAACACAATGAATATGCATATAATAAGGAAGACAATGGTTTTGGTGTTCACGGTGCCAGGGCTTGTGCCGACGCTGGGCCGGTGGTCCAGCTTGCCTGTGTAGTTGTAGTGGAGGTATATCTGAGGGTTGATCATCTTCAAAGCGCCAGCTGCTGACACTGGATGTCAGGAGTGAGCAAGAAGTCCAGTGTCAGCAGATCCACCGTGTTCGACTGCAGTGGAAGATGTGAGGAACATGAGTGTTATCACAGAAAGAAGCCAATATATCATATATCATGGTGTCTGATGGACTGTTAACCGATTGATCTAGTTTTTCTCACTCATATTAAATTAGCATATACTTGCAGAAAAGTTAAATTATAGGAAACATGTAGTCCTTAAAATACACCATGATGCTGTTTGTTTGTTTGTTTACATGCTTATTCTTGGACCATGGCCCAAACTACCTCTACCTTTAACTATCTTTACCTTTTTATACATTAAATTATATATTTAAAAAAAAAAAATCACAAACACATACTGGATACATAATCAAACTTTTCTTCACATTTAACTACAACACGCAGATGTATTTAGTCTGTTCGTGCCTTTGATTAAAGCAGTCTAGTTTCCCCCAGATGTCCTGTCCTAACTCAACTTACCTCGGGATGCTCGCAGTCAGGGTTTAGTTGAGAGTTAAACGCACACTCAGAGACATACATTTCATTGCTGAGTTGTCGATTCTCCGTTTTTCCTCGACTTGACGTTGAACTTTAATCCCTTCTCTCTCGTTCAGTGTCCTCATCTTTTACTGATCTCTAAACTCCGAGGCTGTCGACGGTAGGCTCGAAGTCACACCTCCCCCCCTCCTCCCCTCCTTTCAACCCGGGCTGGGAGAGCAGAGAGAGATGGGCTGGGACGGCCGGAGGGTCATTTCAATTCAAGAAGCATATCAAAGCCAGGAGGTATGTGGAAAAACCCATAATATAAGACGTTTAAATACTCACAGATTTTGTCCAAGAGACGTTAAAAAGTCCCCCATGAATGTAAGAAATGTGTTTTAGTTTAGTGGTGAGTCCTAAAAGTACAATTTCTATATCAGTCTAATTCACTTTCTAATCATCTGGTATGTTTTGTGGACACAATTTGTTAGCATTTATTGTCTATCCAGCCAGCCAAGACCTTTTTCACAACCACCATTTTGACATAACCTGAAATAACACACATGCTTTTGTGAAACTTGTAGTGTGACGCAGCTAAACACAGGTGTTACCAATGATACTAATTAAGGTTGTGTGAATGAGAATCGCTAGCCATAGCTTACTTGAATGTTTATTTCACATAATTAACATTTGCAGCTTCTTTAACTCATTTTAGATAGATAAACTGTTTAAGAGCTGCCTGGATGAATGTAAACTAGTTTAAATTCATTTAAGATAACTAGATAATTTAAGATAGCTGACTAGTTTATCTTAAATTACAACCCTGTTTGCACTTAAAATGGTCTCACTGTGTAAAAATGTGATGATGGGCAAAAGACCAAAACCCCATATTTAATTAAAAATAGCACAAATACATCTTTATTTTATTGTTTTTGGAAAAAGCATATGTCTGTGTTGAATTCAATGCTGTTAATGTTTAGTAGAGAAACAGACCTTTATTTTGAAATACTACCCAGAGCCAGATTAAGCAAAGGTTCAGAAAGTAGCTTGACATGTAATGGACCAAATAGTGAAATAAAGTACCGATAAAAACTCCCGGACTGCGTGGACCTGGGATTATTTATTATGAGAGACTGACAGTCAAAACAGATGCGTTTCAAAAAAGTTGGGACAGGGTCATGTTTACGTCTCTGTTGCATCAGCTCTTCTTTTAACAACACTGTAAGCGTAGACCTGGGAACTGAGGAGACCAACATACCTTTTTCACAGCAGCCATTTTGACATGGAATAGTAGTGTAAACACAGCTTAATTTAGCTTTATTTAGGCCCTGTTACATTCAGGTCAGAGTCAGGGTCCATGTTGGCTGTTGATTAGTATCATTGTTGCGTTTCTTCCCATTCTTGACTGATAGGTAGGGATGTAACGATACACTCCACTAATGACTCGATTCGAGTCACGATTTTTTGTTCACAATACGATTTTTTCTACAGACAAATTATGACCAAATAAAATTATCTTTTTATTTGTAAGAAAAAATATTTCTTTACCTAAACTCTCAAACAGTTTGTGTTCTTATAAAAAGTGCAAATTACATCTTAAACAACAAAACACATGACAAATCTCTGCTTTCTTTAGAAACAGTCTCACAGTAAACTGCTGTTAACTGGTGTGATGTGCAGTTTTCGCCTGAGGGGGCGTAACTTTGCTTCTCACTGTGGTGGCGTATAATATGCTGCTGCACGTTGCTCGTGTTGCCGTTATGTGTTAGCAGTCTCTTGCAATATTTACATGCTGTTTTGGTTTTGTCTGTTCGTTTCTCATGGTTGTATTTGTGTATATAGGGAATCCAAAATGCCACCACACAGGTCGCCATGTCTTCCCTCGCTCTGTGCTCCGTACCTACGTAGTGACGTGAGTCACGTGACTTGATGCCTGACTTTGAACAAAAAAATCACCAACCAGTGACTTGTGAAAAAGAATATATCCTACTTCTCTCGCATTCGCCAAGAATCGCGATTCATTTTTTCTGTCAACCGATGTGAGTCGTCACGCATTTGTACCGATTATTAATCGTGTCACGATGCATCGTTACATCCCTACTGATAGGAGGTAGGATTTTAGCTGCTTAACAATTCATCTTTGTCGTACTTTACGTTTTATAACGTGCCAAACATTTTCAATCAGTGACGAGTCAGGACTGCAGGTGGGCCAGTTTAGCACCCAGACTCTTGCGGAGCTGCGTTGTTGTAATGTGTGCAGAATGTGTTATTGTCTTGTGGCATTGTCTTGTTGAGATAAGCAAGGCCGTGAAAAATACGTAGTCTACTTGGCAGCATATGTTGCTCTAAAACTGTATCCTTCAGCATTAATGGTGCTATCACAAATGTGTACCCATCATGCATCATGCCATGTTGCATTAATGCACCCCCCATACCATCACGGAGGCTGGCTTTTGTAGTGTGCGCTGATGAATCCGGACAGACCCTCAGAGAAAGTTATTGCAGATTATCTTTGGTAAAACCAGACCTATAATTCAACACCAACAGAGAGAAGAGATATCTTTTGACATTAAAACATGTTACTACTGAGACAGAGACAGGTCAGTTGAATTTTCTTGCGAAATGGTATCTAGTTTTTACTTAAGTGACTATGGGTCGAAATGTGACTAGGCCATCCAATATTAGTTGTTCGGCCTTGTCCGTTGCATACAGAAATTTCTTCTGACTCTCTGATTCTTTACAATTTTACGTTGAGAAACATGATTCCTAAATTGTTGCACTATTTGCCAGCATAGTATGTCATGGAGTGGTGAACCCCTCCCCACCTTTACTTCACAAAGTCTCAGCCTCTCTGGGATGCTCTTTTTAAACCCAGTTATGTTACTAAGCTGTTGCCAGTTAACCTTTTAACTATTTGTGAGATGCTCTACCAGGTTTTGTCTTTTAAGCATTTAACAACTTTCCACTTTTTTGTTGCCCAACATTTTGGAATGTGTTACAAACATCAAATTGAAAATGGGCATGTCATTTTACAAAAAACAATACAAGTTTTTTCTGTTATTTTCGATTAAATATGACATTTCAATGTTTTGCACATCACCACATTTTTGATAGATAAAATAGATAGATCCCAGAGGAAAATTGGAGTATTACAGCAGGCAAGTCACATAAATCACATAAGAAAAGCATAAGAAACAAAATACAATTCCATAATAATCATAATAATAATCCATGAATATTATTTCAATTGAAAACAACTAGAATAAAATAAATCTGTGAGTAGAGGACTTATTGTATAATATCTAAGTGCACAGTAAAGTTAAGTACACGTCTGAATTCAGTGCAACAAAAACCTTTGTGTCTCTGCAGATTTACTTGCACATCATTGCTAACTTTAACCAAAGCCTATAGTTTGTACAAGCTGATTTTCCCTGCGGTGTTTCTGCATAACATGGACAAAAAAAGAGAAAGGGCGAGCAAACAATATGCTGTAAGGGTTTAAGTTAAGATGACTGCAGCCCATCCTTTGTTCTGGTACTTCTGTCGTGACCTCATATCCAGGAAGGATGGGCAGGGCTGACAGAAAGGAGAAGGACTCAGAGAGTCTGAGAGGCAGAAAGACAGATGATGACTCTTTGAAATAGATGTGGCGAGGTGGGAATCTACACTGCCATGATTCTAAGGCTTTCCTGACTAAGACTAAACATAAAATGACCAGAATGTGACTAAAACAATAAACTTTATTTCCAAACAAAATCCAGAAATTGCACCATAAATAATCAAGTCATGAGCGTTGTGCACTGGATTTGTGAATATGACTCAAACTCTAAGAATCCTTTTGCTTTACTTTATACGCTGCCACACATTTTGCTGCTTGCAATTTTCCCCAAACGAAGCACATACTGTACTGTGTCACGGACCAAATCATTAAATAGTAGATCTCTTCCAGTGTCTGTGGTTATTAACCCAGAGGAATGTTTTGTGTGGTTGAATAAACAGCTGTGGTCTGGCATTGGTCCATTAGCATTGTTACAGTCACAATTCTCAGTCATTTCCTGCAGGTCGCACTGTGCCAGCAGCAATGGGAAAATGTCAGGGAGAAAGCCAAATAGTTACTCTGGACCCACAGCAAATCTGGGACCAATCACAGAGTGGGTCTACATAAAGGCAGCTGGATTAACAGACCGGGAACATGGGTTGGAAAAACCTTGGGTTTTTCAGCAAACTACAGTGATGCTGGGCTCACATCTGCATTTACATAAACTTTGAGCCAAATATGAAACCATCAGCAAGTACAAACCCATAATATGTGGTTAAAGTGAGTCTATGTCTATGTGTATTCATAGACTACTGAAGAGGAGCATGGGTGGAGGGTTTTTCACTTTTACAGGACCACCCTCACTAAAATGTTACTTTGTAGGCACCCACTTTTTGTGTTTAAGCGTGGCTGAATTTTCCTGTCATCTTTGTCAGCAGGACAGTAATTTAGGTTCTCTGTCGCTGCCATTTTCCAACATCAGGATCTGTACGTCTCCACTAACCCATCAATACACCATATGTGTGATTTCCTGCTATTATAGTGCTATATTATTTAAGTATAAAGTATAAACCTACAAGCCATCACCCCCCCCATCAAAGTACTCTACTATATAACCTTCCTTCCCTCAGACTAGCTGGCCTCACAGCTGGTAAAACCATTCCTCAGGGAAAGTTTCCACTGCTCAACTACAGCCTGCCTTGGACCTTATGCAGTGTGCAGTATGTGTAACATTGTCAGTGGTTGGAACAAGTATTCACATCTTTTATTCAAGTAAAAGTAGCAATACCACACATCTTACAGTAAGTAAGAGTCCTGCATTAAAGGTTTATTTAAGTAAAGCTAAAAAAAAGTGCAACATCTGCCTCTTGAGTACAAAACTTGAGTAAATGTGTACTTTCCACCAGTAGACATTGTTTGATATTTATTATTATTATTTTATTTAAAGAGCTTGGTACAGTACAGGATGTGCTTGTGTCTGTACATAAAAAGCATTTAACTAAATCTTGGCTTAGGGCATAAACATATCAGGGTATCCATTATTAATCATAATGCAATATAAAAGTAGTGCACACTCAAATGCTTACACGTATAAAATATTCTAAGGATATTCATAATTGATTATAATGCAGTTTGTGTGACTGGTAACATAATAGCCTCTCATACAAAGCAGAGAACTAATGGTTAAATGAGAATGGCCGGATAGAATAAAGATAAGGGCCCTGTGCTTTAGTACCATAAGCGCATTACAAAATCTGTTTGGCCGGCATCACTCTAGCCATTACTTTGCCGAGGTTTGCCCTCTTCAAGCTCTCAACCCTTCATTAGAGTGCAAGAGCTGGGGTCAGAGCCGTGGGCAGTGGGCACCTCCATGTGCAATTACATGACAACCCTGCCTTTAATTTCACCCTCGCCATTTTGAGGCAAAAACACACCCCATGAGTCTGGGCTACAAATCTGAGGCGGACAGTCCCCTCCTGCCCTGTGGCTTTTGTGGCGGCAGTATTTCGAGGCACGGCGGTCTCTTGCATGCAACTTAACAGAACTGGGCCTCGGAGACGTTACTGAGGCATAATTTCAGCTGTGGCACAGTTTAGTCTAGGTTCTGCCAGTTTTAGAAGGCCACACAAACAGAAATAGGTCTTTAGTTCTGTCACTTCCTTTTGCTGCAGAGATATTTAGTGCTTTCACCTTTAGTTCTTTCACCATTAAGTGTAGCACTTTTAATTTTCCATTTCGTTTACTTCCAGCTGAGAGATTAATTACATGATTTTGTCTAGATCCTGCCAATGGATCTGACTTCAATAATACTACAGTGGCCCCTCAACAGACTATCCAGTGTCAAACTGCTTGCCATTACCATACAAGCATAAATTTAATGGATTGAAATCACTTAACACTGAACATGGAAAAAAACCCAGAAGCCACAGTCTTTCTGTAGTAGACTCATTTTGAGGGCTTCCGCGATAATTGAACGGTTCCCCGCCAAGTTTACTGCCTGCTCTGCTGCATGTGAGCACACATAATATTTTCCTCACCTTCATGTGTGCATGACGACAAAATATCAGAAATACACTTTCATATCCAAACCAAACACCACCCAAAAAGTAACATTAATGTGTAGAATTAACTGCGATAGCATCTTGACATTTACAGCCCTGATTCCAAAAACAGTTGGGACGCGTTAAAAAAAGAAAGGAAAAAAAAGTAAATAAAAACCATTGATCCCTCAGGCGGCACTGAATTAAAAACCAACATGACTGTACAAAGGATATTACTCCAATGATGCATGTACAAGTGAAAGTTAAGACTCCACCATGCAAAGCAAAAGCCAGAAAACCAGAAAGGCCGCCAACTTTGCTGTGCCCAAACTCATTTGAGATGGACTGACGAAAAGAGTTAGAAGTGCTGTGGTCTGATGAGTTCATGTTTCAAATTGTTTTTGGAAATCACGAATATCATAATCTGTTCTAAAGGACCATTCAGATTTGTGCCATTTGCTGTTGCCACCGCGGGTTCTTGGACACAGACAATGTACAAACAAATGACTTTAGATTTTATCTTTTTATTTTCACCAGTCCATACAATGCCTTGAGATGTTCGCAGGTTTCCTGGGCATCTGAGACCTCTTGTCTTTTGCAACCCTTGCTGCCATCTCGCACTGGCTTTGTCTGCTCCGACTGCTCTCCTAGGTCCTTTACCCTCTCAAGCAACACCTGGCACTGCTCTGTCCACTGGACCGGATCTGAGGCACCATTTCAGGTGAGGTCACATCAGCGTAACGCTGCTGCAACCTGGCTATATCTGCTTTCTCGGTCGACGAGAGATTGTTTTCACAAAGGAGCGAGGCAGGATTGGTCGATTTTGGTACCTCAGGCCCCAACTCATCTCACGCTTCAATATCCGTCACCAGGGAAACAGACTCAGCCTCTCTCCAAGCTTTAAGGAGGTTGAGGTGATAAATCTGTGTCGCCCCTCCCCTGTCAGATCGCACAAGCTCACAATGTCACCCACTCGCCTTGTGACCACAAAGGGTCCTTGCCACTTGGCAAGTAATTTGGAGTTAGACGATGGGAGTAATACAAGCATTTCTCTCCTGGTGAGGTATTCATTTCCAGATTTAAATATAAATCATTTTGTCGGAGGGAATCACACAGAAACTCACTATTTTGGAACAGGTAGTTTAAAAAAAAAGGAAATAAAAACAAAGAAACAAGTCCAAATGATGTTTACAGATTTAATCTTTTGGTTGTATGGGTTGATCATTATTCTGTATTGACTGTTGGCAATAAACCGTGAATGTGTAGAACCTCTGTTGTTGTCCTGCTGTAAATCAATAACATATTTGAGTTTATTACAGCATTTAGCCACAGTGTCATCATCTAAAACTTTAAGGGTTGCTTCAACCAAATTATATAGAAAACTTCCTTTCCCTCATTTGCTTTCGTGTATCTTGCCTACAGCAACTTTTTTTATATTAGTGTAGATGGAAAAATAGCCAGAACAATGTTTTTGTTAGTCGGGATAATCCACAGAGCACACTGTTAAGGTTTTAAAGGTCCAGTGTGTAACATTTAGGGGAATCTATTTACAGAATATGGCAGAAAATGAATATAATAGCAAAATAACCTGAAAATAAAAATCACTCATGTTTTTGTTATGTTTTTACATTTATAGATGCCACAGTCTTTCACAGAGTCCACCATGTTGAACCGCCATGTTTCTACAGTAGCCCATTATGGACAAACTAAACACTGGCTTTGAAAGAGCCTTTGTTTTCTGTGTTTTTTGCGGCCTCTGTATTCTCCTTCATGCTAGGAAAGAGGGTTGCCATCAGCAACTTAACGCCACAAATCCTACATAGATCTTCTTTTGTGACAAAATAAAGAAGTCTTGGTCCTTATATATCCAGAATAAAACTGTTTCTGTAACTTGTTATTGCTGTTGAACATTTTAATGTTTTTGGCCAATACTCGGAGCAACACAAAAGAAATCTATTTGCTTTCCTTGTATTGTGGTGGATGGCAGAAATACTATATCTAAACCTGGACATAGAAAATCTAAACCTACCTGCATGGCTAGAATTAAATCATTTCTCAATGAATGATGAGGACACTGTACGCAAGAGCTGATCCTGACACAGTATGTTTACTCTCCTTTTTAGTTTATTGTGTCAAAGATTATATTTCGCATCATACAAATAGCTGCACATTCACATGCTGCACACATGCCTCTTCCTTCACTTTACCGCTTCATGCTTTTTAAAGTGATAAAACGTCTGGAATAATCAAACAACAAACACGACAAACGCACATTCACGACTTGTTCAACTTGGTACTAAAATGGAGATGAACATGCAGCACATTTTGAAGATATTTGGTCAGCATTGAGGATATTAACTCCCATTATTACCCAGCAGATGGGGCCCTTGCATCATAAAAAACTGATGCTGCATGAACTACACTAATTCTCTGTGTCGTGACCACATATGTAGTTTGAACATAATGCTGATACAATGAAAAGGATAGCAGGTTGGACTGTTCAACGTGTGTTTTTATCTCATTTACATCACATATACAACTTATAATTGCAGTTTTCATTACAAGCAACTGCACAGTATACTGTAGGATTACTGAGTAAATACTAAATTACAGGATAAACTGCATAGAATAATAAATAGTTTCCATTGTTTGTAATTACACTAATAATTGTCTACAATCATTCTTCATTACATTATTTTGCATAACTATAATTGCACTTTAATTCATTGCAGGTGATTTTTCACTTCTTATTTGTCTTAAAATGGTCACATCTGTAACCACAGAGGTAAATGTTTTTTTTTTTTTGTCAAGGGTAAGAGCACCGTTTATTTTAAAACCGTCATCACTCAATGAAAACCACCACACGTCCAGATCCTGAGTAGTTGTTAATTAATTAATAAAGAGTTAATCTTTCAATTAATTGTTAACTGAGCTAATCTGGAGATTGTGGTTCTCACTGGACGATGATGAAATATAACCTGTACTTGACAAAGGTAGTGACATTTATTGTGTCATACAATAATCAGCTAATGCCAAGTGTGGACATTTTAAAAGCGTCCCAAATGTGGAAGATGCATCATGTATATCATATCAAGCACAAAGGAAAAACAACTGCCCTGCAGTCTGCTGCCTCAAGTTTGTGAAGAATCCTTCATTTTGTTATTAATCACAACTTGATGAGTTATAGATTAGGCCCCGCCCTCACCTTCCTACTGTAGATAGCTTGCTCCTTTCTTTCAGTCTTTCCTGTCACTCTCATGGGCCGCCTGAGCAGCCCCTCCTGCCCACTGAGACCTCGCCATGAGGCTGTGTCTGCCTCCTGCTCCTTTCCTGCTCCGCCTGCCTGGAGGCTCCGCTGGCTCTGGTTGGGGTTGTTTCTGGCTGCTCCACGACTTGCTCCTGCTGCGGCTGGGATCCAGAGACTGCTTGTTCCCGCTGCCATTGACAGAAGCCTTCCCTCTGTAGCAATGCCACCACACCAGACCCAGAAGGCCCGTTCATCTCCCGACTGCCAGAGTGTAAATGACTGGGTTCATGCTGAATTGAGCACAGCCACTGCGATGAACCAATCAGCTTTGTAGAGGATTGGGCAGCGCTGCTCACATGCCACATCTACCAGGAGCAGAACAAAGATGGGCGTCCAGCAGCGATGAAGACTCAACTACAATGATAACGGTGCGCAGCAGCGACATTGCATGCTCAGAGTTTCTGTGCTTGCTCACCTTTCGGCTGCTGGACTTAACCAGGATGTAGATGCGTGCATAAAGCACTGACATGGCTAAGAGCAAAACCATGAAAACTGTGATACAGAAAGCTACATACTTCTTGCTGTAGAGAGGGAGGACTGTGGAGCAATCGGGCAGGTTGTCCAGGCAGTTCCAGCCTAGGATAGGCAAAGCTCCAAGAGATATGGCGATCAGCCAGCAGGTCCCTATGAGCAGAAAACACTCTGTAGTTTTTGTTGGCATCATATGGTCCTCATTTTGATCATATCAGGTGTTCTCTCTATAGCAATAGCCAGGAGACTGAAAATGGAGGGCACCAAGTGCTACAAACATGCTTCCCTCTCTTACAAACCAGAGAGCAGGTGAGAGCTGCAGGGTCTTCTCTCCTGACGGAGCAGGTTGACCAGGTAAGCGACTCCAGCCAGCAGGTCGCACAGCGCCAGGTTGCCGATGAAATAGTACATGCGGTTGTGGAACCTGTGGTTTCTCCATATGGCCACCAGCACAGTGAGGTTCTCCAACACAATGAATATGCATATAATAAGGAAGACAATGGTTTTGGTGTTCACGGTGCCAGGGCTTGTGCCGACGCTGGGCCGGTGGTCCAGCTTGCCTGTGTAGTTGTAGTGGAGGTATATCTGAGGGTTGGATCATACTTCAAAGCGCCAGCTGCTGACACTGGATGTCAGGAGTGAGCAAGAAGTCCAGTGTCAGCAGATCCCCGTGTTCGACTGCAGTGGGAGAGTGTGAGGAACATGAGTGTTTCACAGAAAGAAGCCAATATATCATATATCATGGTGTCTGATGGACTGTTAACCGATTGATCTAGTTTTTCTCACTCATATTAAATTAGCATATACTTGCAGAAAAGTTAAATTATTGGAAACATGTAGTCAACACCTTAAAATACACCATGATGCTGTTTGTTTGTTTTACATGCTTATTCTTGGACCATGCCCAAACTAACCTCTACCTTAACTATCTTTACCTTTTATATACATTAAATTATATATTAAAAAAAAAAACACACAACACATACTGGAACATAATCAAACTTTCTTCACTTTAACTACAACACGCAGATGTATTTAGTCTGTTCGTGCCGATGATTAAAGCAGTCTAGTTTCCCCCAGATGTCTGTCCTAACTCAACTTACCTTTGGATGCTCGCAGTCAGGGTTTAGTTGAGAGTTAAACGCACACTCAGAGACATACATTTCATTGCTGAGTTGTCGATTCTCCGTTTTTCCTCGACTTGACGTTGAACTTTAATCCCTTCTTCTCTCGTTCAGTGTCCTCCATCTTTTACTTGATCTCTAAACTCCGGGCTGTCGACGGTAGGCTCGAAGTCACACCTCCCCCCCTCCTCCCCTCCTTTCAACCCGGGCTGGGAGAGCAGAGAGAGAGGCTGGGACGGCCGGAGGGTCATTTCATTTCAAGAAGCATATCAAAGCCAGGAGGTATGTGGACAAACCCATAATATAAGACGTTTAAATACTGACAGATTTTGTCCAAGAGACGTTAAAAAGTCCCCCATGAATGTGAGAAATCCCTAAGAAATGTGTTTAGTTAGTTAGTTGAGTCCTAAAGTACAATTTCTATATTCCTAATTCACTTTTAATCATCTGGTCTGTTTTGTGGACACAATTTGTTAGCATTTATTGTCTATCCAGCCAGCCAAGACCTTTTTCACAACCACCATTTTGACATAACCTGAAATAACACACATGCTTTTGTGAAACTTGTAGTGTGACGCAGCTAAACACAGGTGTTACCAATGATACTAATTAAGGTTGTGGAATGAGAATCGCTAGCCATAGCTTACTTGAATGTTTATTTCACATAATTAACATTTGCAGCTTCTTTAACTATTTAGATAGATAAAACTGTTAAGAGCTGCCTGGTGAATGTAAACTCAGTTAAATTCATTAAGATAACTAGATAATTTAAGATAGCTACTAGTTATCATAAATTACAACCTGCTTTGCACTAAAATGGTCTCACTGTGTAAAAATGTGATGATGGGCCAAAGAACCAAAACCCCATATTTAATTAAAAATAGCACAAATACAACTTTATTTATGGTTTTTAGAAAAAGCATATGTCTGTGTTGATTCAATGCTGTTATGTTTAGTAGAGAAACAGACCTTTATTTTGAAATACTACCCAGAGCCAGATTAAGCAAGTTTAGAAAGTAGCTTGACATGTAATGGGCCAAATGGTGAAATAAAGTACCGATAAAAACTCCCGGACTGCGTGGACCTGGGATTATTTATTATGAGAGACTGACAGTCAAAACAGATGCGTTTCAAAAAGTTGGGACAGGGTCATGTTTCGTCTTTTGCATCAGCTCTTTTTTTAACAACACTGTAAGCGTAGACCTGGGAACTGAGGAGACCAACATACCTTTTCAAGCAGCCATTTTGACATTACATTACATTACATTTACATTGCATTTAGCAGACGTTCTTAGCCAAAGCGACTTACAGAGGAGGACATAAGCTGAGAAAAGGTGTAAAGGAGCACAGAGTAGTTGTTAGTTTTGTAGGCAGGGAAGCATTCTTGCAACAGAAAGGTTTTTACAAGTTTTTTAAAGTAGAAAGGGATGTTGCTGTTCTAGTAGCCGGTGGTGTATTCCACCATTGTGGACGACCACAGAGAAGAGTTAGAGTAACCTCGCTTTGCGAGAGGAGGGTACAACTAGACGGTTTGTATGAGCGGAGCGTACGCCCTGGTCGGGACGTGAGCCTTTAGTAAGCGCTGTAGATAGGCAGGGGCAGATCCTGAGATGGTTTTTGTAGGCTAGCGTCAGAGCTTTGTGTTTAATTCTGGGCAGCTACAGGCGGCCAGTGCAGGTCGCTGAAGAGTGGGGTGACATGTGACCTTTTAGGTTGATTGAAACCAGTCGCGCTGCGGCATTCTGGACCATTTTGCAAGGTTTGATCGGCCAAGCAGGTAAGGCCAGCCAAGAGCGCAGTTGCAGTAATCGAGACGGGAGCCTGACTGTAGCCTGAATCAGGAGCTGAGCGGCATATTGGGTCAGGTCGGCTGATTTTCTAATATTGTACAATGCATAGCGACATGACATCGCTACGTGAGGAAAATGTGTTCAGAGAGAGAAAGACGATCATCTAGTACCACGCCCAGGTTTTTAGCAGCATGGTTAGGGGTAATGGTGACAGTACCACATTTTCAGGTTGAAGTCATGGCAGATTGATCATGGGCAGGGATGCCCAGGAGTTCGGTTTTGACAGATTCAGCTGGAATGGTGGTCTTTCATCCAGTTGACAGATCAGCGAGCGACAGTGCGGAGATGCGTGCAGAGGCCGTGGTGTCGTCCCGCTGGACCGAAGGATAGTTGTGTCATCGATAGCAGGTGTAGGACGAAAGCCGTGAAATAGTAGTGTAACCACCAGCTTATTTAGCTTTATTTAGGCCCTGTTACATTCATGTCGAGTCAGGGTCCATGTTGGCTGTTGATTAGTATCATTGCTGCGTTTCTTCCCATTCTTGACTGATAGGTAGGGATGTAACGATACACTCAACTCACGACTCGATTCGAGTCACGATTTTTTGTTCACAATATGATTTTTTCACGATTTTTATAAATCAAAATGAGCTACAGACAAATTATGACCAAATAAAATTATCTTTTATTTGTAGGAAAAATATTTCTTTACCTAAACTCTCAAACAGTTTGTGTTCTTTAAAAAGTGCAACTTACATCTTAAACAAACAAACACCTGGCAAATATCTGTTTCTTTAGAAACATCTCACAGTAAACTGCTGTTAACTGGTGTGATGTTGCAGTTTTCGCCTAAGGGGCGTAACTTTGCTTCTCACTGTGGGTGGCGTATAATATGCTGCTGCATGTTGCTTGTGTTGCCGCTATATGTTGCAGTCTCTTGCAATTATTTACATGCTGTTTAGTTTTGTCTGTCCATTTCTCACCGGTTGTATTTGTGTATATAGGGAATCCAAAATGCACACCACAGGTGATTTAAAAAAATCTACTGTGCGCCATGTCTTCCCTCGCTCTGTGCTCCGTACCTACGTAGTGACGTGAGTCACGTGACTTGAGCCTGACTTTGAACAAAAAATCACCAACCAGTGACTTGTGAAAAAAGAACATATCCTACTTCTCTCGCATTCGCCAAGAATCGCGATTCATTTTTTCTGTCAACCGATGTGAGTCGTCACGCATTTTACGATTATTAATCGTGTCACATGCATCGTACATCCTCCTACTAGGAGGTAGGATTTTAGCTGCTTAACATTCATCTTTGTCGTACTTTACGTTTTATAACGTGCCAAACATTTTCAATCAGTGACGAGTCAGGACTGCAGGTGGGCCAGTTTAGCACCCAGACTCTTCGGAGCTGCGTGTTGTAATGTGTGCAGATGTGTTTTTTGTGCATTGTCTTGTTGAGATAAGCCAGGCCGTGAAAAAATACGTAGTCTACTTGGCAGCATATGTTGCTCTAAAACTGTATCCTTCCGCATTAATGGTGCATCACAATGTTACCCATCATGATCATGCCATGTTGCATTAATGCACCCCCCATCCATCACCGGAGGCTGGCTTTTGTAGTGTGCGCTGATGATCCGGACAGACCCTCACGAGAAAAGTTATTGCAGATTATCTTTGGTAAAACCAGACCTATAATTCAACACCAACAGAGAGAAGAGATATCTTTTGACATTAAAACATGTTACTACTGAGACAGAGACAGGTCAGTTGAATTTTCTTGCGAAATGGTATCTAGTTTTTACTTAAGTGACTATGGGTCGAAATGTGACTAGGCCATCCAATATTAGTTGTTCGGCCTTGTCCGTTGCATACAGAAATTTCTTCTGACTCTCTGATTCTTTACAATTTTACGTTGAGAAACATGATTCCTAAATTGTTGCACTATTTGCCAGCATAGTATGTCATGGAGTGGTGAACCCCTCCCCACCTTTACTTCACAAAGTCTCCGCCTCTCTGGGATGCTCTTTTTAAACCCAGTTATGTTACTAAGCTGTTGCCAGTTAACCTTTTAACTATTTGTGAGATGCTCTACCAGGTTTTGTCTTTTAAGCATTTAACAACTTTCCACTTTTTTGTTGCCCAACATTTGGAATGTGTTACAAACATCAAATTGAAAATGGGCATGTCATTTTTCAAAAAACAATACAAGTTTTTTCTGTTATTTTCGATTAAATATGACATTTCCAATGTTTTGCACATCACCACATTTTTGATAGATAAAATAGATAGATCCCAGGGGAAATTGGAGTATTACAGCAGGCAAGTCACATAAATCACATAAGAAAAGCATAAGAAACAAAATACAATTCCATAATAATCATAATAATAATCCATGAATATTATTTCAATTGAAAACAACTAGAATAAAATACTGTGAGTAGAGGACTTATTGTATAATATCTAAGTGCACAGTAAAGTTAAGTACACGCTCTGAATTCAGTGCAACAAAAACCTTTGTGTCTCTGCAGATTTACTTGCACATCATTGCTAACTTTAACCAAAGCCTATAGTTTGTACAAGCTGATTTTCCCTGCGGTGTTTCTTGCATAACATGGACAAAAAAAGAGAAAGGGCGAGCAACACAATATGCTGTAAGGGTTTAAGTTAAGATGACTGCAGCCCCTCCTTTGTTCTGGTACTTCTGTCGTGACCTCATATCCAGGAGGATGGGCAGGGCTGACAGAAAGGAGAAGACTCAGAGAGTCTGAGAGGCAGAAGACAGATGATGACTCTTTGAATAGATGTGGCGAGGTGGGAATCTACACTGCCATGATTCTAAGGCTTTCCTGACTAAGACTAAACATAAAATGACCAGAATGTGACTAAAACAATAAACTTTATTTCCAAACAAAATCCAGAAATTGCACCATAATATCAAGTCATGAGCGTTGTGCACTGGATTTGTGAATTGACTCAAACTCTAAGAATCTTTTTGCTTTACTTTATACGCTGCCACACATTTTGCTGCTTGCAATTTTCCCCAAACGAAGCACATACTGTACTGTGTCACGGACCAAATCATTAATAGTAGATCTCTTCCAGTGTCTGTGGTTATTAACCCAGGGAATGTTTTGTGTGGTTGAATAAACAGCTGTTGTCTGGCATTGGTCCATTAGCCTTTTTACAGTCACAATTCACGTCATTTCCTGCAGGTCGCACTGTGCCAGCAGCAATGGGAAAATGTCAGGGAGAAAGCCAAATAGTTACTCGGACCCACAGCAAATCTGGGACCAATCACAGAGTGGGTCTACATAAAGGCAGCTGGATTAACAGACCGGGAACATGGGTTGGAAAAACCTTGGGTTTTTCAGCAAACTACAG
Organism: Larimichthys crocea; assembly: GCF_000972845.2. NCBI lineage: Eukaryota > Metazoa > Chordata > Actinopteri > Sciaenidae > Larimichthys > Larimichthys crocea. Next base: position 10,733,176 of record NC_040019.1, read on the forward strand.
TGATGCTGGGCTCACATCTGCATTTACATAAAACTTTGCGCAAATATGAACCATCAGCAAGTACAAACCCATAATATGTGGTTAAAGTGAGTCTATGTCTATGTGTATTCATAGACTACTAGAGGAGCATGGGTGGGGTTTTTCACTTTTACAGGACCACCCTCACTAAAATGTTACTTTGTAGGCACCCACTTTTTGTGTTTAAGCGTGGCTGAATTTTCCTGTCATCTTTGTCAGCAGGACAGTAATTTAGGTTCTCTGTCGCTGCCATTTTCCAACATCAGGATCTGTACGTCTCCACTAACCCATCAATACACCAATGTGTGATTTCCTGCTATTTAGTGCTATATATTTAAGTATAAAGTATAAACCTACAAGCCATCACCCCCCCCATCAAAAGTCTCTATATAAACCTTCCTTCCCTCAGACTAGCTGGCCTCACAGCTGGTAAAACCATTCCTCAGGAAAGTTTCCACTGCTCAACTACAGCCTGCCTTGGACCTTATGCAGTGTGCGTATGTGTAACATTGTCATGGTTGGAACAAGTATTCACATCTTTTTTCAAGTAAAAGTAGCAATACCACACATCTTACAGTAAGTAAGAGTCCTGCATTAAGGTTTATTTAAGTAAAGCTAAAAAAAAGTGCAACTCTGCCTCTTGAGTACAAAACTTGAGTAAATGTGTACTTTCCACCAGTGACATTGTTTGATATTTATTATTATTATTTTATTTAAAGAGCTTGGTACAGTACAGGATGTGCTTGTGTCTGTACATAAAAAGCATTAACTAAATCTTGGCTTAGGGCATAAACATATCAGGGTATCCATTATTAATCATAATGCATTAAAAAGTAGTGCACACTCAATGCTTACACGTATAAAATATTCTAAGGATATTTATAATTGTTATAATGCAGTTTGTGTGACTGTAACATATAGCCTCTCATACAAAGCAGAGAACTATGGTTAAATGAGAATGGCCGGATAGAATAAAGATAAGGGCCCGTGGCTTTAGTACCATAAGCGCATTACAAAATCTGTTTGGCCGGCTCACTCTAGCCATTCTTTGCCGGGTTTGCCCTCTTCAAGCTCTCAACCCTTCATTAGAGTGCAAGAGCTGGGGTCAGAGCCGTGGGCAGTGGGCACCTCCATGTGCCATTACATGACAACCCTGCCTTTAATTTCACCCTCGCCATTTTGGAGGCAAAAACACACCCCATGAGTCTGGGCTACAATCTGAGGCGGGACAGTCCCCTCCTGCCCTGTGGCTTTTGTGGCGGCAGTATTTCGAGGCACGGCGGTCTCTTGCATGCAACTTAACAGAACTGGGCCTCGGAGACGTTACTGAGGCATAATTTCAGCTGTGGCACAGTTTAGTCTAGGTTCTGCAGTTTTAGAAGGCCACACAAACAGAAAAAAGGTCTTTATTTCTGTCACTTCCTTTTGCTGCAGAGTATTTAGTGCTTTCACCTTTAGTTCTTTCACCATTAAGTGTAGCACTTTTAATTTTCCATTTCGTTTACTTCCAGCTGGAGTTAATTACATGATTTTGTCTAGATCCTGCCATGGATCTGACTTCAATACTACAGTGGCCCCTCAACCGACTATCCAGTGTCAAACTGCTTGCCATTACCATACAAGCATAATTAATGGATTGAAATCACTTAACACTGAACATGGAAAAAAACCCAGGCCACAGTCTTTCTGTAGAGAGCTCATTTTGAGGGCTTCCGCGATAATTGAACGGTTCCCCGCCAAGTTTACTGCCTGCTCTGCTGATGTGAGCACACATAATATTTCCTCACCTTCATGTGTGCATGACGACAAAATATCAGAAATACACTTTCATATCCAAACCAAACACCACCAAAAGTAACATTAATGTGTAGAATTAACTGCGATAGCATCTTGAATTTACAGCCCTGATTCCAAAACATTGGGACGCGTAAAAAAAAGAAAGGAAAGAAAAATAGTAAATAAAAACCATTGATCCCTCAGGCGGCACTGAATTAAAAACCAACACGATTGTATAAAGGATGATGCCATGTACAAGTGAAAGTTAAGCTCCACCATGCAAAGCAAAAGCCAGAAAACCAGAAAGGCCGCAACTTTGCTGTGCCCAAACTCATTTGAGATGGACTGACGAAAAGAGTTAGAAGTGCTGTGTCTGATGAGTCATTTCAAATTGTTTTTGGAAATCAGGATATCTAATCTGTTCTAAAGGACCATTCAGATTTGTGCCATTTGCTGTTGCCACCGCGGGTTCTTGGACACAGACAATGTACAAAAACAATTACTTTAGATTTTATCTTTTTATTTTCACCAGTCCATACAATGCCTTGAGATGTTCGCAGGTTTCCTGGGCATCTGAGACCTCTTGTCTTTTGCAACCCTTGCTGCCATCTCGCACTGGCTTTGTCTGCTCCGACTGCTCTCCTAGGTCCTTTACCCTCTCAAGCAACACCTGGCACTGCTCTGTCCACTGGACCGGATCTGAGGCACCATTTCAGGTGAGGTCACATCAGCGTAACGCTGCTGCAACCTGGCTATATCTGCTTTCTCGGTCGACGAGAGATTGTTTTCACAAAGGAGCGAGGCAGGATTGGTCGATTTTGGTACCTCAGGCCCCAACTCATCTCACTCTTCAATATCCGTCACCAGGGAAACAGACTCAGCATCTCTCCAAGCTTTAAGGAGGTTGAGGTGATAAATCTGTGTCGCCCCTCCCCTGTCAGATCGCACAAGATCACAATGTCACCCACTCGCCTTGTGACCACAAAGGGTCCTTGCCACTTGGCAAGTAATTTGGAGTTAGACGATGGGAGTAATACAAGCATTTCTCTCCTGGTGAGAATTGTCTTAACCTTAACCTCCTCTGTTGTACAGCCGACGTTCCTGGGCCCAGAGCAAATTGTTACGTGATAACTGTCCTAGTGTGTGGAGTTTTGCTCTCAGGTCCAGGGCGTATTGAACTTTGTTTTTACTTGGGCTTGGACCTTCCTCCCAGCTTTCTTTAACCAGGTCTAAAACCCTGCATGGGTTTTCTTCCAAACAGCAGTTCAAAGGGATACAATTATATTGGCATTTGTTTTTTCTTTTCTGTTTTGCAGTAAGGCAAATCAAAAGTCGTTAAAGGATTATGCATCTCCTGTTACTTATTAGTCATTACTGAAGCCAACAGTGAAAACCCTAAAAAGTGCCACATCTTTTACCATAACACTACAATTTCACAGCTGACATCAATGAAAGTAGTGGTAGCTGAAGTGGTGAAGTACCTCATTGAAACTATTGGTCCTTTTTTTAAATTCCTCTTTTTCTTATTATCTTGAGTGGAAAATATAGAGAAGTAGTCAATTCTCAGTAAAGACTTTTTGACATCTGTGAAGCTTGTTTGGCTACTATCACCAGCTGTCAGGGGAACTTGGTAGGGAGGTGTGATGGTCCCTTCAGTGAGAGTGCACAGAGGTCTCTCTGTCATACTGAAATGGTACTTATATTAACACGTCTTGCCTTTTGTTGAGACTTTTTGTAGCCCTTACAAGTTGTCAGTCCAGGCTACTCACCTGCTTAGGCAGTGAGCTGTTTCCTTTCCTTTTGTTGAGTGAACCGCATTGGCCTTCCAGACAGTTAACGTGAGTGTTCGCATTTACAGCGCAGGGTCGGGCAATCTCTTTTCTCTCTCAGGCCCATTAGGTCTCCAGTACTCAGAGCTTGTTGTACTGATGTCCAGAAGCCATTGGCCATTGCCTGATTTACTGCTGAATGGATGGCTATTACATTGTCATTAACCTAGAAAGGAGTCTGGAGTCAGGAGTCTACATACAAAACCTCAAATATCACGTTCTACATGCATTATATTTATGATCTTTTACTTGATTTCTATGCCCCAAAACTCCTCTCGTCCTTTTCCTTCACATCACTTGAACCAAACGTAATGCAAGTATAATAATAAATAAATGAGAATAAATAAATAAAATAAAATAATCTACTTCTGCTTTCACTTTACTCCTCTGTACAAAGAGTAAAAATGTTTGTTATTTTCTTAAAACAAAACGCTTATGTTGTCTGTGGCCGTCAGACTACAGTGTAACCACACACATATTTGGAGTTCCTCATTTGGAACACAGAAGCTTATAAATCATTAACTACTCATGAAACCAAACAAAACCACTGTTTGAAGAGTTCAGCTCTTACATCGCAGGTGAGACAGTACTGGGGAGACACATGAATTGTTTATAGTTTTAAAGGCATCACAAATCAATGCTCCTGTCATCACTGCTGTTCATTTTTCATTCATTTGTCATTTCATCACTTAGTGTTATAACCATAAGAGCACATTTAAAACCAGTATGTCTGAAATATATCAACAAAAGCCTCTGTTAACATGTTCATATTGCTTATCTGCACAAGTCAGACAACATTAGTTTTGTTATAATAGATTTCTGTAGTGTGTAAGTAGTTGGATCAATGTCCTGTTTTCCATTTCCACTGAGGTTTATAGCGCTGGTAGGTGCAACATTATGCAATATTTTCTTCTTCTTTTTTCGTGTCTGTGTTCATGGCTCATAGGGACAGAGTTTAACTAAATAAAATGTATTTTCATTTGATATTAAGGCTGACTCTAGACTGACTGAAAGAATCTTTATTTTTCTGTGTACTCCTGTTGGCGGAATCAATAACCTGCTCTTTAGCTGGCTAGGAAATTACTCAGATGCATAGTAAGTGTACAGGAAACCATTTAGTGCCTGATTAAATGTAGGTCTACATTAGGATATACGACAACTCCTGCTGTGCATCCAGGTGATGGATGCATGCCAGTATATGTACCTCACATGTTCACAGATTATAGACCAGTTGAGTTGAGCTTTAAATCGGCTCCTCACATATGAAACCAGCAAAAGAAAAACAAGAGAGAAAACACTAGACAGTTGTGACTAGAGTTGTCACATACCAAAATGAGTAGTAAACCATGTATTACGGCCTTCTTATTATATTATTATTTTTATGAACTGCAATGTATTTGTACAAGTTATAAATACTTAGTAATTACTTATAATGTTTGTTGCATGATAAACATAATACTGGTGAAGTAGAATTGTTTAATTAGTGGTGCCACTGACGACGGACACCGTGGCAGACTTGCTGCTCGGGCCTGGTGCTTCTGTTAGGTGAGTGTGTTGTCTCGTGTTTGTGACTGTAAGCCGTGCGTCACTCTGGGCGAGACCGAACTTTGCTTGTCGTTGTTTTTTTGAAGCAGTTTCTATTGAAGCGGAGCAGTCTTCATGGAGTTCTTCTTGCCGGCAGAAAAACATCAATCAGCCAATCAGCTACAGACAAGCAGACCCAGCATGCGGAAACAACCTATATCCATATCTTATCCCTGGCATCACCAGTAACAGGCAAACAGACAGTCATTGAGCAGCTGTGTAGTTCAGTTGCAGTGTGCTATGTGGGTTTGTTTATAAGGGGTAGCATGCAGTGAGAAGCCGGTAGGAGAGTGGAGGCGGCGCGCTATGTAGCGGAAACTGGTGGTTCTGCTCTCTACTAGAGACATACACACCTTCATATACAGACAAATATTACGCACAGTGTGCGTCTTGCCCAGTTCATGGATCCCATTGAGTAATAAAATCCACAAAGTGCCCAGATGTCCGCTTTTAAAGTCTGGTTGAAGTTTTCGTCACTCGTTGCAGATAAATCTCCAACATATTAAGTAATGTTACTTAGCTAGAGATGCCTAACATTCACATTCAATGCAAGAGAGTGACCAAGCATGTAACAACCTTATTTTACAAATTGATTGCCCAGCCAAGGCCGGAAAATCAACAATCGTGTTAGCAGCCTACAATTTGGTGTAGACTGCAAACTCCCGATTATGTTCTGTCATATAATCAATGCAGAATCTTCCATGTTTGCACCACGATGCATCTTAGAAACAAGACATTTCTAAATCTCTACCCCAGCCCTGTCAGCTGCAGCTAACCAGGCTGTCCCAATTGAAGAGTAAACTTAACATTATAAATTGTAATAATAATCTCCACATAACAACTATCCCGTCCAACTCTGACAAATGCTTTTAATCACACCACACACTCATTCCTAAAAAAAAAAACTATAGTTAGTCCAGCTTGTATGTACAGACCGAAGGACAGGCCATGCAAACACATCTTTAGACCACTGTTAACTCTTTTATCTGACAGCTAGGTGTTACTTCGAAGTCCTCAGATACTCTTCAGTGGTTTGTGTGTGTGTAGATGAAAATGGCCACATTGTAACCATGCTGTGAACTACATACTAAATACCTCACATTCATTGTCACTTTGTGTCACCTGACTGTTAAATGGATATGAATAAACTATAAAAGCAGACCAGTCCTCATGGAGACATTTCATCGTATGTATTGCTCTTATTTCTGAGATCTGTCAAGATTTAGCGTTCACAAACATTTAATGGGGACAGTAATACTTTGCATAGTCAAATTATCCAGCTGTGCATCCTTCCAAAACTGTATACATATTTCATTAGAGGCTGTATGGCTTCCTGACCCTGGACCTCTCAGAGAACACCACACTCACATCCAGACTTTTGTTCAGTCTACCATTGGCGACTGAAGAAAGATTGTCTCTGAGTGAATGTCTGGTTTGCTGACAAGCTGTCTGCTGCTCAGAAAGTACCTGAAGTGAGCTTCTCATAATGTGCTTAAGGGGAGGGCGAAAGGTCTTACAGGCAACAGAGTAATTTGTCATGTCTATTATTATAATGAAGTATCTTTCTGTGGAATCAAAAAGCCATGAGAGAGAGGAAGTTTCAACATCATCTTTCACATGCGTGCTGCAGAAGCTATTCCAGGAAAACTAAAATTGAACTGTCCATTGAATTTCAGCTAATTCATGTCCAGTGTTTTATAGTTATTAATGTGTGGAGCCTATTTTAATTTCAGAGAACTTGAGAATTTAGTGCAAAATTTTTAGTCATTCAGACATTAGGGGGACCAGCATGCGAGGCTGTGGTTTTATTTCCGTTGAGCATGTGAGCATGTTTTGTATTGCTGTGTGGTCTGCTGAAGATATATTATAGCAATACTTCTGAGATAAAGTCACTGATGTGTGTCAGGTTAAGTACTTGAGGCAGGATTGGTCGATTTTGGTACCTCAGGCCCCAACTCATCTCACTCTTCAATATCCGTCACCAGGGAAACAGACTCAGCATCTCTCCAAGCTTTAAGGAGGTTGAGGTGATAAATCTGTGTCGCCCCTCCCCTGTCAGATCGCACAAGATCACAATGTCACCCACTCGCCTTGTGACCACAAAGGGTCCTTGCCACTTGGCGAGTAATTTGGAGTTAGACGATGGGAGTAATACAAGCATTTCTCTCCTGGTGAGAATTGTCTTAACCTTAACCTCCTCTGTTGTACAGCCGACGTTCCTGGGCCCAGAGCAAATTGTTACGTGATAACTGTCCTAGTGTGTGGAGTTTTGCTCTCAGGTCCAGGGCGTATTGAACTTTGTTTTTACTTGGGCTTGGACCTTCCTCCCAGCTTTCTTTAACCAGGTCTAAAACCCTGCATGGGTTTTCTTCCAAACAGCAGTTCAAAGGGATACAATTATATTGGCATTTGTTTTTTCTTTTCTGTTTTGCAGTAAGGCAAATCAAAAGTTGTTACAGGATTATAGCATCTCCTGATTACTTATTAGTCATTACTGAAGCCAACAGTGAAAACCCTAAAAAGTGCCACATCTTTTACCATAACACTACAATTTCACAGCTGACATCAATGAAAGTAGTGGTAGCTGAAGTGGTGAAGTACCTCATTGAAACTATTGGTCCTTTTTTTAAATTCCTCTTTTTCTTATTATCTTGAGTGGAAAATATAGAGAAGTAGTCAATTCTCAGTAAAGACTTTTTGACATCATGTGAAAGCTTGTTTGGCTACTATCACAGCTGTCAGGGGAACTTGGTAGGGGAAGTGTGATGGTCCCTTCAGTGTGAGAGTGTCACAGAGGTCTCTCTGTCATACTGTAAATGTTATTTATATTAACACTGTCTTGACCTTTTGTTGAGACTTTTTTGTAGCCCTTACAAGTTGTCAGTCCAGGATACTACACCTGCATTAGGCAGTGAGCTGTTTCCTTTCCTTTTGTTGAGTGCAACCGCATTGGCCTTCCAGACAGTTAACGTGAGTGTTCAGCATTTACAGCGCAGGGTCGGGCAATCCTTTTCTCTCTCAGGCCCATTAGGTCTCCAGTACTCAGAGCTTGTTGTACTGATGTCCAGAAGCCATTGGCCATTGCCTGATTTACTGCTGAATGGATGGCTATTACATTGTCATTAACCTAGAAAGGAGTCTGGAGTCAGGAGTCTACATACAAAACCTCAAATATCACGTTCTTACATGCATTATATTTATTGATCTTTTACTTGGTTTCTATGCCCCAAAACTCCTCTCGTCCTTTTCCTTATCACATCACTTGAACCAAACGTAATGCAATGTATAATACATAAATAAATGAGAATAAATAAATAAAATAAAATAATCTACTTCTGTACTTTCACTTTACTCCTCTGTACAAAGAGTAAAAATGTTATTGTTATTTTCCTTAAAACTAAAACGCTTATGTTGTCTGTGGCCGTCAGCACTACAGTGTAACCACACACATATTTGGAAGTTCCTCATTTGGAACACAGAAGCTTATAAATCATTAACTACTCATGAAACCAAACAAAACCACTGTTTGAAGAGTTCAGCTCTTACATCGCAGGTGAGACAGTACTGGGGAGACACATGAAATTGTTTACTTAGTTTTAAAGGCATCACAAATCAATGCTCCTGTCATCACTGCTGTTCATTTTTCATTCATTTGTCATTTCATCACTTAGTGTTATAACCATAAGAGCACATTTAAAACCAGTAATGTCTGAAATATATCAACAAAAGCCTCTGTTAACATGTTCATATTGCTTATCTGCACAAGTCAGACAACATTAGTTTTGTATAATAAGATTATCTGTAGTGTAGTAAGTAGTTGGATCAATGTCCTGTATTTCCATTTCCACTGAGGTGTTATAGCAGCATGGTAGGTGCAACATTATGCAATATTTTCTTCTTCTTTTTTCGTGTCTGTGTTCATGGCTCATAGGGACAGAGTTTAACTAAATAAAATGTATTTTCATTTGATATTAAAGGCTGACTCTAGACTGACTGAAAGAATCTTTATGTTATCTGTGTACTTCCTGTTGGCGGAATCAATAAACCTGCTCTTTAGCTGGCTAGGAAATTACTCAGATGCATAGTAAGTGTACAGGAAACCATTATAGCTTGCCTGATTAAATGTAGGTCTACATTAGGATATACGACAACTCCTGCTGTGCATCCAGGTGATGGATGCATGCCAGTATATGTACCTCACATGTTCACAGATTATAGACCAGTTGAGTTGAGCTTTAAATCGGCTCCTCACATATGAAAACCAGCAAAAGAAAAACGAGAGAAAACACTAGACAGTTGTGACTAGAGTTGTCACAATACCAAAATGAGTAACCATGATACGGCTCTGGGTATTATCGCAATACTGCTGCCTTTTTTTACTATTATTATTATTATTATTTTTATGAACTGCAATGTATTTGTACAAGTTATAAACACTTAGTAATTACTTATAATGTTTGGTGCATGATAAACATAATACTGGTGAATTAAGAATTAGTTTAATTAGTGGTGCCACTGACGACGACACCATGGCATACTTGCTGTTCGGGCCTGGTGCTTCTGTTAGGTGAGTGTGTTGTCTCGTGTTTTTGACTGTAAGCCGTGCACCGTGACTGTAAGCCGTGCGCACATCTGGGCGAGACAGAACTTTAGCCTGTTGTTTGTTTTGAAGCGAGTTTCTATTGAAGCGGAGCAGTCTTCATGGAGTTCGTTCTTGCCGGCAGAAAAACATGAACAGCCAATCAGCTAACAGACAAGCAGACCCAGCATGCGGAAACAACCTAATATCCATATCATATCCCTGGACATCACCAGTAACAGGCAAACAGACAGTCATTGAGCAGCTGTGTAGTTCAGTTGCAGTAGTTGCTATGTGGGTTTGTTTACAAGGGAGTAGCATGCAGTGAGAAGCCGGTAGGAGAGTGGAGGCGGCCGCTATGTAGCGGAAACTGGTGGTTCTGCTCTCTACTAGAGACATACACACCTTCATATACAGACAAATATTACGCACAGTGTGCGTCTTGCCCAGTTCATGGATCCCATTGAGTTAATAAAATCCAAAATGTGCCCAGATGTCCGCTTTTAAAGTACTGGTTGAAGTTTTCGTCACTCGTTGCAGATAAATCTCCCAACATATTAAGTAATGTTACTTAGCTAGAAATGCCTAACATTCACAGTTCAATGCAAGAGAGTGACCAAGCAATGTAACAACCTTATTTTACAAATTGATTGCCCAGCCAAGGCCGGAAAATCAACAATCAGTGTTAGCAGCCTACAATTTGGTGTAGACTGCAAACTCCCGATTATGTTCTGTCATATAATCAATGCAGAATCTTCCATGTTTGCACCACGATGCATCTTAGAAACAAGACATTTCTAAATCTCTACCCTCTAGCCCTGTTCAGCTGCAGCTAACCAGGCTGTCCCAACTATGAAGAGTAAACTCTAACATTATAATAATGTATTAAATCTTCCACATAACAACTATCCCGTCCAACTCTGACAAATGCTTTTAATCACACCACACAACTATTCCTTAAAAAAAAAAACTATAGTTAGTCCAGCTTGTATGTACAGACCGAAGGACAGGCCATGCAAACACATCTTTAGACCACTGTTAACTCTTTTATCTGACAGCTAGGTGTTACTTCGAAGTCCTCAGATACTCTTCAGTGGTTTGTGGTGTGTAGATGAAAATGGCCACATTGTAACCATGCTGTGAACTACATACTAAATACCTCACATTTCATTGTCACTTATTGTGTCACCTGACTGTTAAAAATGGATATGAATAAACTATAAAAGCAGAACCAGTCCTCATGGAGACATTCACTTTGTTGCAATATATTCTTGTAGATATCTTTGTATTGCGTCTTATTTGCTGAGATCTGTCAAGATTTAGACGTTCACGAAACATTTAATGGGGACAGATAATACTTTGCATAGTCAAATCTTCCAGCTGTGCATTCCTTTCCCAAACTGTATACATATTTCATTAGAGGCTGTATGGCTTCCTGACCCTGGGCCTCTCAGAGAACACCCACACTCACATCCAGACTTTTGTTCAGTCTACCATTGGCGACTGAAGAAAGATTGTCTCTGAGTGAATGTCTGGTTTGCTGACAAGCTGTCTGCTGCTCAGAAAGTACCTGAAGTGAGCTTCTCATAATGTGCTTAAGGGGAGGCGAAAGGTCTTACAGGCAACAGAGTAATTTGTCATGTCTATTATTATAATGAAGTATCTTTCTGTGGAATCAAAAAGCCATGAGAGAGAGGAAGTTTCAACATCATCTTTCACATGCGTGCTGCAAGAAGCTATTCCAGGAAAACTAAAATTGAACTGTCCATTGAATTTCAGCTAATTCATGTCCAGTGTTTTATAGTTATTAAATGTGTGGAGCCTAATTTTAATTTCAGAGAACTTGAAAATTTAGTGCAAAATTTTTAGTCATTCAGACATTAGGGGGACCAGCATGCGAGGCTGTGGTTTTATTTCCGTTGAGCATGTGAGCATGTTTTGTATTTGCTGTGTGGTCTGCTGAGATATATTAATAGCAATACTTCTGAGATAAAGTCACTGATGTGGATGTCGGTAAGCTACTTTCTAATCATGTGTCATACATATTGTTCCCCATGTTTGAGATCTTGTCACAGGCGAATGGTTGCTTTTCAAGGCCCTTTGTTTTGAAGGTGTTTCCTCATTGGCCCCTGCAGAAACCCCACAGAGAACATCAGACCATGTTACCCCCAGCAGTCCCTGCGGTCTAACTTGTAGCCGCATTGTGTAGCTGCATTGTCACACAGCTTCCTAAGAGGATGTCCCACTAGAAGTGCTTTTGTATGCAAGCATAACACACACATGCACACACACACACATTCAGACACAGAAAATGCTGCTGTGTGTACCAACATGGACCTTAGAGGATCATCAGGGTGGTTACTAAGTAATAACAGTAAGAGGAACTCAGAAAGGACTGCAGGTTAATGGGTCAGGAAGTCACACCTCAGGAGGGTTGGGGTTCAGGAAGTCATGTACACACAGACATATATCATACACTTTGTCTTGTGGCTGTAATTTTTTCACAGCTAGCTGTTCTTGACTGACACAGTAACTGAACAGTGTGACTGAAGTGTGACTAGTTCACAGAAAGACATTTTTAGTTCAGTTATTAAATAGAGCAATATCATTCTGTAATATAATTATTTTTTTTTTGACATTTATGTCAAACACAGTGAAGGACAATAAAACAATGAGCTTCTTTTTGACTGAAGACACGTCACAGTAAGATGTACAAAATAAAATTAATGATGGTTGAATTCTATTAGCTGCTTTAGTTTCAGGCCATTGTGCGTGCCTTTTCACTGTCATGACTTACTGTGACACATGAATAGATTGAAGCCATTGTTAATGTTTTTAGTAAGACCTATGCTTTTTCCTACTGTGACAAAAATATCTGCTGAGAAAAAAAGCCAATTGTTAATATCAATCATCACAGATCAAATGTCCAAAATTCATATTTAGCTCTAAAAACACAAACAATAGACTGTTTTTACAGAGGATATATCATTTTACCTCTTCAAATAATCAACAGGTTGCTTTCAAGTGCTATTTTGTTGTAGTTCAAGTGTGAAGAATATGGTACATATAACCCAGTATACTTACATCTCCGTTCACCTCAGCTAAAACTTTAAAGGAGCTGCTGAAAACTTAACTGCACTTAAAATAGACATGCGAGTACTGACAGCTGCACATTTATCATCATTCAACATCATTATTAACATGCTGAATAAAATCAAAATTAGCTGATACATTATTATCATTATTATTTTAGATTTGACTGATTCAGCAGCAGCTGAGCAGCTTCTTGCAGGTTCAAATATCCTTGATTATATCAGCGATTATCTGGGGTGTTAAAAAGTTGCATTGAAATTAGTATTTTTTGCAAATGTCACTGTGCAATATCCCTGTCGTAAATATGGACAGCTGTACACATGCATTTGTTATGATTACATTACTTTGCTAACAGCCAAACATCAAGGAAGCGGAACAAGACAAAGCTAATTAATAACAAGTACAGCAGCAGGAAGCCTCTTTGCTTCAGTCCATAGAGGCTGCTGAGGTGCTTACCCAGTTCTAGTTCAAGTGCAAAGGGCAAGATCTTTGAACCATGACTGAAGCCTGACTCTGGTGCTAGGTGCAGTTTAACACTCAATATGCATTCCGTTCAAGAGACTTATAAAGCTGTTCATACAGATGTTTAAGTTTTATAAATGTTAATCATTGTGGAACCGGATGCATAAATGGATGTAGAAACAAATGTGCAAAACCTGTTTCAATATTAGAAACAGGTTTGCAATTCATCAATTTATCAAATGAAAAGTTCATTAACAGGGAAGTAATGGTTCCTACCAGTTCTGTGGGTCTAAAGACCACATAAAAGGTGTGATCTACCCACCCACCACTAAAGAGGTTACTCTTTTTTTGACCTCTGAGTGATGATGGCCGTTCCCACATAAGCCTATCTGCATTATGTTACACTGATAAAGTGGTCTAAGCAGGTCTCAAAAACTAAGACTGTTTAATTATAACATTATAACTAACTTACAATCAATGTAGTATATATAAATGTACGGTAGGTAAAATGTGTCACTAATGAAACTATTAAGGACCTGGGATTCAAACTTACTCAAAATGATCAAACTTAACTTCAGCATTCATGCTGATACCCTGTATATGCATTATATAGTTTATTCATATTATTATATAGGTACAGATTTTACTGGACGAAATGTGCTACGTCTTATTCTAAACTTTATATATTAGATATTCAGGAAAACCTTCTGAACACAGTTCCTGAATTGAAATATTTATGGTGATATAAGAAGCTGACAATTTTTCCTAAAATATCTTTTAGCATTGTCTAAAGTCAGGGCTGTTGCATTTTGTTGACATTTTCCTGTTAGTGATGCATGTTTGGTGATGTGGCACTGATTTGAATTTCAATTCAACTTCAGATTCCTAAAATAATAACCCTTAAACAGTAGGTCAACAAGGTATCACAAAATTTTTTAAAGTTAGCTACTGAAAGTTTAGTCCATTCCTGTAGTGGCACAGTTTTTATCACAATAACCAATCATCACATGAATAAACCTTGTGCAAAGAAATAAAACCATCAGAAAGCAGCTGCTGCAGACCGTCTCTGCCCCACATGAAAGGATGTGGTTTGTGCTGGGCGTGTGTTGTATGAAAGCTTCTACCACAGTCTATTTATTTCATGCTCTTCAATTTTCTATTATTTTAGCAGAATAAAAAAAAACATCTACATCATCAACATTCTACTAAGAGACTCATTTAGATGCTGCTTATTATTAATTACTCATAATGTCCACAGCACTTCAGAGTGAGGGAAATCAAAGTTTTAACTTTGACTCTGTATGAGTCAAATCTAAATCTTTAGCGCCCTCCAGAGGGACAAAGCTGTATCAGGATGGAAGCGATGATTCAAACAGCCAATGAGATTTTGTTACTTGAACTAAAAGTCACGAACAGTATTTTTTTTTTGTGCTAATCATATATTCAGATATGTATTTGGGTCACTGCAACATCAATCTTAGATATTCACTCTGTTTATTAAATGTCAAACACTATATATAGACAAACATGACTTTGGATATTTATTTAATAGTAGGGAACAGAAACAGGGTCAGTTACAATGGCACTTGTTTTCCACTAGAGGTCAGGGCAAAGAAACAGACGAATACTGTACTACTGTGTGAGGCACGGCCTGTGAAATTAGCACTGTAAGTCATGAAAAGGCTTTTGTGAGAAAACAAGATGAGTGTTGTAACCAAATGCTGGGGGGGGGGAAAGCTCTTTAACTTGCTTCATTGTACTCTGAAATTAACTCTGTCAGTAATAAAAACTGCATCACTATGAATGATCTGATTGATGCAGCTATTAGAAATGAAAGCCACAGGGTCAATATAATCAGGCAAGAATGAATATTTCAGCAGAGGTATTATTGAATTATTAATTGATCCAATAATGCAACTCTTTAAAACACATTTAAAGAGGATGTGATGCATTATTTGACGATCATCTTTTTTGAGAAGTAACAAATGATCTTGAATTTACCCTGTTTCCAATATCCTTCAGCTTGATTGTATAATTAACTGATTCCGTCAGTCTTCGTAATTCAGTTTTGTGACAACAAAACAACATCACTAAAAGACTCACCTTGTAGCTGTGATTTTAATTCTTATTAGTGATCTTATAATTTTGTGTCAGTCGTCTGCACTCTGTGTGTGACCAACATGACCAATATGTATTTCATACATACTTGTACACAAATGTAAAGTTGACCTCAGCAGGGATTTCAGCTGTTGTGCGTCCTAACATCACAGTAAATGCTACCTACCCATTAGCCTCCAGCTGAGGAGCTGGTTCCTTATGTGGTTTTATTTGTGTGTGTGTGTGTGTGTGTGTGTACTGTATGAGACAAATCTGACACTCTTTTATGGTAACAGACATTTAAGCCACTTAAGATGATGTATAATCATGGAATAAAAAATTTTGTTCATCCTAATACTGCTACAGGATCAATATGATGATTTTAAACTCAGCCATGTAGTCGTGAATTAATCTGGTGCTTGTTTTATTTTATTTTATTATTTTTAATGTATCATTGTTTGAGTTTTGTGATTTTCTTGTTGAGTTTCGTTGATTTTAAAGACCCACCCAGGGACCGGTACAGCAAACAAGCTTCGGGTATAAATGCTGTGGTATGTTGCATTGGTCTATGTTATGTACTCGTCCCAATAAAAATAAACATTAAAGAGATACATGGATGTTAATGACTCTCAGATTGGTCTGAGCTTTGACAAAATATGTCTAAAATGATGAAATGATAATAAATACTATTCGCAGTTAATTCACCGCTAAACCACTTTTCAGGAGATTAATGATTTTATCCGAAATACAAACATTTAAGAAACAAATCTTCCCTCAAAGACAAAAAATCACAGTGTCAGAATTACTCAAATTCAAAAAGCATTGACTCAATACCAGCTTCACTTTACCCATGGGGAAAAAACCATTTGTTCAACAATTAAATCCAAGAAAAAAGGTTGTTTTGACCCTATGTTGGTGTTATTTTTTATATTACTGTTAAGTTATTTACCCAAAATGAAATATAGTATACTTTGTACTTACTCATATACAACCGTTTATTAAATTTCACGAGAACTGTTTTGTTAGGGAATCCTGTCTAGCTGCCTATATATCCCATTGTCAGGATCCTCACTGCAAGTGTTGCTCCTAACCCTAACCAGCACAACTACATACCTAACCCTAACACTTACCCTAATGGGATGTACACTGCCTCGCATTTAACCTAACCTCAACCTTAAAACCAAGTCTTCACCTCTAGCAGTCCTTTAAAGAAGTGAAGGCCGACCGAAATGTCCTCACTATCCAAAAACGTTGTCACAATAGAGATAGATAGAAAGATGCACACGCACACAGAGAATTCATTTTATGAAAAGAACACTCCCAAACAAGAGCAAAGTTCAACATTTAGTGTCTTTATAAAACAGATTTGCAAAATATAGCCAAGGCTCATTCATTTAAATACGCATAAATAGCAAGAAAATACTTTCCCATTTCAATTCAAATCATTTTTGAACTTCTTTATACACAAATCAGAGATGAACATTATATGAAAAACAGGGCTGAAACCCTCTTGATTTGTTGCAGCAGAAAAAACACAAGCATACTGTATAGCTAAAGCGGCAGTTGATTAGTCAGAAATATACATCCTCTGATGACACATATTCATAAACATTAAAACAAAGTCTTATTCAAGTCTGTGAAATATCAAAGTACACGTCTTTGGATGGATGCCTCAAAGTCTTTTAAGAGCAATATATATATATATATATTTATATATATATATTTTTAATTTTTTTTTACATCATCAGCAACGCAAACCGTAATTAACACCACCATGGCCAAAAAGTTTGTGTCTATGTACAATAGTGCAGACGAGGAGCTTAAATCAGAACAAGGCAGTGGAAGGATAATAACACATTACCAAACATCCTGATTTATTACACTTCAAGTGGGTTCCCTTTGTTTTTGTTTTGAATATTATTAAATAATCAAATAATTAAACGTACTTACAGGACATGTGCCAGCCTACGTCCTCCTGTAATAAACCATTTTTAATGTTTGTTTTTCGAAAGCACTGGTCTTTTTTTGAACACTTTAACTAAACTATTCAAAATAAAAATCACTGTAGATTATTTGGATGAAGGCTCATTTATTTAAATTGTATTTTATTCATTTACTCCGCTTCCCTTTCAATATGAGACTGAAATGCTATAATAACCTTTTACTACAATAAATTGGATTTTTTACATGTAATCACTTGTTTTACATTCATCACAGTCAATTACAATAGGTCCTGCTCTGGGTTTTTAAGATTTACTTTACTTTTCTTGCATATGAACTCTTTTCAAAATAAAAGCCTCATCTCATCTAACTTTAGATGACATTGTAGAATTATGTAGTTGAAGTTGAATTAATAGCATTTCAGACAGCCTTGTAGATAAATGCAAATAATATATATAACAGCGTTCCGATATGCTTTCCTCATTAGCAGTGTCAAACAGTTTGGCTTTTTTTAAATGCTATCAAAATATTTGTAAACATTCACAGGGCTGAAACAATTATTCAACATGACATCTGTGAAATTATTTTAGTTAGACTGTGTTTCTCAAAAATGAAATGAAATAAAATAAAAGTCTGTTTCACTACAGTCACATCAGCAGGCTTCAAAAGGTTCGTTGATCTCACTCTTTCACTTTTTAAAAAGGTGCTTTAGCTTCCTGGAGCAGAACAGACAGAGAGATTAAAGAGACTTTCTTTCTTGTCTTTTTTGTTTTTTCTTCTATAGACCACAGTTCATTTGGCCGGCTCAGGGATGGGTGGAGCACGCTCCAGTCTCATGGTCCAGGGGTCAGAGGTTGAAGCATAAAATGGAGAGTGGGTAAGCACTTCTTCTCCAGCCAGGGCGAAGGCAAACACTCCCCTCTGCCTCCCTGCTCCTGTATTCTCCTCCTCTGCGACGTGCTTCCCCTCTGCTCGCCGTTCCTCCCTGTTCTCTCTCACCGCTCCGTCCCCACTCTTAAATCCCAGACCCCTGTTGCCGAGGCCGAGCATCTCCCCAAGTCCGTGATTCTTGACTCCCTGGTATGCGGGGCTTAACCCGTTCTCTTCAAACCGGTTGGTGGTGGCACTGGGGGGGCACAGGAAATTGCTGGTGGGTGTGGATCGCCAAGCAGCTGGTTTTCGTCCTCGCCGGGGGCGGGAGATGCGGCAGCTCTGCCTCTTGATGTGTCGATGTAGGTGGTCGGACCGTGTGAAACTTTTGTAGCAGTGCTCGCACTGGTATGGACGGACGCCCGTGTGGATACGCAGGTGGTTCTTCAGGTCGTAGTTGTGGACAAACTTGGAGTTGCAGTGGAGGCAGATGTAGGGACGCTCACCTGTGTGCTTCCTCATGTGGATCTTGAGTTTGTCTTGTCTGAGAAAAGAACAAAACCACATGTTTTCATAGAGTATGTTGTGGGCGCAATGGTTAACACATGAATTACAGCACTGCATTTCTTTTTGCCTTTTAGATCTTGTCTAGTACAAGCGAGTTTGAAAGTCAGTAAAAATGATTTGTCTCCACTGTCAACATTAAAGTAATGCTCTAAAATACAGGTGGAAAATGTGCCAAAGCACAGGAGGAGGATGTAGGTGAGTGACATATCGCTAATGCAAAGAAACCAGCGGAGGGGGCTTTCCACTTCAAACTCTTTGATATTCAGATTTGGTGAAAACAGATTAACCTCAGTCAAAAAAAACATGGGGTACTTTTCCGCTAACCCTGCTGTTTTACATAACCCCTTTGCTTTGTAGTCACAGAAACAAGCTCTCAACCTCTGCGTGGCACACGAATATGAAACTCTTGCAGTGAAGTAATGATCATGTGATAAGAAGTGCTGCTTCACATACCTGGTGAATCGTACTTCACAGATAGTGCACATGTACGGTTTCTCTCCCGTATGGGTCCTCATGTGTCGTGGAAGTTTCCCAGCTCCTTGGATAACCTTGTTGCAGATTGGACACTGCTGTGACGCCTTGGGCTTCATCTTCCGCTCCTCTTCCAGCTGCCAGGGAGGGAACAGTGCCCCCAGGTGGGACGCAGAGCTCAGGAAGCTCAGGTATGACCGGAAGTCGGCTTCATCCTTTATCGGACCTAGAGCGTGGCTCTCTGAAGGCGCTGACCCAGCGCTCATGGTGCCGCCCAGGCCTGAGCTGACGAACTCCTTCAGGAAGTTGCCGTGGAGCAGACTAAGCGGAACTTCCTCTTTCATCTCCTCCTTTATGATCTCTCTTTTCACAGCTAGATCGAGGGGCCTGGAGGCCTCAAGTGGTGCGGTGGTGGGGAAGGCGTGAGGGAGCCTAGTTTGTGGTGAGGCTGTTGCATGGGGATGCTGGTGGTGGTTGGGGTCCAGGAACTGCTTAGGGAACGCTGGGAACTCTGCGGCCCACATGGACGGGTAGAAGCCTGGGAGGAGAGGGGAGAAGTTGGCCCTCCTGTCCAGTGTCGACATACGGGGGTACAATCCCTCCTGGAGGAGAGACTCAATGGAGAAATCCTTTAAAGCCCGACTCTCCATACTCTCCTGCAACACAAGACAACATTGTCAGTCTTTTGAATTGAGGATTTAATTTGTAATTTTTTGCCCAGAAAATACAAGATTAGTAAAACAGATTAGTAGAGGTTAGTACCTGTTTTCCTCTCATGGTGTCTGGAGACTGTGACTGGGAGGACAGGTCAAACTGCTGGTGGTATGTGGAGGTGCTCGGAGGCGGCGAGTCCTCCGCTCCAGGTGGTGTCTGCTCCCCCCTACTTTCCGACGACTGCAGCGACCTCTCGCTGACATTGTCCTCCTCCTCCTGCTCATCCTTCCTGGACCCCATGTCCTCCTCTTCATCCTCCTCCTCTTCTTCCTCATCCTCATCTTCCTCTGCATCCTCCTCTTCTTCTTCGTCCTCTTCTCCCTCCTCCACTCGTCCTCCTCCACCGCCTCCACCCCCGCTGTCCATGATTTCCAGGCAAACGTTGATGATACAGGGGATCTCCAGCATCTGAGCTGCGTTCAGGATCTCTTTAACATTGGACGCCGTCACGGTCAGAGTAGAAGTGTAGGCAAACTCTAGGATGGCTGTGAGAGACTCCGGAGCCACAAAGTCGATTTCGTACACTGCCGCTGTTTGATGGTGGTCCCCGCCGTCAGTGGTGGCCACTGTGAAGAGCTTTTTGAAGTACTGGCTGCAGGCGGCCAAAACGGAGCGATGGGTGCGGTACTCCTGGTCGCGAACAATGAGGATGACATCGCAGAGCAGCCCATCACGGCGCTGCTCATTGAGGCTGCAGAGGACATCACTGCTGTGATTCGGGAAGGGGATCCCAATCAGGTCCTCTTCTCTGTGATGAACCATTCTCCTCTCTCTGTCTCTGCTGATTATCTAGACAGAAGGCAATAACAATAAGCTGTTTAGTGACACTTAATTAAGACGATCAAACTGAAAAAGACATCATTCTGCGGAACCCACATTTTGTTCTCAAAGCCCCCGTTAATACTCTCTTGTGATTATGTTTTGATTGAGAGAGCTAAGCATCTCTCTTTGTGAAAGATAAACCTATGGTAATCTTTCACAAAAAACCCATAAGGTTATTTAACACTTTACAACAGTTTTGAAAGTATTTTAAAGAATCCTTGAAGAATCTTTTGTGCATCTGGATCAAGAAATAATTAGCCTGCCACACCATGAAAAATATCTTTCTCATATTCACATTTCCTATGTAGCGACTCTATTGTCTAATCCAAAAAAGAAAGTGTGCTCATTTTGTATAATAGTAAAAGATATGACTGTGCTTATGTAAGAAAAGAAAATAGTAAAAAGAAACATTACTATAGATACCTGATGATAAAACTTTGAAATATCGGCTGATGTAGTACAGTTTGTTCTCAGGTCACTTTTTGATCTCAGTGACACTTGTATTATTAAAGCTTAGCTAAATAATTAACAAGTAGATGTGTCACGAGGGTAACATCTTGGTTTGGATTAAAAATAGAGCGGGAGTAAAAAAAAATTTGTTCCACACGGAGGGTCTTTGAAAAATGTGAAAATAACTGAGGAGATAATTTGAATGTGTCCTCTTTGATTTCCTGTTGGCGTTTAATGATTGATCACAGGCATTTCCACTTGAATAACGATATAACGATTCTCTTAAATCCACAAAGGTGGATTCTCACTCCCTCGGCAAACAAAAAGTCAGTATCATAAACATTTGATTCTGCAACAGGGATGCTCCTGAGGAGGAAGTGCCAACAGGAGAGTGATGAGAGCATGGTAAATAATGAAATAGGATCTAAAACGCTGATTTAAAGAATGCATTCAGCATCTAATCATGAGATGAATTCTCAAAAAGAATAGAAACAGACTCTTAACCGAAGCTGCTATTGTTACCACAATGAGCGACAGTCTCACTTTATTAAAATATACTGTAGGCATGCTTGTTTGTGTGCCATCTGTGCAGCAAAGGCAACAAGTGGTAAATACAGCATGTCTCATTTTGAGCAAACATCACATTGGGTAATATTTATTCTTAAGTGTGCAATCACGATTTCTTGTAGGAACGTGTTGCAACTGTGCAAGTTAGGGAAGCCCATCATCTTGATAAGACATTAAATCAAACGTTTCTCTTCTCTGTTTGACACTTTCGCATGCAACAAGGTTTGATGATAAGTGGAGGAGTGCGCAGTGAGCAATGTCCATCCCTATTGTGTGTCTCTGTCAGAGCACAAAGCAAACTGATACGTTCGTTTGAACAATACGGTGTGTGATTGGGATGTGGTGAGAAATATAGAGAACGACAAAAGAGGTCAGATTGTACTCTAGATACTGTATCCTGTCAAAATGCTTACTTTGCAGCCTGGCCTCTCCACACACATTTGATTTACAGCACAGTGACTAAGAGCTCAATACAGCAGATATTTTTGCCTCGATGCACAGACAAAATCTTTGTTCATTTTTCTTTAAAACCATCATTCCACAGCTGCCTGAGTTCCTACCTGTTGATTCACTGTGCTGTTGTTTACAGTTACGGTGATAAAACCTCCTCTGGCAGGGTGCTCATTCATTCACATCTATGAATAGAGCTTAAACTTAGCTGTCCACACTTGGTGGTCACTGGAGGCATGTGTAGATAAATACTTTGAAGCGGGCTCGCTCACCGCAGCAGTATTGTTGACTGGCTCTAAATGGGCCAGGGCTGAAGCCACACAGACTTTCACACACACACACACACACACACACACACACACACACACACACACACACACACACACACACACACACACACACAGTGTGAGTGTCTTGCTTTCTCTCTTGTGCTCCAGAAGATCTCACCACAGGAAGAAAAAAATAAAAAATAAAACAATTTCAGAAAATCCCTTAGTTCACCTGCAGGTATACAACTTGGATACCAATCTTACATGTAGTTTATTCTTGTCGATCTTGTTGCTAGGTAACTGTTGCTATGTTCATGCCATTGATACAGTGTGGACATAATTAAAATGTGTATAGAGGGGGAGGTAGTATAGTATATAGGCCCACAGACCAACACAGAACTGCCTTAACGGGAAAACTGAAAAAAAAAAAAAAAAAAGAAACAACAGAGAAAGTTGCAGTGGCCAGGGCAGCTGATGAAATGATATATTTAAGTAGAAATAGTGAATAATGAACCAAAAAGAGATTGTATCTATTAAATTTCACACAAATCCTGTACGACAAACTCATCCGCATTAAAACTTTCACTGATTCTGCTGTGTCCTCTGCAGATTAATGTCGTCTCCACAAAGACAGAACAATATCCTTTTTCTATTCTATTTCACGCCATGTGTACAACATTCATAAAAGTAATAGCCTGGGTAAAAGGTGAGAGAATCTCCAGTGAGAGAGCAAAGAAGAGATCAGATGGCCCTAAAAGTTCCCTAACAGGTTGCACAAACACCAGCGCAGGGGCCCCTCCCTGTAACAGCCTGCCAAGGCAAACAATAGTGCAGAGCTTGGAACAACACTGAGTGGATAAGAGGGAGAGAAAAAGACTGGGAGGGCTTCGTGAATCCGCTGTCATTCGTTTGCTTTCGATCCATCCCACCCACTCCTGGAACTATGGGACACGTGCTGCTGTTGGTGTTTGTTCGCCTGGTGCCCCAGCGAGCACCACTCCCCTCGGTTCCCACTGTTTGCCTGCCACTAGCTAGTGCTAGCTCTTAGCGGCCGGCCCCTAATTACAATGTGGAGAGGATCTAAGGAGGATGTGCCACATAGACAGGGAGGGGAGGAGGGCACAGCTTTCCCACCACAAGGTCCTGGAGCGACATTTCATCAGCCAAACATCCTTAACCCTTTACACTCACATCCCTCCACCCATCAGAGCAGCCAGGGTGGGGACGCCTTGTGAAAGGGCTCTGATAATTACTGTTTAAGTCATTTGGCTCTTTATTCATCTGACTCCTCAAGCACAGGCATGGTAGGATAATCTGACTTTTTCAATACCCGTTTTTTGAACCATTAAATGTCAAAAAAAACAAAAACCTATCATTATTAGGTGACAGAATAAATAGTGAAAGTTTTTGCAATCATCAGCTGTGGCATGTATTTCTGCTTATCACACATGTATCGCTGAATTCATTTACTCCACGGGAATTTCAGTTCCACACGTGAAAACTATTCAACTCAATTATTAAACTGACCTCTAATGGACAGTCGTGCCTTTCTGTCTGTCTCTCTTTTGGCCTTCCTGTACTGGCCACGTCTCCTCTCATGCCTCACTTAGTCAGTAACACTTTCAACTCAGCACTCCCACCCCAAATTATGTGTCACCTCCATTCAATGTCGTCTTTCTCCCAAGAACTTTATCTGCTTTCCGGGCTCTGACCACCACCACCTCCTCCTCCTCCGCCTCCTCCTCCTCCTCCTCCTCATTCTCCTCCACCTCCACCTCCACTTCCTCCTCCTAATCATTCTCCTCTCCTCTTCCTCCTCTCCTCCTCCTCTCTCTGTCCCTGTTGCAGCTGTATCATCATTATGCCCAGAGTAGAGCGGCTAACTTGTCCCCAGCCCTGACCGCTCAGACCACAAATCAGCAGCTAATGTCCATCTCAACCCTTGTCACAGGCAGACACTCATTTGGCCTGTAAGCTACAACACCCAAAGCCTAGTTTATCCCTGTCAGGCCAGTGCATCCACCTGACCCACATGCTAAATCACCAGCAGCCAAAGTTTACCCCTGTCACCAACTGCCCATAGCAAACACCTGCTAAACAACTGTCACAGACGGACAATTGCACGGCCAATAATTTATAGTATTGACAGCCAAAAGTCACCCCCTTATTAGGAGGAGACATTCATTTGACCTACTGTGTAAGGAAGTCCATTATCACCAGTAAAACACCAGTGCACCTGTTTCTTGAGGAGACACTTCCTTGGTTGGTGTTTTAAATGACAATTGTCTGGAGCCTATAGGCCGCATAGGGAGAGTTTTTAAATTGTGTCTTAATTGCTGTCAATTTGAGCAGGTGTACAGTTGAACCGTATATAATGCCAGTCACACCACATGGCTGAAATTTAACATTTAACTGCTCAAGTTTTTTCTTAAAAGTTGAAAAGTCGCTTGAAACTTATTTATGTGAAGTTTGGTGCACATTTACACCGTTTTAAAACAAATGCGGTTTCAGTGAATTGTTATATTGCCATACACACTGTTTAGTAGGTACACACTGAATGATATTAAATATTTGTATCATTTAGCGTTTTAATTGAAAACCGGCCTTCAAAGTTCAACAGATTTCCAAAAATCTAGCAGCATAAACCTCACTCGACAGTTTCAGCA
Source organism: Larimichthys crocea (assembly GCF_000972845.2). Lineage (NCBI taxonomy): Eukaryota > Metazoa > Chordata > Actinopteri > Sciaenidae > Larimichthys > Larimichthys crocea. Next base: position 10,758,401 of record NC_040019.1, read on the forward strand.
GTTCCACCAATCCATTCTTTATTATATTTTATTGTCCATCACGTTTATTTAAGCAAATAATGAACAATTTAGTCCTTTAATAAATCATTTTTGTATGATGAAATGGGATAATTTGAAGTAAACACTGTATCTGGTCTCCAGAGAACTGGAGGCCAATCCAAGACAGCCTGTTTGCACTAAGTGTCATCTCTCGAGCCTTCAGGGGGGCCCACAGCTACACACCATTATTTCTCTCACCCCCAAAGTAAACAAAAGTTTATGGTTTCACTGCTAAACATCGGTTCTACGATTAAGAATGTTGGTTCTAGACTATTTGCCGTGAAACAATGGACAGATTATTTCTCATTCCACATCACCTTATGTTTCTTTCTCTACGTCTACGTCTTTGTTTGGTTCGAATAAAGACCCCAGAATCTTCCGAAGAAGGTTGAATTCAGTACCAAAAAGAATTATGCAATTATAAAAAAAAATTTAAAATCTACTTTTGAAGTAGGTTTTATAATTTAGCCTTGGTTAAAAATGTCTTTATTTGTATTTTTCTAATATTTAGAAATGGGACCCTGAAAAAAAGGTCAGCTTTTCTAATCATCACCATAACTTACTGAAAATGTAATAAAACATTTTTTTTTTTTTAAGATTCAAGAACAAAAGTGAAAAGCATTTACATCATACTGGCAGGTGTAGGCTGAAACCTGACTACAGCTAATGAGATTTAATCAGAGTTCAAGTATGTGATTAAGCAAACATATCATTGGTATGACATTGATCTGTAATACATTTCCTGTCACAGTTTGTGAGCCTGTTGAGTAGGTGTTTAACCACAGGTACTCTTTTAAAGTGACTTCACAAATCTTCCTGTTTCTGAAAACCAGCAACACGATGTCATTGTTAACATCTCCTTATTTCACATTACACGCCATTTCTGAATTTCATATTTCATATCCCACCTTAAACCGATTGTATCCTCCATGCTAGACTTTAAATTTCTTTGTTCACGATTTGAATAAAGAATTTAGCGAGTGCAAATAAACCTGAACAGCAGCTGGTAAACAATTTTAATGGTAATTCTGGTAATGGCATTTTGTAACTACATGAGGTAAGAGGTCTATAAGCCGGCTGACAACAAGCCTGCTGTAAATAGTAATTTACAGCTCAGCCTCAAATCCATAACATGTTTTTATTTTGTCCTCACTCACAAACATCCACTTTAACTTTATGAATTACCTGAGGATTTATAAAGGAGAATGTCGAAGAGATATGGAACATCTAAAATTGCAATGTATAATTACCGCTGGAGACAAAACACATACTTAAGTCCACTAAAACTACCATGTTTGACGTGCTGAGATGCTATAAATGCCCATGCTATTTTCAGAATCTTATAGCACAATATTTACACTACATTCTAAATAATTACGTGAGTCATTAAGTCACTTTATTGACCTGTTTGCAACTTGTCAGGCCTTTATGATCTGGAGCTGTAAGCTCATATAAACACTCTGCAAATAAGGGACTCTAAGTGATGCACGTGTGCACACTGTAACCCAACGCAGAAGTGCAAGCTTGTTCACACACATGCACACTCTGTAACAATGTGACAAATTCTTATAGACATATACGCACAGACACACACCCATGTGCTTGCTCCAAAACTCTGGCATCCACATAAATTCACACGACTTGATATTATATATTCCTCAGCTTTCAGCAACCATCACCTACCGTACCTTCAGTTTCTCGATTCCCCTCACGTGTCTTTGTATTTCCAGACTACTAAGAGGCTCTGTTGCTCCTCGCTTGACCTCTCAGCATTGCCCTTTTTAATTGAAACACAGCTGCCTCTCTCTTTGCCAGTCTGTCAGTCAGTCAGCCAGGCAGTCAGTCCATTCACAAGCTCCCCACACCGGCCACGGATGCCCATTCACAAAAATGGAAAAAAAAAAAAAAAAAAAAAGAAGAAACACCCAGGGAGGAATATCCAATGGAGAGAAGCAAAAGCAGCGCAACAGAGGAGAGCAGAGTGTGATTCTTGGGTCTGTCTGTGTAGCAGAGTGGCTGGTGTGGAGTTAAGAGTCAGGCTCACTGTTGTGTGTGGCTCATGTAGGACGAGCGAGAGAGTGAGAGGAAGGGAGGGAGGGCAGCAGCACTGCGCTGTGGAGATGTCGCACCACTAGTTTTTATAGCAGGGTGGGTAGCTGGAAGATAATAATACCCCATCCTCCTCCACAACACAAGTTTAAGCGCACTGTGTAATAAGCCCATGGCGCAGACACCCTCTGATTTAGGTCAGACAAAATGAATTTTTAGTTGTGTTAGAGTGGATTTTGGTATAAAGGGACCGGGGCAAAGAAACTCGAAGGGGTTGTTTGGGGAGACTGAGGGAGGGTTAAAAAAAAAAAAAAAAAAGGAAAGGAGAAAGAGAGAGAAAAGTTGGAAAACTATTTTGTGCACCTCTGTTGGGTAGTCTCAAGCTGGAATGTACAGGACTAAAAGTAATAATACAGAAGCGTGAAACACAAGTGTGTTTCGGTTTTACACCTGTTTAAAATGCTGCTATTTTCTCTTATCTCTCACATTTAACAAACTCAAGATAATATGGGTCAAAGACAGGTGTCAGCAAAGTGTCACCCCATAAATATTGAGTCACAACAGACTAATTACTGGAAAACATTAACACACTTTGGTGTGTCACCCTGCAGAACCTCGATTCAGTCAATGGTGTTAATTTGAACGGAAATATTGCTTAAAAAGCTGACTATATCTGAGACAGAATTAAACCACAAATGCTGAAAAACACCACACGCGACTTGGTGCAGACTTATTTTCCCTTTTGGTTGAAACGTTTTTTTTTTAACCACGGTTTCAAAAAGCGGGTTGAGGAGAGCAGACAGAGGGCCAACGTTAGATTCCTGTTTTGAGTCAGAAAGCGCTAAAGCAAGATAACTGTTGGTGAGCACCAACCTCCGTCTGTGAAGAGGAGGAGGAAGTTCAGCCTTATGAAGTAGTGCAGAAATAAGCTGCATAGACTTAAATGTAGAAGAGTTGGGGGGGATATTCAATGCTGAGAATGGAGAGAGAGAGAGAGGGAGACAAGTTTGCGGTAACGAGTTCATAGCAACACAAATCAACGGCACAGAGAAAGGCTTCCTATACAACTTCCTCAGCTTGTGTCGATGTATGAGTGTGTGTGTGTGTGTGTGTGTGTGTGTGTGTGTGTGTTTGTGTTTATGACACAGTGGGAAGCAGAACGAGAGAAAGAACAAGATAGAAAAAGTGTTTCCTTTGCTTTCACAGACAGGCCAAATGTTATGACATAGCACATTCACAGGATCTGAAACAGCCATTGGGCTTTCCTGTATGACATCATAAAACCACACCCTTTGTAATACTTAATTTTTTTTTTTTTTCAATTAAGTTTGCCGACAGCAGGAAAGCTTCACCGCATGAGTGATATATTGTTCACCCAAAGCTGCTTCTCTTTTAAAACAATTGGTACAGTAATCACACGTACACATGAGTACAAATGCTAGCAGTTTCGTGAAGGTAGAATATGCAGTCAGGCAGTTATCTTAGTGGTTACCGGACCTTCAAATCTACTAAAATATTTCTAAACGTCCATAAATCATAACCGACAATCATACTGTGAAAGCAGTCAAATTGTGTCGAGTTAACCTCCACAAACAAGTAGACATCAGAGTGTACATCAGACTGCTATGCCCACTTCCCCCTGGAGAAAACACAGACCAAAGTAAACCACAGCCCATGCCCATGGTGGTTTACACTGTTTTGTACAGGGTGAGAGCTGAGGTCAGCTCACATTGGCATTTAGTATATATAAACAGGGTTAGCCACTAACTGCAAGCAGGCCAGCCAGACAGCCAGAAAAACAACATTTGCCATCCTATAAGATCGGCTATCTATTCTAAACACGCCGCTGCCGTCATAGCAACACACTGTAAGTGGTACCTGTGTGGACTGCTTTGTTCTAAACTCTGTAAAACTGCAGGCTGCTGCGCTGCAAACTGTCTAGGGCATGATTGACACAAAGCAGTGGTCTAATGTTACAAATTATGGTGTAAAACACATTAATTTGTTCTGCAGCTTATTTTTATGGTGCAAATCTATAAGCGTTTTTAGACCTATTGTGATGTGCACGCAGTGAAAAGGCTAAAAGGCAGATTTACATACATGAAAATGTATCATTTTGCAAAATATATTCTTGTCTACAGGGCAAGGAAAATGTCTAGTATTATCGGCAGGCTAAATATTGATTTCCCTCCGCCTTCATCGGGGAGTGTTATGCTACATCAAGAGGTGATGAGTCTTGTCGCTCAGTCAGTCATGAGTGCGAACAGTCACATGAGTGATATGAGAATCTGTCTATCTGTCTGTCTCACGTCTCAACGTACCTGTTTACTGCCACCTACTGCGCCCAGCAAGATGCATGTACCAGGGCACCAGACTGGCACTTTGGAGGGGGGATGGGGTGTGAAGCATCATTACATAAAGTTGATCTCATGGAGACTTGGATGCTGTACTCAACGTGGCTTACTGTGCAGTATCATAAACGCAGTAAGCAAACAGAAAAATCAGAAAACAGAAAAAATGTCTTGAATCTACACTTGGACTCTCTAAGACTCTCACAAAATTAGCAAATCATCAGAATATGTGTTAAAGCAGCAGTAACGTCAGGATACACTTACAGGCTTGTCATTATGATGAATTCAGTTTTTGGAGGTTTAAGAGCTACTAGCCTTGAACACTGTTCCCTTAATGCTGCAAAAACAATATTCAAAAAAGAAAATCCTTTTACTACTCTAGAAAGCATAATTGTGTAATAGCTGTCTGGTATACACAAACCTACCACTAGTGTTTGAATAAACCAGTTTTCTACATGCATAACCAGAAACTCCAGTTCAAAATCACTAGTTTTCCAGTGATCAGCCCTCTCTCTTTGATTCTGCACAGTGTGTTACCACTTTCAAAAATCAGAACTAGCTATTTGGTTAGCAGCTGAAGTGGGAGAGTTGATTAAAAACGGTTTATGACCTGTATCATTCGTTCAGTTAATCACATGAATTACGTACTCCCGTTAGTTCTGCAGCAATCGCCCCTAAAACTGTTTTGGTACGTTAAGTGTGCAGTAATTAAAAAACATCAGTGTTACAGCATTGGCCACAAAACCATACCTTTACCCTGGAACAACAGCAACAAAGTTCGGAGAGTTCGGCTAAGGGTCGGGTTATGCTTGAAAAGAGCTGGTTTGTACGATGTGTTCAAAAGTGTTGATAGTTGTTCCAAATACCTACGCTCAAAAACGCAGGGGAAATCTGGTGACAAAGTTGTCTGAATATGGGAATTACGGAGACTATGCACCCAGAAAGAACAACAGCATCAGTTGATTCACGAAGTGCCAAAAAGCTATGTTTATATTTAATTGACTAAGCCCCCTAGTGGACACAGTATGACTCTTATATGTCGGGAACAAAGGAGGTCCGCATCGATAGGATGTTGGGGTGGATGGATGAGTCAATAAAACACCAGACTTTTGTTTCAATTGTTTCCCTGTTTCAAATCAGCAATAAACCTTGACTATGTATTATTGTAACCTTAAAGACGAAGGTCACTAAACCTAAACCAAGTTGTCACTTTAACCCAAACCATGATGTTCCATTCGTGCCTAAATTGAATCTCAAGCATTGGCATCAGATCATTTCAGAAAGGACTTGTCTGTGTTGTTTTTAGAGGGTGTGAACAAAAAATTTGACATTTAGTTTGGAGGAGTTGTTCAGATAAGAGCCCACTCCTCTCTCCTGGAAGTCATTCCTATTGTTCCACTCCTTTGTATGTGCACATCAAAAGTGGCAGAAATAGATGCGTACGATTGAAAAATTAAAAAAGGAGAGCTGAGGAATCTCCAAACATCTGGCCAATCACTATGTGAAGTGTGCGTGAATGTCAGAACTCCCCCCGAATTCCAGCGTGGGGATTTCTAAAGTTGTTCGACCTTCCCAAAAACATTTTAATCCCAGGTTGCTGTCCCCTTGAACAGCTAACTGGTAAACTGTACTCAACAGTTTGAAATTATGTGGCAATGGGAACCCGATAAAATAACATGGAAAAAGAGTTCAGCGAAGGTGAAACCCCTCCCTAGATTAATAACTGCAGACACACAAACAGCCTGACTTATGCCCTTTACTCCGGTGACTTGGACACCAGGTGTGGCCTGGTGTGGGAGAGAAGCAGGAAAGGGAGGCAGTCATCCCCCCACATTTAGAGCATCGCGGCAGCCTCCCAGGTCTACACCCTCTGTCTCCAAGGACAGACACATACACAGATGCAATGTTGCTTCAACACAAACGGGAGCAGGCATGTGTGCACACCTACTTACCCTTACTGCATCACTCAATCACATACGAACGCTCACACCTATCTGTCATTGCACTAAAAGTCATTAGAACTCACCTTGGAGCATGCCATTCGGGTGAGTGAGGTTAGGGCGTTCACTTTCTGCTGAGCTGTCTGTTTGTGCTTTTTCCTTTCTACTATTTTGTCTTCTGTTCAAACATCCTAATCAGGACTGGACGTTTTGCCAGAAGGGAGGTAAAGTACACAAGCTGCATATTTCAAACTGTGAGCACTGAAAGAGTTACAGTGTTTCACAGGTGGCCATAATACACAGCGTAGTATAAACCCAGTCACTGTGAGGATAACTCGAATGTCTGCGCTGATGTTTGTTGAAGACAAATATGATTATCCTTTAGGTTTAAGGTCACTTTTATTTATTGATTCGCCCGCGCTACGATATGAAAATGTAATGTAAATCTGAAAACTGCAAACAAAATGTACAAGGAGTCAAACCTCCAAACCACCACTTCCACGCCGCTGCTTCTGAATGCATCTCGGCATTGTGCTGTGTTCATTTGATTTGCTCGGTGTGAGTGTTTGTGTGTGTGTGTGTGCGAGCGTGTCGGCGTGTTGGGAGGGTCGTGGGGTGAATGAGGACAACTCCTTATGGTGATAACGAGAAGGAGGCCAGCCTTGGCGGGACAGCCTCTGTCTGCCCTCGGGTAGTGTGTGCGTGCGTGTGTGTGTGTGTGCATGTTTGCGGGTATGCGCGCATGTGTATGTGTGTGTGTGTGTGTGTCAGCAGGAGAGCCCTCGGGCACTCTGGCACCTCCTAATTAAAACCAGTCAGGCTGCAGGGCAGGGGAGACAGATGCCTGTCATGACACACACATACATACACACACACACACGAATGCACGAGGTGGCGGACCGCATTAAACCACATGCACACTCACAAATACGCAAGCGTGTGTGATGCGTAGGTCAGCTATTTTTGGTCTCTTATCCCACCCACTCACTCGGGTATCACACAGGTAACTAATCTGCATCTGACCCAAAAGAGATGCAGAAGAATCAACACGGCAGTAACATAAATCATGCTAATAAGGCTGCTAATAATCGAAGACAAAGAAAATCTTAACATACATGATTATTTTATTCCCCCGATCAGTGTGTATGTTGGTTTCATGAGTGAATCCATTACTTATTTTCAGCGACTTGCCTTAGGTTAAAACAAATCTGGCTAATTTGCTTTAAAAACCCGTCAATGGACTCTCATTAGTTTTATTTCTACCTGAAACCTGCTGGATTATGGCCTACATGTTCCACCGGCGACACACACCAAGTGTGCCTCGCACTCACACACTCTCTCACAAGCAGTCGTGACCCATAGTAGCTTCCAGATTGACACATCTCTCTTTCTCCCTAGCACAGAATGAGACATAATTGTGCTGAATGTCTGTTACCTGTAGACTCTGTCACATTTTATCTCTGTTCCCCCATGTTCGGCCCAGAGCTGCAGGCGACCACATATAGTACTTAGCAGGCTAACTGCTGTTTGTCTGGGGTGGGTGGGTGGATCAAGGCATGCTGCTCTCCTTTCTCTCCCAGTGATTAGATAGCATAAGCAGGCCAGCTAGCCTAACCCACACACTCATGTCTCTAAAACTGCCATCCAGCCCTGCTTTCTCTCTCGCTGCCTCTCACACACAGGTGGGTGGACCCACTTATTCAACCCAGATCTTTCTTTTAGACATTATGAAATCGTGCTCTCTTTTTTTTTTTCCCTTTCTTCTTTTCTTCACCTAACTCCCTGATGCCGAATGACATTCGACTCTTATGTTTCCTGCAACATCTTTGCAGCTCTGTTCTGTAAAGTAGAGCTTTAATTTTCTAATTTACTCAGTGATAATTTTGCCTGATTGCCAAGCTGAGAATCATATCTCTTTGCACTTGTCACCAGGCTGAGGCTAGGTGGGTTGCCAGTGGTTACAGGGGCCTATTTTCTATTATCTAGGTAACGTTCAGGAAACACCCACAATTTGTATGTAAAGTGCTTCATTGCACAACCACATTACAATTTTCAACCGCCACTGACATTTCAGAAATGTATCAGTATGTATAAGTAAACATAACTCTGATTACAAGAAACTGTGAGACACATTCTCACTCTGATTAAGTAAAAGAAATATGAGTGCTGTGAGGAATTAAAAGAAAAGATATTCACAGACATGTGACTTAATGTGCTGCAGCTGATGGTGTGTGCATTTTAAGGAAGACTTTAAATTTAAAAAAGGGTTGATTTACAAAAAAAGATATCTTAATTTTGATTTAATTTAAGACAAAGGTTTTTGGGCACTCGAGGGAATATTAATTAAACTGGTGTTGGTTTATTTATTTTAAGAATCACTTTTATGTCTTTAAATATGCCTCAAAACTAATGTTATATACTGATGCAAATTATAAATTCTTGCAGGGATTCCACTGACAAAAACACATTTCTAATATTACAAGTTATTCATAAATTTGTTGCTCAATATTTGTCACAATTAAAAGAAAAATACTGAAAAGTGCAGGAAAACAGTAGCAGGAACAGAGGGGGAAAAATGGTAGAAATGGAGAAATCGTAAATGTAAAGAAAGGCTATAGCTTAAGAAGCAAAGAGGGTGCGATCGAGCCGACCTCTGGGAGTGCGAGTGCCTGCCTCCCTGGCTGCTTTGTCGTTTGAGCCAGGCGCTATGTTTCGTGAGGAACGCAAAAGTACACAAATCCCACAGAAGGAGCTTTTTTGGCAGGGCTCGGGCCTCCCACCCACGGCAGCCTCTTCAAGCCTCCTCCCATCCTCTATTCATCTGTGAGGGGCGGCTTACTCACCCAGCCCAACTCCACACACACACAACAAAACCTGGACCTCGATCCTACGGAGGAGGGCGGACACGCACGCATGCACACACAAACGGCTTCTCGGGCCATTGTGGACATACATGATACATATAATAACCTGAATACAAGTCGGGTTTTTGAGGGTAGCTAATTGGATGACAGTTATTGGCATAGATAAGATTCGGTTTTAGCTGTCTGAGCAGGATTTGAAAACACTGAATCTGAGTTTAGACAACTGTGACAAGATGACATCTGTGTCATAGGAGGTTAAAATCAGATTGTGCATCCCCGTGTAAATGCTGTTACATGGGCATGCCCACACGCTGTCAGGTGGGAAGAAGGCGTGTGGACTCATTCACTCTGTCAGGCTCATAATGAACACATTGCATCATTTTGCAATTATGAAACAACATCCTCATTCACTTGACACATTCATCCACGACACTCAAATCTCTCTTTCTCTCAATCAAGTACTTTGACATTCTCACACACACTTTTACACACTCATTTTTTTTTTGCACAAATACAAAGTCAGTTCCTTTATAGAGATACTTGAATACATTGGCTGACATTATCATATACAGTACACTATAGGTGAGATTGTGCAAACGTGAATGAAATGTGCCTCAGGTAATGTTTGTTAAACTCACAGGGGCCCTGTAACAAAAGACCTAAAGGATCAGATTCAATTCACATAATCCTGGAGAGAGAGCGAGACAGACAGAGGGCTGTAGCCAGGGTGTGTGACGAGAGTATAGGTGTGTAGATGTGTACTAGACCGTATCCCCATGTAACCCTCACTGTGACAGGAAGACAGCTCTATAGGTTCTGCTGGTTTTATTTAGTTAATGATCTAATCTGAATGATCTAAAGTCTGTTTTTTTTGTTGTTTCTTTTGTACAAGAAGTGCTGCTTTTCAGTCAGTTTTTGTTACATTTCATTACCTCACACCTATACATTGGCCTTTTTAGAGTACATTTTAATGAAACTACATTTCATTTCTCATTTCTCATTAATTATCCATCATGGGTTGGATAAGAGAAACGTTTGGCTGTGTGAACAACTAACGTTCCCCTGCTGAGAGGCTGCATTAATTACATTTTTACCTGTTTTTAGATCAAAACAGGGAGCTAAAAGGATTTGTGAATAACTGCAATTAGTTTATGTATAGTCATCGCAAGCTTCTTAATTAAACAGTAAAGCCCCAATGTCATTCTCACTATCAGGAAAATGTAGGGCAATTGACGTATATCAAATTCTGATAATTCCTAGTAATTACTGGTAGTCTAATTATAGTACCTCAGATTTGACAATGGAAAAATGCAATACGAAAACCTGATAGATCAGCCAGAATCACCGCTAGATTCACTTAAAGGTTAACAGTTTCTCATGTGAAGGGGGTCATAGACAGATGTGGGGGCAGAGGTGTGAATGTCGCACAGAGAATTTGAAGTTACAGTAAAATTGACCTCTAAGTGCTTATGAATAGATTCCTGGAGGAGACGAAGTTTCAGTTTGTCAGATTACCCATTTATTACTACCATATCAAGGAAAAAACGTCTCAGACTGTATTACATTTAATCTTTTGGCCGCTTCTTGCCAGAATCTTGAGGATGACAAGTAAGATATCATATAGAGATTTAAATCTTGCACACAAAATCTTCATGTAGTTATACAAACTGCTGCTACAATAACAATTAAAAGTAAAAATCATATCAGTCTGTCAAACTGTTCCAGCTTCGTCATGCTTTCACTTGCTTCCTCCTCACTGTGTGGTTGTTATGTGAAGGGGGGAGGCTTGTATTGTGTGCACATCTGTTGCAAGACACAACACACACATACAGGAAAGTTTCTGGAAGCACTGAGAATAACTGGACATCCCTTTTTTTTTTAACTGTATGTCCCATTATAAAAAAAAAGTTTCAGACATGGAGCAATTTGCAACTTAAAATGGGAACACAGAGGAACCTGATTCTACAAAAGGTCAGCCATCCTTTAGTCTGATTCTGGTGCTCAGTGGGTAGCCGACAGCTCTTGCATGCTTTGAAATTTTGCCACAACACACAGAAAATATGAACCCCTCATTATGACTTTTTTAGGATATGCGAAATAGTAGTACACCGAAGGAGGGAAAAAAAAAACAGAAAAGAAGAGAGAGTGAAAGAGACAGTTAGATGTTACTGACCTTTTAAGAAGTTTTGATTTCAGTTCCTCTCTCGCACTCAGTCCTTGTCAGGAAACACTGTCTCAGCACTGGCAGACTTGACTTGTGAAAGTGAGAGCTACTAGAGCGTTCGAGACTCAAATTTGCTCTAAAGGTGTGTCAGTGATTTGGAGGAGTGAAAAGGTACCGTTCCACGAAACGGTTATCTAAGAAACACAACAAAACAAAAACTGCTACACCCACCAGCCTCAGCCAACACCCCTCCCTCCTGCTAAACCAAAAGTATTTGGCAGCGTTCCCTACAAGTCCACCTGTGCTTAGGGGAGGGGAGTGACACATACTAACACTCAATGGGCCAAGCCTAAAAACCTGCTTGCGATCATAGACTGGAGTGGTATGGTTATGGCTGGGAATAGACAGTTCTGAGTCTTGGTGCTGGGCTGGAGGACAGAGGGGGTGGAGGGTTTGAAAGACTTCTGGTAAGCCTGACCAGGGCCTAAAGGTCTGGAACCAGAGATGAGGCTGGAGAGCTGAGGCAAAGGCCAAGCCAGGAGCTAGGGCTGAAAAACTGCAGCACTGAGACTCGAGCTAGTAATAAAACAGCCAAACGGAGGCTGATGTTGCAGCTGGACAGCTGCACTGAGATTTTAAACAGGGCAGAGAAAAAAAAAAAACGGCCGTTGCAGAATAGTGCAGGGTTGAACCAGTGGGTGGGTCTTTGCCTGTGCCAAACAGGAGCTGGAGGGGTTCATATCAGGTATCGAACAAAAGACATATCAGGGGAGAAATGGGAAAAGTTGAAGAAAGGTTGTGTGATAGAGAGTCGGTGACAGTATCTGAGTGCATTTGGGTGTGTACTTCGGTGTACCAGCTCGTACCTGGCAAGAAGTAAGAACCATTGTGCTACTGTGAAGCCCATAATGCAGCGTAATGGGAATATAATAAGAGGGTGTAATCACTGATGTAAATGCGGCTGAAGGTCGTATTAAGCGATACGAGAGCAATAGATATCATGGGGTCTAATGATTCTCAAACATGCTCCAGAGAAAAGATTGTGATTTTGTGGCCAGTAAATCAATATATATAAACCGTGAAAAAATCTACTGTGTTCTTTAGCAGTGTTAGTGAATTGTTTGGGTGTATGTCTTTTCATTTTAAAATTAAGTTATGGTAAATAATACCTGGGAAAATTAATTAACCCTTTATGATCTTCCATAGAACACCAGAGCATATCTTTACATTTTTTTACATGCTGTAGTGTTATTTATTTATTTTTTTTACATTTTAATATAATATTGGGATAAATTGCTAAAAGTGCAATAAACCACAAATTAATAAATAAATAAATAAACCCATTAGTGGAAGGAAACAGTGCTCTTGAACCGGATGTATAGAGATATGCAAATGACATTACCAATGCTCCTGTAGGTCATAAAAAGTTAAACAACTGATTCAAAGCAATTACTCTGGCAATTTAGCAACTTGTTTTGGCTGACTCTAATCACATCATTTTCAGCCACAACAGACAACAAGTGACTAGCATTGCAGAAATGGATATTTTCCTCAGGGGTTGGTGGAGCCCAAAACAGAGCAATGCAAGAAAATGGGAATAAAACACCCCATTGAGCCAGTGTTTGGTCTGTTCATTCTGGGCTACTATAGAAACATTGGAGCAGTTCCTCCATGGAAGAGAACCTAGCATCTGTAGATACACAGTAAAAGGCTCCTTCTAAGGTATTAAAAATATAATGATGCTTATTTCCAGGTGAGTAAATGCTAAAGAAAACAAAGTTATGCATATTATATTCCATTTCTTCCATATTCTGTAAATAGAGCCCCCTAAATCTTGCACATTGGAGCTTTAAGCACAGTTGTGCCTTTAGTTAAAGGCTAACCTCAAAATGCTAACATGCTGATGGTAAACAGGTATAATGTTTATCAAGTTCACCATCCTAGTTTTACGTTTTGGCATGCTAACATTTGCTAACTAGCCCTAAACACAAAGTACAGCAGAGTCTGAAGGAATGTCATTAGTTTAGTTTAGTTTAGTTAACAAGCTAGATGAAAATTTAAGACTCATAAAAGGGATTACTTCATCCTGAATGGAATAGGAATATCTGCAACACATTTCATGACAATGTATTCAGTAGCTGACAAAATGTGAGCCTCAAAGGGATCGCCAAAGTCAATAGAAGGATCTGAACACTACCAATGTCAAAATTGTAAGCCAATCCATCAGATAGTTAGTAGAAATTTCAGTCTGGGTCAAACTGGTGTCTCAGCCACTAGCTATGAAATACTGAATAATGTTACTATTTCAGGCCTCTGAAGGCCATCCAAATCAACCCATTTTCTTGGGTGATCATGAGCCTACACTTCATTTTATAGTGTCACAAGCCCTATAAGTTTTGAGCCACTGCCACAAAACCCAAAATCCGCACAAACAAAGGGGGAAGATGATGATTCCACACAGGAAGAACCAGGAGCGAGATCACACACACGTTACTGTGAGGCAAAATTGCAAATCAATGTTGATGTGATCTGGCATTAGAGGAGGGAAAATATGTGTGCTTCCAATGCAAACTATGCCATCAAGGCGTCACACGGGGGTTTTCCCAAATGTCATAAAAAATGCTGGCTACAGTGCAGGATACAAATACAAGAATTCATTTGGCAGGTTTGTACTAGAAACGTCGACTTTACCATAAGCTTTGAGTTTAAGGATAGTTAAATCCAAGTTTTCCCAGCAATGAGCAGATAGATTAGAGTTTGAACAAGTTAAATTTAGGCCTTGGCACATACCAATGTGAGATGAGAATACAATAGCCTTGCCCTCTTTTCTGGATTTGTCTCTTTGGATCTCAGAGCCCAGACTCAGGTACACTTCATTTGTTTATGGATATACAAACCCAGCAGAGATCTGATCATTTTGTGCAGTGTCTTCTCATGTGGCTGCTTTAATTGAGCAAATTTGCTCAGTCAAAATAATGTTTGAACAGTCCAACAAGTTTGAACGGTCCTAACAGAGAAGCGTGTGAAACATGCAACATTGTACTTTTTAGTCTGTACAGCTAGATTCACTCTTTTTGTGGCTGCTAAAAACCTTGAATAATCCATGAAAATGTATGCTTTGTTCAGGAAAAGTTGCTTGAGATTGTGCATTGTTAAAACTTCACATCTGAGAACTCTGCTAAATATTAAACACATGTGTATGATAAAACTTCATTATGAACAGCCTACAAAGTGCAATGACAGAAGTAATAGTACTGTACTACTGTAACATAATAATTAATTAATTTCAGGGTTCGACATTTTGAGGGATATATTGAAATATCTTATATTGATTAAAGCTAGCCTTGTTTGGGCTGAAGGTAAAATATCTGCATATAAGTACGTTTGAAGCTCACTAATTAAATGTAAAATATGTATGATTGTTATGGTTTTAGGTGAGAAATAACAAAGCCAGTATATTTCCCAAAATACTGACTATTTCTTTAAGCCAGATGAGTCCCATGAGCCAGATGGCAGTTGAACAGTTACTATTACTTGCTTTCTTTTTAGGTTAACTGCATTTTTTTCATAGGATGACACCAGAGGGAATAATCTATAAGAGCTTTATAAGGGCACAGACAAATGCAAACTCTTAACACGTGAGGTTTAAATCAATATAAAGTTCACACAAAGTTCTGAATCTTTGAGAGCGTCCAAAACTTCTTCTCATAGCTCCTCAGAACAACGTGATGGGATGGTTCACAAACATTAGCATTATTCCCATGGCAAGGTTTACTACCCTGTTAATTACTACGGCTTCTCAGAAATTTAAACAAGAAGAGACATATCAAGGGCAGTGCGGCAGAGTTTTAAGAATTTAGAATTATTTAAAAAAATAATAATTAAAAAAATTAAAAGTGAATAATCTTGGGCAAATCCTGTTTTTGTAGTATAAACAAGTTTTCTCTACAGTATGCATAAATATTTCCACCAACACTGATTAAAATCAGGATTTTTTAATTACTCGAGTGTGTCTGCTAACCTGCTGTTTTTTTGTTGTTGTTGTTCTTGTACTGTACATGAAGATGGGGTCCAGGGTATTAAACGACCCCCTGTGAATGCAGCAAAGAAAAAGGCTTTGAGTACACAAAGCAACAACTCTAAGTTACACCCACATGCTGCTGTTGCTTTCATCTAGCCACCTGTGGAGTGGGTGTGACCATCCTATCCACCAAATCTGTCAGATAGACCTGTTTCTTCTCACAGGCCATGTTTTGGGTGATGAAATCTGTTTTATGAATAGCTTTTGTTGTGTTGCGAGATTGTGTTATACTGTAGGCTCTTTTCCTCTTCCCACACAGTGATAAGAACAGTACATGTAGTTATATGAACAATCATTAAGTGGTGGTCATTTAGTATTGTGCTTTGCTAGAGAGGTAATAATGCTTAAAAAATTTAAACCAGGGAGGGAAAAAACATCCTTTCTTTATATGTGTGTTATGTTAAAAAGATAAGTTGTGCCTTTTTTTAAATTTCTTAGAATAAAATTAATTAATAATTAACAACTATAATACTGTTAAATGAAAAATAAAGAAATTGACACTAAGATGATGTACATTTATTGATAGAATATTATTGTGTTATTTTTCCAACTGTATAAAGTGCTATAAAGTTGCAAAGTCACTGCTTTTGATTACAGATTGACTGACATATATTCAGTGCTGATTTGAGCAATACAAAAAGCACAAACCAACAAGTCAACTGTACATCTACCGTTCTATCTTTCTGCAAAACATTGCTCCATCAAGCTAACTAGAACCAGAGGCAGTAACATGGGTCAGAGGTGTGTAGGTGTGTGTGGGAGATGTCAGTTTGCAACAACATTTCCAACTTTGCTTTGCTTCCAAAGGTTCAAATATATGTGGCCTGTTGCCCGAGATACCAACATCTAACACCTCTTCTGGCAGGTGTGCAAAGATAACGATCCTCAGAAGTTACAATCACTGTCCTGATCTGTTTATAATTTAAGTTAACTGCTAAGCAAGTTAGCTCAGTCCATACTGCCCAGACCTGCCCAGCACCAAGAGAGTGCTGTCCACTAGCACACAAGCTTTGGACTGCTGGTAAGAGGAGGTTTTCAGGCCTGGATAAGCAGAGCCAATGTGGTGCCAGAACCCGAGCCAGGTGAGCAGGAAACAGAATTGAGCCAAAGAGGACGTTGATGGAAGAAGCTAAGAATAAAAGGAGAGAGTGTTTGAGCGAGAGGCCACCAGCCAAGCAAGTCTCGAAGTGGCTTGGTTGTTGGCAAGAACTTCACGAAATAAAAAGCTGCAAGACAGACGCTGAGCTGGGCTTCTTGCTGTTGGACTAGTAAAGGTCTTTTCATACGGGAGTGACTCTCTGCATACCCGCTCAGCATGGATCTGAGCTCTCGCTGCATGTAAAGAAAGACAAATCTAAATTTTGACATGACGATAGTGCTTTATGGAAAGTCAGGGATTATAAAAGTTTAACCAGAGTCAGTATGATACATATTCTGGAGACCAAATGTAATCACAGTCAATTCAATAGATTTTAAGATCAGTCTGGACTAAAGGTGGTTTGTTAGCTAAAGAATTTGCCAGGAGACTAGCCCCTTTTTAATGCGTCTGAGGTTATTATGTAACATAAATGTGGTGAACTGTGTTTTCCAGTTGTTAGTATAGTGTAAGCTTTAGCATTCCCCCTAGATACCGTGCTAAATAACCAAACTAGACCTGGACAGGTAGTTCAAGTCTTGCCCATTCTTGGTATTGGCAGATGGTAGACACACAGACAGACCTGACTGCACACCCAGGGGTGTGAGTGTTGGATTAGCTAAGGCACGCATACATGAGGGGCTAACACACCGCTATTCATCAACAGTTCAACAAGTGTTTCTAAGAAACCCTCCCATTGGTGTAACCATCAATGGGCCACAATGATAATAATAGAACCAGTTTAACATGCCTTAAAAAGAATTGGGGAGGAAGCCAACATTGCTCAAAAGAAAGAGGTGAAGACAGAGAAAAGGAAAGGTGAGAATAAAAGAGAGATGTCATGAGACTGAAAGTGATGAACTGAAAATGTCTCAGCACAGTCTGGGTTGGACTGATTTACCCTTGACCCACAGAAAGTTGCAGAAAGTTGCACAGATTCCTCCTTTTTGATTTTTCCCACGGAAAATTTGGAAGAAAAGGAGCACATGTGGCAACACAAAAGAAAGGAACCACAAGTGAACCTGTTTTCAGAGTTTAATAGAGCATAACAGGAAGAGTGCTTAAATATCACAATTCAAACCTTTGCATTTAACGTCTCAGAAGGTATCAGGCACCTGCACTGTGTGCAAGGGAAGTTCTGCTTTGAAGGTAGTGCAGGAAACTTTTCTTGAATAGGTGTGCTCTGCGCACGAGCCGTGGCCATGGTCACCATGGAGACAGTGGAGTATAACACTGCCTGGATAGGTGGAACTGGAACAACCAGGTTTGCGTCTCATGCCAAATCTATGTTTTATAACTACAATGGTTATCATTGCTCAATCACCCCTCCGGCTGTTCTAAAGTGGCATAAATAGTAAACCAGAAGCAGCCAATGACTGTCCAATCAAAAGAGCAGTTCAACTTTTTAGGAAATGCTATTACTCATTTTGTGGTCAAGAGTTAGATAAGAAGATTAATTCCACCCATGCTATTTAACCAGTTATTCTCTCAACTTTAACAAAATTTTCCACTTTAACCAGTGGTTTCAACCAGAAGGAAGACAAACTGCAACTTGATTTCATTCTAAAGACAACGTCAGTTGTAATTACTTTTAAAACACTTAGCGGGATCATAACAG
This sequence comes from Larimichthys crocea, assembly GCF_000972845.2. Lineage (NCBI taxonomy): Eukaryota > Metazoa > Chordata > Actinopteri > Sciaenidae > Larimichthys > Larimichthys crocea. The sequence continues at coordinate 10,776,642 of NC_040019.1, forward strand.
TGGAGTCAGCAGGAATTTCTGACAGGGTGGCACAAAAGTCTACCATACATTAGCATACTGTAGCAAAATTAATGACAGTAAAATGCTGGATTTGTGGCTTCTTTGTCTTTTACCACTCATGGACTGGAGTGTTAGGCCTCTTCTATATTCAGTGTATATTACCATTTTCTGTACCAAAGCCTTTATATAAAATCTGACACGACACCGCCAAACCTCCACAAATTGACTGCATGTCCTGCCAAGTACTCCAAATGTAGTAAATGCAGATATATTTCGCAACCAAAGAGAGCTTTATTTACTGAGGGCTTCCTTCAATAAAGACACTTAAACATTTGGTTCTAGAAATATTTGTACTCACCCTCGTTTTAGGCAAAATGATCTCATTTCAGGAATGTCTTGCCCATTTAATCAAAATATTAGCAGATTGTAAACAACACTAAGAGTCTACAGCAATACTAATGGCTCTGCTCTTAACTAAAGCTTTGCACTAGATGCACATTTTAGTTCGGTGTGTTAGCATGCTGACATTTTCTATTTAGCTCTAAAGGCAAATTATTTCTGAGGCTGATAGATGATCACCTGCATTAGTATTGTAGTGCTGTAGTTATTAGTACTAAATTTTCCCTCAGCATATCTGAGGGAAGGCTGTAGCTTAGAGGTCATCCACTAATCAAAATATCTGTGTTTCTGGTTCACATATATAAGTGTCCTTGGGTACGACACTGAACCACAAATTGCTCTCAAAGGCTGTGTGAGTGTATGTGTGTGAGTGAACATTAGTTACTCTTTCTGATGAACACTTGGCACCTTGCATTGTAGCCGCACCTCCTGCCATCCGTATATACTTACACACATACTTGCCAATCTTGAACCCTCAAAAATAGAGATGATTATGAAACAAAAGTTGGTCTTGTTGAGTTTCAGCCACAGAATTTTTACATTGAATACTTTTATTATTCATTCCCAGAAAAGGATACAGAATGATTTGCCCCTCTGGTATAAACTGATCAGTCATTCATTTCATTTTTTGCATTTTTGATCCTGCCCTTAGAGAGTCTGTGCATGCCACTGCCTGACATGACAGCCACAGTAACAACAGCAACAGAGGGTTGCAGTTCCATTTGCAAATGTCAATACTTTTCATTCACTTAAAAGTGCCGATGTAAATAAAAAGGTCTGCGGATCATGAGAGTCATTAGGCTTCATAATTTGGTAACCATGCATATCTGTGCCACATATCATGGCAATTCACATCATTGTTGTTGAGACCAAAGTGATGGACCAAATAACCAACATATAGCCACAGCGCTAGCATGGCTGAAAATATCTTCAAAGTCACCACATGAATTAAGTCATTTAAAAAAAAAAAAAACTCTCTGTATCTACTGAAGTACCTGTAGTAGAATCGCTTTATTGAATAAATTGTTGCCATAGTGTGAGAAACACTGAGCAATTAGACTAACGTGTAAGTGCCTGCCTGTGCTTGTTGTTTCATTTAGGTATTGTCAGTCTAAATTATCCAACTTATGTTAAACTAAGAAGCGAAGCGTCTAATTAGTTAACAAGTGGGAGAGAGCAAGAGACACACAATGAGAGAAAAGAAGGGACAGAAGAGAAAGGTGGAGAAGAGTTCGTGTGAACCAGTCTTGCCACTTCAGGGGCGTAACGCTGGTGCTGTTTTAGTGAGAACTGTCGGCACTGCCCATCTTTCAACCCCCTCCACCCGTATTTCACCATATCCATTCCTACTTCCCCCACCTCTCTTCCTCTTTCTTTCTCTCTCCGTCTCTCCATCCCCTCCCTTTCTTCCAGCCAGCCCCACCACAAAGCCCCACCCACAGCATGAGAAGACAGGGAGAGGAATATGATCTAACCACACTCCCTGAGATATTACCTCAGCAGCCACCCCCACCCCCCTACACACACATGAACACACACAAACATACACTCCTACCTTCCCCTCTGTCATACCCATACCCATGCACTTCACTCCCCCTCTCCCACCCCACCCCCAGCGTTCCCTTCCCTTGCTCCCCCTGATCTCCTCCTCGTCCTCCACTCCCTACAACACTGCTGCCAGGCCGTAATGTTTTTCTTAGCCTCTCCTACACAGTTTTCACACAGTTTCCCTCTCCCTCAACATACAGCAACATCCCACACACCCTGGGCCCAGCTGACCCACTGAGAGAGGAGGTGGGAGAGCTTTGGGTGGGCAATAACGCCATCACTGAGGGACAGGCAGTGTGGCTGTTTCACTAAAAAGATGACTCGTGAAGATTTTTAATCAGAAGGAACACCATTTCATGCTCATCCTCTTCACTTTCAATGAATTAAATTAATGTGGGCTTTCACAAAGCATCTTTCTGAGGTTACAATCCCTCTGCTGGCCCACATTTTCTTTGCTCTGCTTCTTGCATGCTGTTTTTGCAGCAGTCTTGTCGAGGGCTGTGATGATGTGGGGGTGACAAGATGTGGTGTAGGATTCATTCCTCTCCAGAAAGAGAGAGTGAAAGACAGCTTTAAAGGTTACAGTGTGTGCTATCAGCAGGTCTCGATACCTGCCATCAGTGGTTTTTCTTTTTGTTTTCCATTTAGCAGAAACATTCCTCTGTAGAGCGCAGTAGATACACCCCCCTGGTGGAGATGGGACAACAACAGAAAAAGTAGCTCATAAAAAAGTTATTTATGTTTTTTTTGGTGTCATACTAAAGGTTTAGATTATTCCACATGGGATTACCAGACACCACAATATATTGAACATCTAAAATAACAAAGCATCTTATGGTAAAACTAATCCAGAAGAAAAATACCAATAATAATACACATCCCCATACTTTAAAGTAACACGTTCTGAATACCAGAAGAAAGAAAAGTAATGTCACAGTGCTACTTATCACTTATATATTCTGTCAAGAGTAAACTCAGTCTTTGTGCAAATATTTAGACAAGACCAAAGGCCAAATCATACTTTGTGTGTCTGCAAGAGTCTGCTCTGAACAGCATGATGTAAATTCCGTCACCCGCCTGTGTTCACTGACGCTACAGTCAGGCTAGTGGCTCTGTGAAGCTGTACTTATCATCAGTCTTAGCCTTGTTAATTAGCACTAAACACAAAGGAAAGCTGATTCATTTTGCAGGTATTTTGATCATCAACCAAATTATTGGACAAATTATATTTGTTGAGACATTTTTAGTGAAAACCCCAAACGTGAGCCTCGTGATGCTACTAGAGATACCATTAGTGATTAGGATACATCATCTGGGAACTATGAATGTCTATAGAAACTTTGTGCCATTCCACCTTGTTTGATAATTCACTGGAGAAGTGGAAATGTTGCCTTTGTCAAATGGAAATTCAGTTATCTCACTACACAAAAAATCAGTGGGGTACAATTAAAGACAAATCTGCTGTTTCAATCTCAACTAAAAACATATTGTTGAATATGTTCATATTATGCAGCATACAGTGCTGGTTCCTCAAAGGTCAGATTCCACCACGCAGCTGTCTAATTAACCGCTGGCCCAAATCTACAGCCAAGAGTGGCTGTATTAAAAATGTTTTATTTAGACTCCAAAAAAATGTGATGCTTTGCTCACCAAACATAACTGCATAGTTTCGAGCAGCCAATTTGGGCAGCTGATTTTATGAAGTTAGATGAAGTATTCTTAAATGAGAGCAAAATAAAACGCAAAAAGTAATTCATGATTTTCATTTCTACGTAAATTTCTCTCTGTTTGTAGACTAAAAATTGCATTTCTATATGAAAGCTGTCCCTAAAAACTGTCCATCATGTTATGTCATCATGGTTTGTGATGATTATTTCAACCTGTTTTGAATGCTTTTGCTGATTTTGATTGGGTGTTTCAGTATAGCCACACATTCTTCAGCTAAAATACTCTGAATGTACATAGTGTAGGGCGACCTCAGGTCTCAGGGGAATATAACAAAAAGAGAGGCAGAGAGTAAAAGAAGGATACAGCTCTCCTTCGTGATTACTTGTTTACAGTTTTCCAGATTGAGCCAGTCACATGCAGGACAATATAAAAGTATATTCAGTGAATGATAATAATCCCCCTGGTCTATCAATATCCACATAATCATTATGGCCAGCAGAGAGGAGAGGGCGCTGGTCAGTAGAGGATTGTGGGTTTTGCAGTTCAGAGCAGCTAAAATAGGCATGCCACTGGTGGGGCATGTGACTACAGGGTCCAGCGGAGCTCAAGAGCATCCTGGCAGGGTTGATGAAACCACACGCTGACACAAATGACTGGCCTCGATGCCTTTCATCTCAACGGGGAATCAGAGGCCCTGGTCAGAAACAAGCAGGCAGTTATAGGCCACAAAAGCACAAGTTATGGGTGTCAAGCCGTACTAGTGAGAAGGAAAACACACACTGCTGAAAGGACAGGAAATGTTTTATTTAAACATCTTCATGGTAGTTTGATTGAGGAAGATGCTTGAGATTTATTGAGCTGTACGGTAGTGACTGGTTTTGTCATCAGTTAATCAAATGAGATTTGGATTCTACGTTCTAGAATTGAATTCTTTTTTTTTTTAATTGGATATGCTGAGAATTTTGTGAAATATGCTTATTAGTTTTCCAGCTGAGAGAAGATGAGGTACTCAATGTAGAAACACGGCCCCTGTGAGTATTTTTTTTTATATATTTGTTTTTCATTTAAAATTTCCCTTCCTTGTGTGAACACTGTGGGTGACTGTCCTTCACAATGGAAGCCAATGTTTATTGTGTGACTGGTTCCGAGTGCAGAGTTAAACAACCGATAAAGACGCAATTGTTTGTGTGTGCGTGCGTGTGCGTGTGCAACATGGGAACGTTATTTGCTTGCGTGCGATGGTTGTGCACACCTGCAGGTGTTTGTGCTCCTGTGTGTATCAGCATGTGCTTTCGCATGTGCATGCTGCCTCACGCTGGAGCCCCCTCACTGGGCGGCAACAGGGCTGAGGTAACATCGCACATTTCTGTCTTTCTTTCTTTCTCTCTCTCTCTCTCTCTCTCTCTCTTTTTGATCATATATATAGCTGGAAGTAAAAAGCTCTCATAGCTACTGTGGTTTTTTTAGTGTTGCCAGGTCAACCTGCCCACTCTACACTCAACAGCGCTGGAATGGGATGGGTTGAGCAGGGGAAGAGGTGAGAGAGGAGAAGTGGGAATGATAGAAAGAATTTGGGGAGGGATAAATGATGGCAGGCAGGTGATCCAAGGGAGGGATAGTAAGAGTAAGAGAGTAAGAGTAAGGTGGAGGAGGAAGATGAAGTAGGAAGAGAAAGGAAAGGGTGAAAGACACTCAGAGTGAAAAATAATCAAGACAGGAGAGAAAGTGATGCATTAAGGAGAATTATGATGATGAAGATGAAACAGGGGATGATGCAGGCCACTATGAGATGGATGATAATGAGGTTTTTTACCTCCATATTAGCTCCTTTCGCTCTATAACCCCAGCACTTCGCTCCCTTTTAACTGTCAGACAGCGCTGTCCTGGCATACCCTCTATCCACTTATTTTACATGAGATAAAATGTGTGTCTGCGTGCATGTGTTCATGCATGTCACTGTGCAATGTGTGCATGTGTGTGTGTGTGTGCGTGCGTGTGCGTGAGTGTGTGTGTGTGTTTGCAGTGCCCCGGCCTGCCAGCTGCCAGTGTGTAGCACTCAATCCAGCAAAGGCGAAGCCTAATTACAGACGCATGGCTACAGATTTAGCCGGCATGCTAACCATAACGGAGGAGGCAGCAGGGAGGGGATCGCTTGGAAAAGTCACGGCTGGACGGGAGCTTCACAAGAGCGGACCACAGGGACAAGGGAGGGGGGGTACTCTATTTCAGGATCCGCTGCTCTCATTATTTATCATAGTAGAAGTCTCGGAAAGAAGAAGCAACCTACAATTGCCTGCACCCATTGGCGCAAATGGGTAGAAGCTAAACAAACCCCCACCCCGCCCACGCCCTCCCACCCGAGTCATGCATGCAAACTGTTGGAAACATGAAACAAAACAAGCGCACAACAGAATTTCCCTCGTTTTCATGCGCCAACATTGCCATAACTGTACTTTTAACGCACTTGTCTCCACCAATGTAACACCCGGGGAGAGCAGGGTGACACAGAAAGCATACTACTCATTACAGCGATAGATTCCTGCTCGTGTCTAGCATATACTAAGCGAGATGGAAAGTTTTCCAGGTTGTCAAGCTAAAACTCTGCATGCAAGTGTGTGCATGTACTGTACGTATGTATGCAAGTGTGTATGTGTGTGTGTGTGTGACGGACAGTTTGTGAAACCAGGGAGGGTTGGCAGTTAAACTCTGAGCTCACCCACGACTCTACCACTTCCACCCACAGTGTCCTCTATACAGCTGCTCTCACTGAGCCAAACTCACACTTCATCCTCATCCCTCTCTCTTTTTCTCTTTGTGCTTCTCTCTATCACTCCCTCCCTCCCCTCATCAATCCATCCATCCATCCGTCCGTCCATGCATCTAGCTATCCATCTTTTCTTAATTTTTCTCTTTCCTCTACATCTAATATTTCCTTCTCCTTCCCTCCATCTGTCTCTATTTTTCTCCGTTGCTACCCTCTACCCACCTCTTTCAGTGTATTCCTTTTTATGCAATCTTTTACCATTGGCAAGTCTTTTGCTTACTATTTCAAACTTTTGGGACTTTTGACACAACCTTTCCTGTTTCACAGTCTCCGCGTAGGAATAATTATTTCACATTCGGATAATCAAATTGAGGATCTGCTTATATGATATGAAGATTGAGAAGGTCACAAAACAGAGCTGGCAAAACTGTAACTGTAAAAAAAAAAAAAGTTTCTGCAGAAGTACAGTTGCATTTACATTCAGAATCCAGTGTCTTAATCAGAGTCCAAAGTTACAGTATTCTGAACGCCATCAAATTCTTATTTAGCACTTCATCGTGTTCGTTCAATTACTGTATAAATAATCCATCAGCCATTTGTACGAAACGATGACTCAGCGCTGAAAAAGAAAAAGTCATCCACAAGAACAGAGGAGCTGAGTCACACAACAACAGCTCATGCTCAAAACCAACTCAGTGTTTGTGCTCTGTTTATCATGGATTAGTTAAGCAGAAGTCTCACGGTGTTATCGTGATCACTCTTTCATTGACGAAAAGAGGAGCTTGCTTTTAGAGTTGCATACATTTCTCCGAGACTCCCCGAACTAGATCTGCTGACGCAGCTTCAACACTCCCCATCAGCTTTATAATAAATGTCCATGAAGTAGCGGCTGTCCTCCTGAAGCTGCCAAACAAAATTGACAAAATTGGCTCTTTTTTGGATATGGCAAGAACAATTGTGGTGATAGTGGTGGGTGCCAATTTTGTTGTGTGCCCTTAAAGCAATTTTCGTCATTTAAAAATAGGCTTCACTCCCCTTCAACCTGCACACACAGGTAGACGCACACATACACACACTCACATACACACATGCAGACACGCTGAGGCCGATTAAAGGTTTACATGGTGTGTCTAATGGTTTTGTGCTTTGCACTCGCTGCAATTGGAAAATTTAGTCCTTCTAACAAAGTGCAGAAGGGTTTGGCACATTTAAAACAAAGACACAATTGCATTGTAGACTTTTAGCTGCATCCTAAAAATATATAAAATATGTTTTCTATCTTTGAAATGCAGAATTAAAAGACTCGGTTCTGTGCAAGGAAGCTTATATACACAGATAAGTATGTGCAGTACTCAGAAGTACTCATATATCTTATGTAAAAATGCATTCTGTATGGCATTCAAAAGTAAAATAACAAATCTATGCTAATTTTTCTTTTTTTTCTAATCTTTTTTCTAATCTTTTTCCTTTCAGGGAGTTTTACCTGTTTGGGCCTCAAACAGTTGCACAGTTGAAATGAAACCATGGTGAAGGTTGAGAGGGGAAATGTCTCCTTTAGAACTCACTGTGCACACTGCTTTTTGTAAGAGGTCACAAGTTTTAAAGGTTGAGTGCTGTTTTGATCTTTAATAAGGTATTTTATAAACTGATAAACCTTTTTTTTTTCATCTGAAAAGTGGCTAGAGCAGGGAAAAAATATATTTTTTTAAATTAAAAAAAGAAAGAAAGAAAGAAAGAAAGAAAGAAAGAAAGAAAGAAAGAAAGAAAGAAACATTGTGTGTTTAATTTACATGTGATGGTGGCTCATACGGTTTTGCATGCATGCTTTCATATTTGTAGACAGTTACTGCACATTGCATGTGTTTTACAGTAATACAGTGAAAGGAAGGCATTAGATTAACTGCAAAAGCAAAATTAGAAAGAGGGACACACACACCACAGCCATGTGAACCTCGTCCCTAAACCCACCTTCTTAGGACCCTGGTGTTGCTGACAAAATGTGAAAAACAGCGAGGGCAAAAATATAAAACTGAAACTAATAAGTTGCAGATAATGAAGATAAGTCTTAACCCCAAACCTCACCTTGAAAAGCAACGCCCACCACTGGTTTGAGCGCCAGCATGCTGGCAGTGCAGTATGGGAAATGAGGAGTGGGTGGGTGTGTGACCTGACGACCTATCAACAACTCGCTTAGGGCCCACCATAAACATCTCCCTGTGCTCAGCTCCAGCTCAATCGATCGCCCTCATTTTCACATACACAGAAGGAAGTTGCAAGACGTGTGTGAACTGGGGGAGGTGGAAAGGAAACTGCATCGCAGATGGTTGTTATGTTTCTTGAACACTCAACAGTTTACTCACCTTCTGGGCTTGTTATCAGTCTTACATGGTAATTATGAAAGAGAGGACATGAGCTTATGTCTCGTTAGTGGACATATTTAACCTTATGGTTAATGTGGTTGAGGAGATCTAAAAAGCACATTTCTGCATTCAAATCATGCAGTATTATGTTATTTTTTCACATTAGAATTCAGGTTTAACATTCGGTAGCCAGTAGAGGTATATGTTGCACACACACCATCCAAATTAGTTGAGGATAATAATGAGTCTAGTTTTATGACATCATCAGGTCTAGGTCATCAGTGAGCTTCAGGCATAAAATAATTACATGTATCATTTACTGAAATGTGCAAACACAACATTTATACAGTGGTTATATAAAATTGGTTATGGCAGTTCTTTACTTTTCCCCTTTGTGTGTGTCAGCCCAGATTAACATTAATTAAGTAATTTTTTCTTTATTTCTTTATTATTTTTTTTCTTTTTCTTTATTTTTATTAGTAGCATTTATATGAGTTGAGATAACACAAAACAAGTGCAGTGAAAAGTAATGCTTGTGCCCCGACAAGGCAGAGTGAATGCGCATCAAGATTACGCTGAAGCCTCCAGAAGAGGTTAGGGAACATCCATCTTTGACTGTTCAAGGTCACGAGGAGCCTGATCCTCTCCCAGCATGCACTGGGCAAGAGGCAGGAAAAACACCCTGGACAGGTCATCAGTCCATCCTACGTCTTAAAGAAGCATGGAACAGTCGACGAGCTCGACTGAGACGCCTGAAGATGTCAGCCCACGATCACGCACGTCATGTGCTGTCAGGTAGCTTGGCAGTTCGACAGATGGTACTGGTATTTCACCCTTGCTAATTACAAAACTCGCACTCAGCAGGGTGGCTCAGTGTTTGCAGAGATGATCCTTCAACCAGAGCAGCAGAGTTCAAACAGCCTCAGCGATGCCGTTCTGTAACTGAGTCTGAAGTTGAATATATCTGGATTAAATTACTTGGTTTGGGACTACGCGTCATCTGTACGTGTATGTCATGTTAGACAGTTTTTCTGGAAGGTGGGTGATGTTGGATCACAGAGGTGGCTGGATACTTACACACATAGATAAGAAATTCTCATAAATGTCACCCATGAGTCATAGGGGACTGATGAGAATCAGCAGGTGTTTCACAACTCTCATTTTGGGCTCAAGAAAAAAATATTATCATTATTATTATTATTTTAAAAACCCACTTTAATTTTGCTTTTGTGAAACAGGATTTAATCCTATTCTGAAGGAATGTCTTGTTAAGAATTCATTTTAATAACCATTTTAATCAAAGAGATTAAATGGTTCACATCCTCCATTTCACTCCAGTGCAATTTAGATTTTAAAGGCTGGTAATTTTATACCTTTTACTCCACCTCACTTCAGAGGGAGATATCATACTGTCTAGTCTACTTATTTATATACTGGCTGTATTTACAAATCTGTCTGCGAAGCAATTCTGTGAAGGTTTTCACACTTTTGCAGAGAGTAGAATCAGTACTTCCCCTATAAGGTCTGAGGTTGGGCCTTGCTCATATCAGATGTCAACATCTTGAAGTCAGTGATGTTCTTTTCTTGAGTCTGATGATGCCGTTATCGCAGCGGGTTAGCCATTACGTGCTTACAGTCCACGAGAGAATATATCCTCTGATTTGAGTGCAAGATAGAAGAAAAGACAGTGAAGGGTTTCATGCGTTGTGCTCTCTGGTATCTTTTTTTTTTTTTTTTCTTTCCATTGGACAATTGTTGTATTAGACTGCACTGGTCTAGATGTAGCTAGATTTTCAGAGGGAGTAAAAGTAAAGCAAACAATAACTTAATAACATCCATGATAGGATTTAGATAAACTAAGCAGCAATGCTTTGGAAAGGTTTTTACAATTAACAGCAACACAAATAAAGTAACTTCCCAAAGGAGCTATTTACTCAGATTGTCATTTCAGTCTAGTTTCTATGAATGTATTTATGTCAGCTAACATTGTCCCATAAATGTGAACACGTGTTGTTAAGTTTAAGAAATGTAAAGGGGGTTATGTTAAGCTGTGAGACTGAAACAAGAAAATGACAGCGTCAGTAGTTTCAGAAGAGCAAACAAACAACCACAACATTAGGTTTACATTCAGGTGACAAGGAGGCTGTCAGAACTATGACTCTTGTCTGTCAAGAGAAAAGAAGGAAGCCAGGAGGTTAGGGTAATGTTATTATAGAGTTTCAAAGTCTGCACAGGGAGGTCAAGGTAGGGATAAATGCCTTTTAATTGTTTAATTTGCCACAGTTTTGTTTTTAAAATGAAACATAATTTATGGAGAAAAAAAAATCTTGGAGGTTTTATTAAAATAATTATGTTCTATCAAGAAGAAGAAATTTAAAATCACAGAAGAACCTTCAACCATTTGACTAGTGACTAGAAGTTCAGAGACAAATATAGAAATGTAACGGGTGGGAAAAAAGAGTGGGCTGTGTAAGGTGAATAGGTGTGATCACACCCTGAGTCATTTGAAAAATGAGATGGCCTGTAATGGATGCAGATAATGAAGAAGCACTGCTGTGTCTGGACTTCACGTGTGTGCTCGTATGAGGAGAATGGGGAAAGCTGAACACAGAAAAGCTGAGGACAAAGGAAGGAAGGAAGGAAGGAAGGAAGGAAGGAAGGAAGGAAGGAAGGAAGGAAGGAAGGAAGGAAGGAAGGAAGGAAAGAAGGAAAGAAGGAAAGAAAGAAGGGGCATCATGCTGGATGAGGTGTGAAAACAACTAAACTGAGGCTGATGTGCAACTCTGCCGTGATAAAGACAAAAAGTGCAATATTGACCAGGACAGGTGAGGCTGTTGTATTTACTGTTGCTGCTATGAATGCTGGGAAAGTGATTTGAAAATGAGCTGAATTACAAGTAGAGGCACCCAAAGAACAAGAGCCATGTTTGTGAAACAGTGTGGAGCATGGCAGACCAGCTTAGAGTATTCTGGGATGGAGTGATAGAGAGACAGCCTGGAGAGTGAGTGGCAGGGAAGGCTGAGAAAACAGGGAGGAGGGAGTAGTGGTGGAAAGTAACTGTTCCACCAGAGCAGGGACGTCTCCTTGTCTACCTTCAAAAAACACGTAAAGAGACCCAGCTCTTCAGACAGTACCTCTGCTCTTAGCACTACCAACAAATGGACATGCTAAATCTAATCCCCTCTAGAACTGTCACAGTACTTATTGCTGCTGTACCTTGACACTACCTTGTCACTTTGGATAAAAGTGTCAGCTATATGACTAAATATAAGTAAATATAAGTAAATATAAGTACTGTAGCTAAGTAAAGGAAGGAATCTGAGTACAAAAATGTCATTGCGAATGACTGCTTCACTGTAAGTGTTGTGCACATCTCAAACAAAGAACTTGAAACTTAAATATAAAAAGGGTCAGATGTATGCTGCTTTATACTTTTGCTCCATTACATTTATAATTACTGTAAGTTGCTTTAGATGAAACCGTTAGCAAAATACACGCAATACATGTTTGAGGGAATAATTGTACTTTGATTTTATTTCAAATATATAATCAATTCATAAAATATGATACATTATTACAGATTAAACTTTGCAGTAGTATATGTAGTGTAGTATTTATGCAGCTTACACAGTAATACAATAATCATGAGCCAATAATACAATACAATACATTTTATAGATGATGCATATCCAATGTGGGATGGGCCAAATGTTTTTAAAGTAAAATATGCTATTGTACATTGAAGAGCAGGACCACACCTCCAACATTCCTATAAACACCTTCCTAATCCTCTCCACCTCTTACACTCATATATTCTCTCCTGTGCACCCCATTTCTTTCTCCTCTTTCTCCTTCTCTTACCTTCTCTCCATACGGTCATGAGGGGGTCCGTCGCTACTCACAGATGCTTCTCAACAAGGCAGAAACAGAGTGAAGAAGGAAGAGTTCAAGCTTCACTCAAAACCATTTAAACATATCCAGTTGAAGTACGATGTATAATGCCACATTCTAATTCAGAGGATGTTATTTTTGCTTAAGATGAGAAAAACAGAGCCATTCATCCACTTTATGAGTCTTTGGAAATGCATATACATGTGGCTATAGCATATGTGACTTATACATGTGACTGCTTTCTCTGACAAATGCCACACAATAGGTAGCTTTAAGAATAGATTACATTCTCCTGTCTTCTACCCACTCAGCCAGTATATATGAGTGACAGCTGAAAGAGTTTTTCTCAGCTGGTAAGAAATTAACATGAAGTCTATAAGTGTGTTTTCCTGGAACTGCCTACTGAGATACACAGAATTTAAAAGTTTATTGGTTTATTGCATAAAAGTTACCAATCTGAAGACATGTGTATTGTACGTACTGTACACCAGTTAGTCCATACATTTTACTGGTCCACACATTTCCTCTGTGCCTGCTCTGGTCATAGCTGCTGTTGTGTGGTGCGAACAAACTCTAATCAGCTTACTTCCTTGGGCATCAGCCTCTGGCCAACGGCACAAAAGGCCACACTGGGACCACCAAAACCCTTCCTGGGCCTCTCGCTACCCCATTAAATACCACAAACACATCAACCGACACACACACAATTGCATGCTCGCACACACATACAGAACACTGTCACACATACATTTTTGTAGTAACATACTGCTGGATCTGGATTCTGGATTTGGACTTTTCTATTTACTTTGACAGGTCAGGTCATATTGTTTGTTAAATACTTAAAATAGTATAGTTTTATTTTTACCTCCAATCATTAGCCTGAACATGAAAATATGGACCCAAACATCATATTAAATACTGTGTTGTTATAATCAGTTACATTACCTTTACTGAGTACTGCACAATTTGAGGTACCTGCACTTGAGTATTGTCTTTTAATACCACTTTACATGTATACTCTGCTGCACTTCACAGGCAAATATTGTACTTTTTACTTCACTACATTTATTTGTTCATTTACAAATTAACATTTTAGCACGCAACGCAAGAGAAGAGTAAGTTTCATGGTTCCAGCGTTTAAAAAATGTGAGGATTTGCTTCTGTTTTAACATATTGTTAATAATTTGTGCACAGACAAAAAATCTTATTTTATTTTTTTTTTTAATAATTTTTTGGGGGAGTTGTTTTGTTTTTGTTTTTTGTTTTTTTAGATAGAGGCTGTAGAGACAGAAGAGAGAGGGGATGACATGCAGCACAGGGGCCGCAGGCTGGAATCAGGCCACTGCGGTAAGGACTCAGGGTTGGTACATTGAGTACACTCAGTAATGAAATAATTAGTCGATCAATGGACTGTTAAAAAATTAGCTCCACTGTAAAATCCTGCTTTTACACTGACGCATCAGTAAAATAATTTCATGATAATAATATAAAATAGCATAATAGTCACATGGGCCATTGTTCTGCTTTGAGTATTTTTATTGTTGATACTTTAAGTACATTTTCTTTTTGCTTTTACATGTAAAGGAGCATTTTTCCTCTATGGTTATAGTACTTTTACTTACTGTAAGTAAATGATCTGAATATTTCCACAAGTGCCTTAACTGTACAGTATTGATCTATGAAAACTACTCTTTATTGTGAATTGTCCCTGTGGTGATAATAACACTCAGACGATTCAACTCCATATTACCAACACATTTTGATGCACGACAGGTCTCCTTACCAGACTCATCTCTGTTAGTGATTTCATTACCGAGAAGGTGAAGCACGATTATAATACAAAGAAGTGGTCTGATAGGTATCGTATGTTCTGTCCTGAACAATCTGATGATGTTTCATCAGGTTCTCCAATAAACACCTGCATGTTTTGATATTTATAAAACTGAGATAATGCTTTTTGTGTGTGTGTTCATCAACATCAGTAGAACACCCAGTGCGAGTTTTGCTATCTGTTGCATTTTTGTATAGATGAAAAGTTTCTGGGTCAGTACTGTGGGTAGACCATGTCAGGCCATGGTGAGGAGGACGTTTCCACTCCGTGTCTGAGTCACACACTGATGGCAAAGATCAGACGGATGCGTACAGTGCATGATGACCCCTTTAGATTAGAAAATATCATTGTGTTTGTGCGTTTGTGTCCGTACTTTCCTAATTTCTTTAATCTTTGAGCTTTGAAACTGAAATTTGCTCAGAAATCACTGCAAATATCCTGCAGCGTAATTATTTGAAAGTTGTAACGTTTAAGAAAGGGTTTAACTGATGCAACATCTGTGTGGGTGTGCAAAAATGATCAATTCGTAATATCACTTCAGTTTAACGGCCACACAGACAGTTGAAAGGCAGAGTTTGTTAGCCGTTGCTTTGTCATATCTAAAGGTGACATGATTTGAGCACTCTGTTTACTACCCGATACCTTTATACATTATACATCCTGATTTGAATCATGCAGTAAAGTATGGAGTCGGTTATCACATTTGGATCCATGAAGACAGACAGAAGACGCTAGTCGTGTTCATCATGTGTAAGGAATAAATTCTCTGCTTAATTTTATTAACATATTTTTTTTAATATTTATTTTTCTTTATCTCTTTATTGTTTGTGTTTAATACTGCTTTAACCTTATATACAAGCCTGTTTTATTTGTTTAATGTCTATTAAATGTACATGAATATATTTTTATATCAATGAATGACACAATATGACATAATGGTTCCACATTCCATTTTAAAATATAAACTTTAACACCCAAATAGTGACTGTTGTAAAGGGTAGAGAAACATTTTGTATCACCATTTTTAGGTTATTGACTTTATGCCTTTTTAGAAAATTGTTTTGTCTTTTAACTTGCTGTCTACACACAAAGTGGGCATGTGTCGTGTTGTGTAAATTGAAATCTGCTGTTTGTGGATACATTTTAGCAAATATCTGACCACATTCACAATAATGATAATAATATGCAGGGTTAAGAACTACCAGTGCTATAGGAAAATAGCAATCTGACAAACACTATTTAGGCAGTGGTGCGAATTAGATTTGTTGTCCCACACAGCGCTGTGTTTAAAAAATATGATATCATAACAGTGTGGGCGTTCAAAACGTGCACTAATATAATATTTCTTCATCCAAAACACAAGCGACACAGTGGAGACTGATTTGGTTTGTTGCACTATTACACTACACAGTACTGTTTTCCATGACATGGGCTTATTATTGTACACCAAGCTATTTTTATTATTATTTAATTATTCATAATATATTATATTACATGCTTATAAACCATATTCCAGACCAGCAATGCAAAAATCATCTGGTTTAAGTGACCGTTTGTGAAGAATGCAAATAATGTTAATAACTTAACCTGCCAATAAGCATCACACTGATAAGTGAACCATCAGATTATGAAATCCTGAACCATAATAACATAAAGCTACTTCTACAACCATGAAGTAATTTAGTCAAGCCATTAGTAACCAAGTTACAAGCTAACTTTGGAACTTTGCTCCAAAGATCGCCTTTATAATTAGACATCTGAGGTGGATGTGGTTATGTCAGCCCATATGACTTCAAAAACCTCAAAAATGTGAATGTGTGTTCCCAACTTTGAAAAATGTAAAGTAGTTTGTCTGAACCAATAAGAACAGAACAGAGACCTGGGACTTTTTTTTTTTTACAGCCAGCAACTGGAAATTAAGAGACAAGACCGGAAATGGAGCAAACAAAAGAATAGGTGTGCCGCATGAGGTCAAGAAAGGGAAATGATGTAATCCAATTAGTAAACCACAGCTAGCACAACTAGAAACGCCAACTCTCAATGTCACCACGATCCAAACATGTCAAATAACCAGTTTTGTCTGCCACACATGCAGCACGTCCTACAAAACACCACTCTGAATAACATTACACAGGCCTACTTAGAGTAATTAATTAAGAATGTCTGATTTTGGCTGTAGGATGTTTCACTCGTTGCCATGGTGCACATGAAACTAAGATCTGATCGGGGTTATCGCCATGGAGACACATAAGCGCTTCCCTTTGTGTCTTGTAGTGTGGACAACTGATACGTGTGTGTGCGCATGTGTGTGTTCTCATGCAGGTGTATCCAAGTGTGTGCGCAGCAGCCAGCACTCTCTCATATTCTCACCAGTTTCCCTTTACTCTTTCCATGTCCTCATCCCTCCACCCCGCTGTCCACCCCTCCCCTTCCGATGCCTTTCCTGCCCGCCTGAGAAGCAGAGGCACGGCCCGGTGGCGTTGACCTCACCCTTAGACCCCCAGGAGACGCTGACCATTACTGCGCCTCCCGGCTGTCTCACAGTCCAGCCAGTTATCCCTGCTCAGACTAAAATAGCCTCGGCTACTCACCCTCACATCCTCTGCCTATTAGCAGTCACATATGCCCTCACCACTGTCCCTGTCATTGTTTTATATGAGGACTGGTTGTAGAGTGTTAATGGTACAGCACAGGCTTTACAAAAAGCACTCAGTAAAAACCAAACAGGAAGAGGAAAGACAGAGGTGCGATGGCACTGACTTTTTCTCAGGGTAAGCACGTTGATTCTCTTGCAAAATGTTGCTCGTGTGAATCCCCTGTGAGTGTTGTATTATTATATATGAGAAAATGAGTTTGTTTAAGATTGTTTTTATGAGTAAGCGGCATTTTGCTGCTAGTTACTGTTAGTTTTGGTTGCTTGTTATTATTTTATACATATTTAGTTAGTTCAGTCCAGTGGTTTTCAACCAAAGGGTCAGGCCCCTTCTTAGGGGTCACAAGATAAATCTGAAGGAATGTAAGATGATGAATGGGAGAGGGGGAAAAAAACTGTCTTCTGATGCACAAATCTGAATTCATTTTTTGACTTTTCTCTAATCTTTGCTTTTTTTGTGAAATAACTGAAGCAATGTGACAAGTTTAGAGGAGAAATGTAGAGGGGGAAAGGTGTTACAAGCCAAAAAACATAGTGTGGAAACACCTTTAACTGTGTTTTGTATTTTATTTATAAGTTATCACATGTTTTTTTTATGTAAAATCTTAATCTGAAAAGGAGCTGTCAGATAAACAGAGTTGAGTAAAAGTTTTTACAATGTTCTCTTAAACAAAGTAGAGTCACCTCAGAAATTGTACAAGTCAAGTACAGTACTTGAGTAAATGTACTGGGTTTAACATGAAATGATGCACAGCTTTGTGTAAATTTAGTACGTATCCAGCACTGACGCAGTGAAATGAGGTCACTTCTGAGTCCAAGATCAGCTGATCCATCGCCGTTGGACTATGTTTGACATAAGTGGAGAGGAGGATGATGTTATGAAGTGAAAAGTGGGAAAACAACAGGGAGGAGGTTGCACAAGAAACAAGTGTTGACACAACAGTGGGTCTATAGTTAAGTATTTCAGATGGAAATCTGAAATTTCTGTTTGTTTGTCAGGATGTGACTACTGTGTAAGACGTTTCCTTAGTCTGTCAGGCTTAGCGCCATCTCTAAACAAGGTGCAAGCTCCGGGATTGGCCACAAAAATGTGTTGTTCTCCAGGTGTTGGGACATCTAGTGGGCTACAGGCAACAGGAAACCCTTTGAGAATACTGTCCATGAGAAAAAAATAGTGGGTAAATGTTGTGAAGGAGATAAAGATCTTTGGCAGCAAGAAGCGGATGCACTGACATCGTTGGTTAAGCGTCTGAGTAGTCTTGTGGGGCCAGAGAGTACGTGCAGTATGTTGTATGTGCAACAACACACAGTTTCAGCTGGTTGTCTCTATGACTCTGGAACGGAGCGGTGCCCAGAGTTATTATCAAAACACTGCATACAAAATACTACTAAAGTTTAAGTGTTGTAGTCAAGACCACCTAAACTGAGACCAAAACATGACCAAGACCAGAGAGTACTGAGACAAGACCAAGTCAAGGCCAAGACCAAGGCAGGGCGAGACAGAGACAAGACTGGGACCAGACTGTATACACAGGTAGCTAATATGTATAACTAATATTCACTAAATCTCTTTGGGTGAGGGGTGAAGGGATTTCTAAAGGGTTTGGTACAGATTGCTAACACTAGCTGATAAAGGTCTGACAGGAGGTTTGTCGCACATCTCCGTCCAGACAGTCACAGCTTCTTCTCGTTCTCCCACACTCACTTTCTCAGTGTGAAAGGAGGCGGGTAGGGGTGATGACCAGTAACACAAATTTCAAAAGTTATTTGTTGCATTTAAAGCAGGAGGTTTTTACATTCGAATACTGTAACAATTTTAAAAAATACATTTAAACAATGCTCAGACATTTTATTGATATCCCTGCAGATGTGGTTTAGACCAATAGAAGACCGGTAATTTACCAACTGGGACTGAGACCTTCAAAAGGTGCTCTAGAGAACACACTTGAGTCTGAGACTGATCTCAGGTACTACAATGCCGTTGTTTTACACCTGTCAGTGTTATATTATTATAACAGAATTCAATTTGTTAATACTGCACAAAAGCATGAGCAGCATGAGCAGCAGTTTTAAAATATGGTATATTGATTTAGGTAGTTCAATCCAAATGAAAGAAGAAAAAACGAAGTTCTGCAGCACAAATTTGTATTTATTTTGTAAACCTTTGAGCCTTGAACAGTTAGTAACAATAACCATCTGAGAAGTTGAAGGTGGAAATGCTTTAATTTTCAATTATGTGTTGTATTTTTTTGGTTATCCAGTGTTTTGTATGTAAAATCTTAATTACATTTAACCGCAGCTGTCGGATAAACGTAGTAAAGCAGAGGTATAACGTAGCACAAAATGGAGGTAGAAGTATCTTCCTGAAAATCGGCTTAGATTTTATGTATAACTTGACATCAATTTTCTTCGCCAGCGTCGATTGAACATGTAGGTCAATGTGGTTTAGCACTGAGTGAATAAAGGTCAGATTCAAGTAAAAAGTAAAAAAAAGAAAAACACACACAAAATGTCTCGCTGTGGAAACACAGTGTCAATATCACATAATGAGTTACAGTGGGATGTTTTGGCCCAAACATAGAGCAAGGGAAATGACAGTATTGTAAAAACATTTCTTGAGTGATATACAACAGCGACTACTAAGATGAATATGGAAAAGCAGTATTTTAAAACGTAAAATTTGAGGAGTGAAAATTGATATGGTTATAACCTCTTGCTGTTTTATAGTTTCTAGGCTTGCAGTAGAAAAACAGCAGTTTATTTTAGAGCAAACTAAATAAGAAACTGGTAGTTAGAATGAACGGGAAGAGCACAGAAGACAAAGAAAAGACTGCCACCCAACAGAAACTTCATTAAAGGAAATGACTGTATCAGAAGGGTCCTTTGACTTGTGCAGGCAGTACCTTTTGTTTTATAGTATAAAGGTGAAAGATCATGTTAGTCTTCATTTAGATAAATACAGAAACCACTGCTTGCCAGCTTTTACTCATAAAACAGATATTCTGTGCTTCATTTTGTCACGAAAAGCAGATTAACTTTTATAAAACATAATTTCTGCTCCTGCTAAAAAAGAAAAAACGAACGCTCAGTGTTACCCCTTGAATACCTGACTACCTGCCTTAACACACTGACTGTCTTTCTCGTGGTGAACTATAACAAACACCTACTGAGACATACATAACGATTTGAAACTGAACCATTAGTAACTCAACGGGCCTAATGACAAATGCAGGAGAGAGATTTTTGCTGCAGTTAGCGGGCCCCCTAAATCATTCATTGTTAGCCCCGCACTCCAAACCCTCCCAAAAATGAATTGGACCAAAACTGTTTATGTATTCACTCCATATACTCTGTGGCACATTACACTCTGCATTGCAAATGGGGGTGCAGGTAATGAAGCTTATGCGGTGTGAAAAGGCCAATTACTCTAGTGTGTGGTGGCTGGGACTAGAGTGTGCTTGGGCTCCCTCCAGGCTAGAGACAGAACCTAGTAAACACCTCATCAGCTGATGAGACACACACAGACACACTCACACAGACACACACGCACACAGTGCTGAAGATCCTCATGGTGTGACTATTGTGAGAGGCACACAAAAACACACAACCAAATGAAGTGTACACGTGTGTAGGCTTGCATAATTTTACATGCGCACGTGTAAACATTATGCACAAGTGCATTTGAGAGGTATTAAGAGTGTGCACGTGCACTGATCAGTGTTGAAACGCTGTGTATACAAATGGCAAAAAAAAAAAAAAATGACACGGATATTCACAACGGTAACCTTGTCAGTGGATGAGTGGGGAGGAGAGTAAAGGAGAGGCAGAGGGAGACGTGCCAAATATCCCTTCTTTGTCTTCTAATACTTTGAATGATTGCCTCCCGTTTGTCATATTGCTTTGCTATCGTGAATGAAGACTCGTTGTGTCCTCTCTTTTATTCCATCTATAGCTGTGAAGAGTAAAGAGTCGCTGGAGATGACAGAAAAATTGAGGAGCGAGAAGGAATACGGGGGCAGACGGGAGAGGAGAAAAACAGGAGAGACGTGCAGCGGGAGGCCACTTGTGTCACCAGTTGCAGAGGGTCATGGTGGGGGAGGTGAAAATTAAAGCACACAGGCGGCGTCTTGCACCTCAACCCAGACTGAACCCCCTCCCTTGCCCCCTCGGTGGTGTCGGTGACCTGTGCATGTATGTGTGTGTGGGTAGGATGGGTATGGGGGGGCGTGACAGGTGAGGGATATC